>NC_133139.1:86705319-87069557 GCF_048418815.1 Hemitrygon akajei | reverse complement strand
CATTGTCTAGGGGATAATGTATTGTCCGATGGAAATATAAAAGTCACTCAGTTCATTCAAGCTGCAGGCTTTTTGGTTGGAGAGAAAGACGGAGGTTTAACTTGCCCATTCCTTTTATGATGTCAATCCTTCAAGAGTCGTTGGGGACTGGTTTCCCCTTTGTGGTTAGCTAAAGCCGTGCTTCTGTGGTAAAGGCCCACCGATTCCGAGGCAAATGATAGATAGATAGATAGATACTTTATTCATCCCCATGGGGAAATTCAACTTTTTTTTCCCAATGTCCCATACACTTGCTGTAGCAAAACTAATTACATACAATACTTAACTCAGTAAAAAAAATATATGATATGCATCTAAATCACCGTCTCAAAAAGCATTAATAGCTTTTAAAAAGTTCTTAAGTCCTGGAGGTAGAATTGTAAAGCCTAATGGCATTGGGGAGTATTGACCTCTTCATCCTGTCTGAGGAGCATTGCATTGATAGTAACCTGTCACTGAAACTGCTTCTCTGTCTCTGGATGGTGCTATGTAGAGGATGTTCAGAGTTATCCATAATTGACCGTAGCCTACTCAGCGCCCTTCGCTCAGCTACCGATGTTAAACTCTCCAGTCCTTTGCCCACGACAGAGCCCGCCTTCCTTACCAGCTTATTAAGACGTGGGCTGTTCCACCGGCCTTCGCTATTATGCTGTTACAGGAGTTCTAGCATTTCTTCTGGTGCGTCTGAAGGGGCTGTTCCTCAGACCCTCTTTTATCCTGACTCACAGGGTCTCAGATGTCAATCAGGTGGGGATGATGCAATCCCTCCACCAACCCCCCCTCGGTTCATTGCCTGGGGGGGGGCTTCGATGCATTGTACAGTATTCAAGACAATAGCCGTTATCAATGGTTCCGCCTTTCAGAGGCCAGGACACATTCCAATCTCTTTGTGAATTCTGCATGTCTTTCTCTCATTTCCTGGGTCTCCTGAACTGACTTAATAGTGATCTTGCGATTCTCAAAAAGGAGGTGGCCAAGGACGTAACACCTCTCATCCTCCTTCTCTCCAGAGAGTAAAGCCCTAGCTCCCTTAATCTCCGATCATAATGCATGCTCTCTAAACCAATAAGCATCCTGGTTCTATGTTTTATTGTTGCTGGAGTTAATATTTTGCTATATACCCTAAATCCAGTATATGCCCTAACACATATGTTTACTAATCTACACCTGATCTGAGCATTAGCACTTCATCCTCATTTTAAGGACCATCTAACTTTATTTTATGCAAGACTCTGCTGAGTAGAATTTACAACAACCACTACCCTACATTGTTATATCAGTCACTAATTCATGCACTTAAGGTTTCTGTAGACCATCTTAACTTTTAAGGTGTATTTTAAGACAATTATGAAGATTCAAAATTCTTTAGCATCTCATCCCTAAACCAATATCATAATAAGTTCCATACAGCTAGGTGGGGGGGAGAGGTGAAGGGTGGAGTTGGGAGGCAGAGGCAAACAGAAAAGTAAGTGAAATCAGGTGGGAGGCCCAAAGGGTGATAAGTGAGAATGCAAAGTTTATTGGGACTAGAAAGCACAGAAGAGGACCTTCTAACCCTTCAAACCATGCCGTCCTACAATCCCCAATTTAATCCGAGCCTAATCTCAGGAGAGTTTACAATGACCAATTAATCTACCAACTGGTGTGTTTTAGGACTGCGGGGGGAAACCCACATGGGTCATGAGGAGAACGTGCAGACTCCTTACAGGCAGTGGTGCGAATTTAACTTGGTTCCTGGTCCTGTAAAGCACTGAGCTAACCACGACACAACCGTGTGTCCCATTCAGGACCCCACAGTGGCATAATGAAAACCATTCAGGAAGTGGTGAATGTCAGCTGGAACCAGTTGGGGGGAGGGGGCTATTTAATGGATACTGATGCACCATCAATAACTCACGCTGAGACTTAGGAAGTGAGATATCGGCTTTTATTGACTGAAGAACAACACTACATCCTGGGAAAATGAGGGAGAGCAGCAGACCACAGTCGCCTTTATACAGGGGTCTGTGGGAGGAGCCACAGGAGCAGTCAGCAGGGTCTGTGGGAGGAGCCACAGGAGCAGTCAGACAGGTATATCTAGTTCACCACAGATACAATGGTGAGTACTGGGTAGAGCAACCAGGAAGGGAAGGGGGATGAAAATGGGAAGAGCTACGAGAAACTGCAGATGCCAGAATGTGAAGCAGCAATCTGCTGGAGGGGAAGAGTGATGAATCACCTTCATGAAATGCTGCAGCAGTTGTAGTGAAAGTGCTTCCACAGAGCTACTGGGTTGTTCAGATTGATAATCTACTACCAAATCAGGAAGGTGTGATACTTGCAATGGAACTGTCAAAGATTCAAAGTGCATTTATTATCAAAGTGCGCGTGCAGTGTACAACCCTGAGATTCGTCTTCCGCACAGACAGCCACGAAACAAAGAAACACCACAGAACCCGATTGAAGAAAAACATCAAGCACCCCCTTCCCTTACATGCAAAAAAATCATGCAAACAGCAACAAGAAAATGAGCGAGAAGCACAGAATATAAAACACAAAATCAGAAGGATCCAGGCGCATTCTGTCAGGAGATGCTGTTCACGTGTGCCTATTGCCACTGCTCTCTGGGGTGTTCAGGGGGCTGCTTTATCATAGATGAAGTCAAGCTTCTTGACAAACTCAACCAAGCAATTGGGGCACATTCTGCATGTTAACTGGGCTGCCAGAGGTGGAAGCACATTAGACCGGGGATTATACCAACATGCCTGGTGTTTACAAAGCAGCTCCACGCCCCCACCGTGGATACTCTTACCATTTAACTGTTATGCTAATTCCTGCATGCCAGACCAGGGGTTAAACAAGTCAAGCCAGTTCAAAGGGAGATAAAGAGCTGGTCAGACGGAGCAGCCTCAGTTTGGCAGGACTGTTTTCAAAACATGGACTGGAGCAAGTTCAGGGAGGCAGCTACCTGTCATTGACTATGTGGAATATGTGATCGGCTATATTAAGAAGCATACTGAAGACGTCACAGCAACTAAACACATCAGAGGCCGTGATTGACAGCAGAGGCCCAGGCACTGCTGAGTCACTGGGATGCTGCCTTCAGATCGGGGGTAAGACAGCTCCCAGGTCAGCAAGAGCTGTGCTTTCCCACATCATCAGGAAGGCAAAACAGGATTATTCACAGAGAATCTACAACCATTGCTTTACCCTTTGACCTCTTTGGCATAGGTGACCCTACCAAGAGCCAAATCGTAAAGACTTGGCTGCAGCCAGCGTAGCTCCTGGGATCATTGAGGCATGCAAGCTTTCAAAGCACATTAAATCTGTTGTCCTTTAGAGGAAATATATGTTTATGCAGTATATTTTCATGGTTATGCAAAGCTTCTCCTCATAGTGTTGATATTGATGTAGCAAAATTCCAATGATAATTACCATGTCACTGATTTTATGTGAAATACATTGTCTGATTTTTTTGGATTGGTGGAGGAAGGTTGTCAATTCAGGCCCAGGACATATTCAAAATGATCTGCTATACACACTTGCTATCTCCACTTTTACAACAGTGCTTACCTTCAGAGACTCTAGCAGTTTGATTGACATGGATGATCAAAGTTCAAAGTAAATTTATTATCAAGGTACGTGCATGTCACCATATACCACCTTGAGATTCATTTTCACACAGACATTTACAGGGGAAACGAAGTACAATAGAATTTACAGAAACTGTTCATGAACAAAGACCGGCAGACAACCAATGTGCTAAAAAGGACGCAGCCAATTAAAAAAGAAATACTGAGAACGTGAGTCACAGAGTCATAGAAAGGCACAGGGCAGAAACAGGCCCTTTGCCAAGCTGAACCATTTAAACTTCCTATTCCCATCGACCTGCACTGGGACCATACCCCCACCAATATGTAGCTATCAGAACTTCTCTTAAACATGGAAATCAAACTTGCAGTTCCACACTCTCAAGATCTTCTGAGTGAAGGGTTTTCCCCTCATGTTCCCCTTAAACTTTTCAACCCTCACCCTGTAAAGAATCCTTGAGCTTGAGTCTGTAGACTCAGTTCAGAGTATTGGTGACTGAAGTTATCCTTGCTGGTTCAGGAGCCTGATGGTTGTAGAGTATTAACTGTTCCTGGTACATAATAAAGTGGCCACTGAGTAAATATTGAGTGGTGCAAGGGTTTTGTCTGCGATGGACTGGGCTGTATCCATTATTTAGTAGCCTTTTCCGTTCCTCAACATTGGTGTTTCCATACCAGGCCATGATGCAGCCAGTTCGATTCCTCTTTAACCTTGTATCTTTCAAAGTTGGTTAAAGTTCATAGATGTCATTAAAATATAATTTTTTTAAGAAGTTAATTAGAATTTTTTTTTAATTAATTACTAAAAAAAATTAAAGAAGGCAATAAAACTTTTGACAAACTTCTATAGATGTGTAGTGGACAGTATATTTATTGGTTGGCATGGAACACCAATGCCCTTGAATAGAAAATCCTACAAAATGTAGTAGACACAGCCCAGTCCCTCATGTCCAATTTCCTTGTGCTCTTTCGTTGTTGTAACTTCTGTGTGAACCTGTGAGCTGTAAATTGCTTTCCCTAGGTCAGCAGTTCCACAGATTGTACTGACATATTTCTGTTTTATCGCAGTTCATTTGATATCCATGGTTTGCCTAAATCTGGTGGGTCAGATATGGAGTGTCCAGCTTGTTCCTGACATCCACCGGTGCACAGGTGCATGCTGACCTGACAGAAAGATACCACAACATTTCTATAAACATCAGAATCAGGAGCAGGAGTAGGCAATTTCCCCTGAACACCGCCAGAGATGGAGGACCTTCACTGCTGCCCTAAACACCAGCAGCGTCACGGATGGCAAGTAAGAAATAAATATTCCTATAAATTAAACAGTATGAAAGTAGGATTTTGTAAGATGTAGAGTTTTTACTTTGAATGGATTTTCATCAAAAGTAGGACCATACTCTACGTAATGTGGCTGTCCAATTTTCTAAGGTCAGTGGCAATGTTCTGTCTCAATGGTACAACACATCTACTAATGAATATTTTCTGCATAAACTATAGAATTGAGTGAATGTTTCAAGAATTCTGACTGGCTCCATCACCGTCTGATATGGGGAGGGGGCTGCTGCACAGGATTGAAGTAAGTTGCAGAACGTTGTAAAATTAGTCAGCTCCATCATGAGTACTAGCCTCTGTAGTATCTGAGGCATCTTCAAGGAGCAATACCTTAGATGCATGGCATTCATCATTAAGGACCCCCTCCACGCAGGACATGCCCTCTTCTCATAATTACTGTCAGGAAGGAGGTACAGAAGCTTGAAGGCACAGACTTAGCGATTCAGGAACAGCTTCTTCCCCTCTGCCATCCAATTTCTAAATAGACGTTGAACCCTTGAACACTACCTCACTACTTTTTTATTTCTGTTTTTTTTGCACTACTTTTTTTAACAATTTCCACAACTTATGCTGGTGATGTCAAACCTGATTCTGAATGTTAAAACAATGCACTTGTAGATAATATTAACTCCCACCATAAGAAATATATTTGTTTCTTTAATATACTTGCTTGAAAAAAAGTTCAGGAAACGTCTTAAGAGAGAAAATGTTGAACATTATGGATATGTGCCAAATCAAGATTCAATAAACACTTGTGTTTTGGAATCAGAATTAGATCAGGTTTATTATCATTGACGTATGTTATGAAATTTATTGCTTTCTGGCAGCAACACAATGCAATACATAAAAATATTATAAATTACAATCAGAATTATATATATAAATATATATAATACATAATAAACAATATAAATGTGCGTACACACACACACACACACACACACACACACACACACACACACACACACACACACACACACACACACACACACACACACACACACACACACACACACACACACACACACACACACACACACACACACACACACACACACACACACACACCCTGCACTGAGTAGGGATTGGACACTCCCAAATCCAAACGGGAAACTCCTGAGAAGGTCATGGAGAGTGACAGAGCCAAGATCCTGTGGGACTTCTAAATACAGACTGATAATCAGTTACTGGCCAACCAACATGATATCATAATACTGGACAAGGAACAGAAAAAAGCCACAGTAATAGATGTTGTAATCCCAAATGACAGGAACATCAGGAAGAAAGAATATGAGAAGCTCGAGAAATTCCAGGGCTTGAAAGAGTGGATAGAAAGGATGTGGAAGGTTAAAGCCAGAGTAATCCTGGTGGTGATAGGAGCACTTGGAGCTGTGACACCTGGACTGAGACAGTAGCTCCAACAAATCCTGGGAACAACAACTGAGATCTCGGTCCAGAAGAATGTACTACTAGAAACAGCAAAGATACTGTGCCAAACCTTCAAACTCCCAGGCCTCTGGTTGAGGTTGAGGGAGCTCCTCAATGACCAATGGATCCAAGAGCTGTACCCTTCCCAGTAGACCAGATACTGCACAGGCCATCCATCAGCTGGTGAACTTCACACTCCTAAGCTCCACAGATACAGGTTCGGGTGAGTTAAGTGGTCCATGGACAACAATTCTAAGGCAGACCGAGCGAAAGGTAGGTGTGATCCCGAGGGATGGTGGCAGGTGGAGACGGTAAGTGGCTGGATTGATGCAATGGGTATTCTTGGCATGGTTTGCATCTTGCATGACCCTCCATGACCTCTTCCAGGTATTCCAGCAGTGGCAAATCAGGGCCCTGGTGGACAGGACATCCACCATTGTCTCTTCCACAGTGGGGTTTGGTAGCCAGGAAGCAGTCAAAAGGTGGCATTCTATTTGCAGGTTAAGTTGTGTAGATTGTGGGACAGTTTGGCCCAATGTAAACACTTCTTCCATATGGAAAGGTTAGAGCCCTGAAGCATCACTGAAACTTCTCCACTTGCTGACTGGCTCTTTCTGACAGGCCATTGGTCTGCAGATGACTGCCAGAGGACAAACTCACTGAAGTGAGGAGGAGGGAGCAGAAGGCTCACCAGGAGCAGGAGATGAACTGTGGGCCCTAGTCTGGCACAATGTCCTGGGGGAAGCCGTGGAGGCGAGGTACATGTTGGAGATCCAGCTTCGCAGCCTTAGTGGCTGATGGATGTTTGGGGAGGTCTATGATGTTTGAGAAGTGATTTACCATTGTCATGATCGCTGTAGCCCCAGGCGAAGGTGGCAAACCCATGATGAAAACCATAGCAATCTGGGACCATGGGCAATGAGGGACCGGTCGGGGCTGCAAGAGCCTAAAGTGTCGCTGAATGAAGAAATTGGACTGGTGTATTGAGGGCAGACAGGAACGAACTAACGTCCATCTGTGATCATGATGGGCCAGCAGAGCCAGCATCACAGAATTTCCAGTATCTCTCATGTGCCGGGTGGCTGTAGAGAGGTGAGGAATGGGCCCAATGCAGTTGTCAGGTGTGTCGGCTGGAGCAGGCTGGTGCTGTACGACCTGGCGGATCTGGTTTTCAATATCCCAGATGATCGAGGCAAGGATGTCATAGGATGGAACGATGGGCTGAGGGTTGGTCCCCATTTCAGCTGGAACGAACTATCGGGACAGAGTGTCCACCTTAGTGTTCTTGGAACCGGGTCAGAAGGGCACGAAATTGAAATGCTCGAAGAAGAGGTTCCAGAGAGCCTGATGTGGGTTGAGTTGGTGGGTCTGTTGAATGGATATGAGGTTCTGGTGGTCAGTCCAGATCAGGAAGAGCTTGGTGGTTTCCCATCAGCCAATTTCTCCATTCCCCCAAGCCCCATTTAACGGTGAATAGCTCCCTGTCTCCTACTCCATTACAGCACTGTGTGGAGTTAAACCTGTGCGGGAAGAAGGCACAAGGGTGTCATCTTCCCGTCTGGTCCTCACTGGGAGAGGATGGCCCCAGCGCCCACATCAAATTCGTCCACCTCTACCACAAAAGGTCCAGAGGGAGTCTGACAGCAGAGAATGGGAGCAGTGGTGAAGCATCTCTAGAGCACCTCGAAAGCGTGGACTATGACAGCAGACCAGGTTATCTGTGAGATAGGTGATTACGTGAGGGAGCAGAGATGTGGCTGTGGTTCCTGAAGAAACAGCAGCAGAAGTTGGAGAAGGCCAACAAGTGCTGTCACTGATTTAGACAGCACGGACTGGGCCGTTCAACGATGTTGCGCACTTTCCCTGGGTCTATGGTAATGCCTTGGGATTAAAGGATGTGACCCAGAAAGGGAATGACTGACTGTGGAACTGGCATTTCTCTGACTAGCGGTACATTTGACTTTTGAGGAGATACTGGAGGACAGACATGGTCTTGGGGGTCCTTGGAGAAGTTAGGGATGTCATTGAGGTAAACGACCACACACCTATGTCACATGTCTCAGATGATCTTGCTACTGAAGGCTTGGAAAAAGGCTGAGCTGTTGGAAAGTCCAACAGGCATCATGAAGTATTTGTCAGGACTCTGTGGGATGTTTCAAATGCAGTATCCAACAAGGGAAGTGGTTCTTCATGATGGGAATTGTCAGTAATTGTGTTGAGTTCTCAGTAGTCGATGCAGGGAGAAAGATCCCTATCTTTCTGTTGGACAAAGAAGAATCCTGCACTAGCTGTGGGCTGGCATGGTCGAATGAAGGAGTAGCACTTCGATGGTGTCGTCATTCATGGCTTGGGTCTCAGGAGGGGAGAGGAAGAACAGTTAACCTCAGGGAAGGGTGGCACCTGGGAGGGTGTTGATCTTCCGCTGGATGTGGTCTGTGATGTGGCAGGGTGCTGGCTTCCCTTTAAATGAAGAAGATGGCTAGGTCGTGGTACTCCTGTCGCAGTTTGGTGATGTCAAACATCTCCTCCATCTCCACGGATTTGCAGGGTGAAGTCAGCTGAGGTCACAGGCAGGTGAAGTGAGGGTTGTGAGTGGGGGGGCCAGGAGTAACCCAAGATGAGAGGAGTGGTGGGTGAGTTGATCAGGAGGAACTGGACGGACTGACGGGGCTTTCTGACGTTCATATGGTCAGGCTGTGTACATGCTCTGACTACCCCCTGACCCTAAGCGATGTCCGTCAATGGCTGTGATGCAGAAGGGGTGATAGACAGGCTCAGTAGGGAGTCCCAGCACCTGACACAGGATCCGGTTTCCTGCAGATTCCAGCAGAGCCCCCTGTGCTCTCAGGGCCGCTGAGGTGTGAAGGGCAGAGAGAGTGCGTTGGGCTATAGTGATGCAGCAAGGGACTAGGGTGATCTTGTCAGGTAGGCAGCACGAGTTGTTTCTCTACCGACACTCACGGTCTTGGGGGATTAGGGGAGTTCTCCATGACTGTGTACATTCTGGCGGTGTTGAAGGCGAGGGTCCTGCAGCCTGAAATGACCTGGACGTGGAACCGAGGTCCTGGCTGATGATCTGAATAGGCTATCCGTAAGATGCTCGTCAATATGGAGGGCCAGTGTGACGAGGCTTTTGAGGTCTGTGGGCATCTCCGAGATAGACAGCTCATCTTTCAAGCTCTCCAAGAAACCGTGATGGTAATGGGTCAGCAAGGCTTCTGCATTCCAACTACACTCAGCTGTGAGATCCTGAATTGCACATTATAATTCAGCACCAAGCTTGACCCGTGACGTAGGCGTAGCATCCAACCCACTGTCTCCCTTCCACTTCTCGGATGGTCAAAATCCCGGATGCCACAATCTTCACATCGGCTGCAAACAGGGTTTTATTGTCCCAGTTAGTGGCGGCCCATGTCAGAGCTGACCCAGTCAAGATGAAATACCGAAGGCAATCTTGGCTTGGTCGGTAACATACAGTGATGGCTGGAGCTTAAAGTATAAGATGCACCGGGACAGGAAATGGTAGTATGGGTTGGGGATCTGTCAAAGTGTTCGAACACTGGCATCAGGGGCTCCAAGGGAGGGGGCTGACTGGTGCGGGGTTCCTGTATTGAGGCGGAGCGTTGGTTGACAGCGGCGAGCAGATGGCCGATGGTTTCCTGCTGCTTTGGGATCGTGTCTTCCCATCGACGGACGACTTCCTTCAAGCAAGCAAACTCTGTTGGGTTAATCACTGGGTCTCACTTCCTGGCAGGAAATGTAGAGGAGGCCGGGCTCACAATCAGAGCATCAGAGACAATTCAGTGATGAGCAATAAATTTAATAATAAACTGCAAAAAATAAGCCACAGGGAGGCCAAAAGACTGAGAGAGAGAGAGCAGATACTAAACACTACGTACAACAAAGCAGCTGAAGGCTAGGAGCAACTGGTTGAGGCTGGCTAGTTCGATGGGTGAACAAGGACTACAGATCAGAACTGGGTTTAAATAGACTGCAGGCGATGTGTTGGAAATAAGAGTCACCTGACACTCGTTAGCTGGGTGGAGACTGGGAGGTGCTCTACACACACACACACACACCCCCCCCTTGGTATACGGCGACCTCTGTGGAGGGGCAAAGGCTCCTGTTCTGAAAGACTCTACGCCGAAGTCTCCCAAAGGCAGCTGATGCCTGTTTAATGCAGCTCTGGATGTCGTTGTCAATGCCGCTATCCTCAGAGAGAATGTTCCTCAGATATTTGAAAGATGGCACCGCTGACAGCTTTTCATCACCAACAGTGAAGGCAGGTAGGGTGGGTGGGACACTGGTACTCCATTGGCAAACCACTTCCGTCTATATATGTGTGTGTGTGTGTGTGTGTGTGTGTGTGTGTGTGTGTGTGTGTGTGTGTGTGTGTGTGTGTGTGTGTGTGTGTGTGTGTGTGTGTGTGTGTGTGTGTGTGTGTGTGTGTGTGTGTGTGTACACACACATACATACATATACACACTCATGTTATATATAGATAGATATAGATACATATAGATATATATATAGATATAGATACATATGTGCAAAAGCGAGCAAAAGCAAAATAGTGAGGTATTGTACATGGCCTCATGAACCATTCGGAAGCCTGATAGTGAGTGTGTGTCTTCAGGCTTCTCTACTCCTCCATGATGATAGTAAAAGGAAGAAGGTGATGGGGGCCCTCAACGATAGATGCCACCTTTTTGGGGCATCGCCTTTTGAAGATGTCCTCAATGCTGGGGAGGCTAGTTCCCATGGTGGAGCTGGCTAAGTTTACAACCCTATGCAGCTTTTTTCCTCCGATCCTGTGCATTGGCCCCTCCATACCAAACAGTGATGCAAACCAGATAGAATAACCACTCACTGCAACCAGTAAGCCTGTAAAATTGCTACAGTCTTTGGTGAAATATTAGTTCTCCACAATCTCCCAATGACATATAGCCACTATCACGTCTCCTTCATAATCTTCAGAGATGTTGACACTCAGGAACGTGAAACTGCTCACCCTTTCCACTGCTGACCCCTCAGTGAGGACAGTCGTGTGCTCCCTGAACTTCCCCTCCCTGAAGTACATAGTCAATTCCTCAGTCTTACAGATGTTGAGTGCAAGGTTGGTGTTACCTCACCACTCAACCAGCTGATCTGTCTCACTCCGACGTGCCTCCTCGTCACCATCTGAGATCCTGCCGACAACACTAGTGTCATCGGTAAATTTATAGCTGGTGTTTGTGCGGTGCCTAGCCACACATCCTGGGTGTGGAGAGGTAAAGCAACGGGCTCAGCGTGCATCTTTCAGCTGCTCTCATGTTGACTGTCAGCATTTAATAATTCTATATTTTAAAAATAACACCAGACTTCTTTGGGATAAAGACATATTGATAAGAAGCTTTATTGATTGTATCTTTTCTTGTTTTGGAATTTAGTCTAGAGAAAATAGGAAAACATTCTCTCCTCTTCAAATCAAACACTGCTCTGTTTGTTACTCTGACAGAAGCACTCAGAATATGCAGAGGCTTTTGAAAAATGCCAAAATCTGATAGGATAGAGAATTAGGTAAAAGACAAGTAAAAACAAGTAGCAAGTCAGGTAAAACCGAAGAAACTGTGAAATATAAGCTTGTGGTCATGATCCTTATATCCGGGCCAATAACCTCCCATTACCTATTAAATGCTCTCAATAGCACGGGTCTTAAATAGGCCCTGACATCCAAGTTCAACTCCTGGCCTTCACGTGTGACTTGGCTACTAACCGTTTCTACTGACAGGAGAAGAGGCACAGGCAGGTTACCGTCACCTTAAAACCAGTCGCTTTGGGCAGAAGACGCTCATCTGCCGTGGTTTGAAGCTCATGTAGGAGAAGGAAAACTCTGATCTCAAACCTCCGCTGCCCATTCCTGGGGAGGGCTTCAGGAGTAAATCCCAGAGGAAAAATCCGGAGCTGGAATCCCCACGTTGAGTTCAACACTGACTAGTGACTCCTGTGATGTTGCTGGTGCCAAACTGTATCGACCTCTGCCATTCCTTTGGATTCATCAGCTGCGCGGAGATGGGGAGCGCACCACAAGGGGACACCTTACTCTCCAAATCATGCTACCCTGCCTTGTGCATCACATTAGGGTGCAGTATCTATGACCTCAACCAATGGAGGGTCTCAAAAATCAGTGCTACTTGCTATAAATGCTCCCACATGGTACAGTTTAAATGCGATCAAATCACCCTTCGTGTTTGAAGTTGTCTCATTCTTTTCTTGTTTCATTAATTGTGCCAAGTCCCAGGGATGCCAATATACGATTAATCCAAACTTTGTATAATGTCAGCACCATGGAGCTAAAGATACTGTAGGTTGGCTCCAGGCCCCACAATCATTTCTGCTTGTGCTCTATTCAAATGTATTCAGGAATAAATACTGTGAATCTTATCAGGAAAGTGTTAAGAGTAACTCTACATGAGAGGGAAACAGGCCGTAATTACTTTCTAATGTTTTAATAAAACATATGATGTTGTAAATATAGGTAAGTCAGAGAGGATCCCTGGAGGAGAACCAGAATCAATATTTCAGGTCGAACTGGAAAAGTGAGAAAAAGGAAGTTGGATTTTACATGCAGAAAGAAGGAGGAATAGAAGGGAAGCCCTAGAACGGGGTGGAGATCAGACTTGCCCAGGTGACACAAGTACTGATGATGTCATCTAAGAGAAGGTCATGATTGCTTATTATAGATGCAATTGAGGGCTTTGTGGCCATGTTTGTGGATTATATGAAGACAGGTGGAGGGGTTTTCAGTTTTAAGGAAGTAGAGAGGCTGTGGAGGACAGATTAGGAGAATGGGCAAAGAAGTGGCAGATGGAGTTGGGAAGGGTATGGTAGAAGAAATGGTTGTGGTGCAGGTCAATGGGAGTTTAAATGGTTTTGGCATGGACTAGAAGGGCCGAAGGGCCTTTTTCTATGTTGTACATCTCCGTGACACTATGACTCTAAATAAAAGGGTAGACTATTTTCTAAATGAGAAAATTCACAAATCTGCGGTGCAAAGGGACCTGGGAGTATTTGTGCAGGATTCCCTAAAAGTTAATTTGCAGGTTGAGTCAGTGGTGAGGAAGGAAAATGCAACGTTAGCATTCATTTCAAGAGGACTAGAACATAAAAGCAAGGATTTAATGTTGAGGCTTTATAAAGTACGAGTGAGGCCTCACTTGGAGTATTGTGAGAAGCTTTGGGCCCCCTATCTTAGAAAGGATGTGCTGACATTGGAGAGGGTTCAAAGGAGGCTCACAAGAAAGATTCTGGGATTGAAAGGCTTGTCATATGAAGAGCATTTGATGGCTCTGAGCCTGTTCTCACTGGCATTCAGAAGAATGAGGAGTGACCTCACTGAACCCTATCAAATGTTGAAAGGCCTCGATAGAGTGGGTGTGGAGAGGATGTTTCCTTTGGTGGGGGAGTCTAAGACCAGAGGACACAGACTCAGAATAGAGGGACATCTATTTAGAATGATGATGAGGAGGAATTTCTTTAACCAGAGAGTGGGGAATCTATGGAATTTGCTGCCACAGTGGAGGTCAAGTCATATTTAAGGCAAAGGTTGATAAATTCTGGAATAGTCAGGGCATGAAAGGATATGGGAAAAAAGCAGGAGATCAGAGCTGAGAGGGAAATGGAGCAGCCATTGATGAAATGGTGGAGCAGACTTGATGGGTCAAATGGCCTAACTCAGTTCCTATGTCCACCTTGAGAAGTTTAGAGGATTAACAGAACTCTGAAATGCAGAACACAACAGTTGGAAGTCTGAAGAAAAGAATGCTGGAAACACTCAGCAGATCAGGTAACATCACCGAAGAGAGAAAAACAGAGTTAGGGCTACAAGTGGATACACATGCGACAGTTATGAACAAACAGGAAACTGATAAATTCTCAAGGACTGCAGTATGCCTAGGTGGAAGATGACACACAGATCCTCAAACATACGCTGGACTTCAAACAATAGAAGAGCAAGACAGAGAGGTCTGAGTGGAAGAGAGATAGAGGATTAAAGTGACAAGCTCAGGGTAACCCTTTCAGACTGAAAGGAAGAATCACACAATGTCAATGAAACTGCATGATGAGTAAAAACAGAGTGCCTTAGATTGGATAAAGTCCAATAAATTGCTTCTTTGTCTGGAAGGATTTGTTTTTGAATCCTGATTATTTGGAAGAGATAAAGGGCAGTTGTTGCGCCAAGAAACAGAACTGGCTGGATGAAATGGGAGAATGAAGTTGGACACCGTAGAGGGAAAAGACATTTCTCCATGCAGAACAAAGAGAGGTATCAATGGGTTTCAATAGGTACTTTTAATGTCAGACAATATACGTCCTGAAATTCCTTTTTCTTTGCAAACATCCATGAAAACAGAGGAGCGCCCCAAGGAATGAATGACAGTTAAATGTTAGAAAGCCCCCCCCCAACCTCCCCCTCCCACGCATAAGCAGCAGTAAAGCAACGACCTATTCTGTGTTGACATTATGACTCTATGAGAGAAAGGTGTTTCTGTTCAACCCCATCAGAAATGATCTTAAAGCATTGCTAACTATTTAATAGAAATGTTGTTTGCACCTGGTGGCTAACAAAGACTACAGTTTTCCACCATCCTTTCCTCATATACAACATGCCAGTCTCAGCTGGAGGAAGAACAAATGCATACTTTTCCCAGTGACAGGGAAATTCAAATCCCTAGGGGAAAATAGAGGGGAAAAACAGAGCTTTAGGTGCATTAATATAATTCCATTTTGTTTGCTATTTAAGGAGAATACCTTTTTAATCAATAAAATCAATAAATGTTGAAATAAACCAGACTGAAGAGTAGAAGCAGAAGAGGCCCTCAATCCTGCTTTACCCTTCAATAAGATAATCAACGAGAGACCACAGTCTGCACAGAACGTAAACCTCATCTTCTCCTCACTGGCCAAGAACACAGGCCAACCTCAGGGTTGCACGGTTAGACCCCTGCTCCAGACACCCTACAGCTATGACTATGTGGCTCAGCTTAGCTCCAATGCCATCTACAGATCTGTCGATCACTCCACTGTTGTTACCAAAATCATGGATGGTGATGAGGAGGCCTAAGGACTGAGATACAGTAGGTCAGCTGGTTGAGCAGTGTCACAACACAGCATAGAAAAGAATGTCAGCAAAACCAGGGAACCGATTGTAGACGTTGGGAATCCAAGGTCAGGCAAACTAGCAGCAGTCCTCATTGAAAGGTGAACAGCTTTGAATTCCCGGGTGTCAACATGTTTGAGGATCTGCACTGGGCCCAACACACAGACGCAAACATGAAGTCGTACACCAAACTTTATTAGAAGTTGAAGGAGATTTGATATGTCATCAAAAACTCCAGCAAACTTCCACAGATGTACAGTGCAAAGCGTTTTGACTGGTTGTATTGCAGCCTGATATGGGAACTCCGGTCCACAGGAACACAAGAGGCTTCAGAGAGTTCCAGACTCAGCCAATGCCATCATGGGTAGAGCTCTCCCCACCATCAAGGAAATCTTCAAGAGCAGATATCTCAGGAAGGTGACGTCCATCATTAAGATCCCCCACTATGCAGACCAGGCCCTCTTGTCATTGCTGCCATTCGGCAGGAGGTATAGGAGCCTGAAGACCCCACACCGCGACACTGTCAGCTGGTTTGTGAACCAACCTGAGACGCCCTCACGTTGCCTGAGACTGTGTTTTCCTCAATTTGCATTAATGCTGTTGTGTTTATTTTGTGCTATTTTATGGGGTTTTTTTAAACATCAGAAAGTCTGCAGGTGCTGTAAATCCAAAGCAACACACACACACAAAGAGCTGGAGGAACTCAGCAGGCCAGGCAGCACCTACGGAAAAAAAAATAGGCGGTCGATGGTTCAGGCCAAAACTCTTCTTCAGGCCTGAGAAGGAAGGGTGAAGATTCCTGAACAAAAAGGTGGAGGGAGGGGAAGGAGGCTAGCGGGAAGGTGGTAGGTGCAGCCAGGTGGGTGAGAAAGGTCAAGGGCTGGAGAGGAAGAAATCTGATAGGAGAGGAGAGTGAACCATAGGAGAAAGGGAAGGAGAAAAGGAGGAGGAGACCCAGTGGAAGTAATCTATTCATTTCCATAGATGCTGCCTGACCTGCTGCATTCCTCCAGTACTGTTGTTTTGTTTTTTTGTTATTGTTGTTGTTCTATAAGTAATGTTCGAGCCTCAGCTGAGGTAGCGTGTTGTGTCCTTGAGCAAGGCACTTAACAACACGTTGCTCTGCGACGACACCGGTGCCAAGCTGCTTGGGTCCTAGTGCCCTTCCCTTGGACAACATCGGTGGCATGGAGATGGGAAGGCCTGCAGCTTGGGCAACTGCCAGTCTCCCATACAACCCTGCCCAGGCCTGCGCCCTGGAAACCTTCCAAGGCGCAAATCCATGGTCTCATGAGACTAACAGATGCCTATCTATCTATCTATAAGTAATGTATATTTACGTGAAGTTAAGTTAATGTAAAACATGTTTGTGATGTAATGTGCTGCTGGTGCAGAAAGCTGATTGTCACGGTATTTACACCCTGGCTGTGTGTGCCCGTAACAATAAACTTGATTTTGATCTTGGAATTAGAACTACCATGAACCATGTCCTCTTATGTCCAAAAAAAAGTGAAAAGAGTAAACAGTTGAGATCTTGTGCTGAGACCCTTCATCAGGACTGGAGAGAAAGAAAAGGGGTCAGAGTAAAAAGGTGAGGGGAAGGGCAGGAAGAAGTACAAGGTGGTAGGTGATCAGTGAAACCAGGAGGAGCGGAAGTAGGTGATAGATGAAACGAGGAAAAGGGAGGGTAAGTCATAGGTGAAACTGGGAGATGGGGAGGTAGGTGATAGATGAAACCGGGAGAGGGAGGAGGTGATAGGTGAAACTGGGAGGGGGGTAGGTGATAGGTGAAACTGGGAGACGGGGAGGTAGGTGATAGGTGAAACCGGGAGACGGGGAGGTAGGTGATAGATGAAACCGGGAGAGGGAGGAGGTGATAGGTGAAACCAGGAGGGGGGCAGGTGATAGGTGAAATCGGGAGAGGGAGGAGGTGATAGGTGAAACCGGGAGAGGGAGGAGGTGATAGGTGAAACTGGGAGAGGGAGGAGGTGATAGGTGAAACAGGAAGGTAGGTGATAGGTGAAACCGGGAGAGGGAGGAGGTGATAGGTGAAACCAGGAGGGGGGTAGGTGATAGGTGAAACTGGGAGAGGGGGGTAGGTGATAGGTGAAACTGGGAGGGGGGGTAGGTGATAGGTGAAACTGGGAGGGGGGTAGGTGGTAGGTGAAACTGGGAGGGGGTAGGTGATAGGTGAAACTGGGAGACGGGGAGGTAGGTGATAGGTGAAACCGGGAGGGGGGTAGGTGATAGGTGAAACTGGGAGATGGGGTAGGTGATAGGTGAAACTGGGAGGGGGGTAGGTGATAGGTGAACCTGGGAGATGGGGTAGGTGATAGGTGAAACTGGGAGAGGGATAGGTGATAGGTGAAACTGGGAGATGGGATAGGTGATAGGTGAAACCAGGAGGGGGGTAGGTGATAGGTGAACCTGGGAGATGGGGTAGGTGATAGGTGAAACTGGGAAGGGGTAGGTGATAGGTGAAACTGGAAGAAAGAGAGGGCATATGCAGATTCTCTTGTGTTAATGATTCCAATCTTCAATATGCACAGCTGAAGTAAAGAATTCCAAAACTTTTTAACTCCCTACACAAAAAAAATCCCTTTTCTATTCTAAATGGCTAATCCCTTATTCTAAGGTCATATAACTCAGTACTAAAAAAAACAGCCTTTTACTTTCTATTGAGTAAAAATTTCAAAATTATCCAAGGGCCAATGAGATCATATTCCTCCAGATTCCAGCAATTACATGTCACTCCTGCTTAATCGTTTTTCACAGAACAGCCTCGTCCCAGTAGACACTCTTGTAAAATTTGCACTGCAATTGACTCCCTGCCAAATGCAGACATGAGAGACTGCAGATGCAGGAATCTGGAGTGAAACAGAAGGCTCGGGAGGAGCATCTAAGGAGGAAAACAGGCAGTCAATATTGTGGGTCAAAGACTCTTCATTCGGACTAGAGGAAAGGGGAAGATAACCAATGTGAAAAGGTGGAGGTGGAGGGGAGGGATGGAGCAAGAGCTGGCAGGTGATAGGAGAATCCAAGTGGGGTAGTGGAGTAAGGTGGTTCATTGCCTCTGAATGGAAAATACTACAAAAGCTAGCGGTTTCAGCCCAGTACATCATAGGTAAAACCATTCCAACCACTGAGCACATCTACATGAAACATTCTCATAAGGAAGCAACACCTGTCAGCAGAGATCCTCATCACCCAGGCCATGCTCTCTTTTCGCTGCTGCCATCAGGTAGAAGAGAAAAGAGCTTCAGGACTCGCACCGTCAAGTTCAAGAACAGTTACTACCCTTCAACCACCAGCTTCTTGAGCAAAAGGGGATAACTATACTCACTTGCCCATCCATTGAGGTGTTCCTGCAACCAATGATCACACTTTAATGACTCTTTATCTCTTCTGCACTCTGGTTGATCTTTCATTGATCCTGATAGAGTTACTATTCTGTAGATTTGCTGGGTGTGCCCACAGGACAATAAATCTCAGGGTTATGTGTGGTGACATATATGTACTTTGTTGATAAATTTACTTGGAACTTTGATGGAATGTGATAAGGAAGGATAGTAGAGCATTGTGGTAAGAGAAGGAGGCTGAGAAGGGATGTGGGAGGAGGAGGTGGGTGATGGACAGATGAAGAGGGAGAGGAAGTGGGGGCTGGGAAAAACATAGGTGATGGAGGCTAGTTGCATCAGAAAAGAGAGAGAGAGAGAGAGAGAGAGAGAGAGAGAGAGAGAGAGAGAGGGAGAAGGAATGGGAGGGTGGAGTGATTACTGGATGTTTGAAAATTCAATGTCCGTGCCACCAGGTTGCAGGGTGTCCAGGCAGAATATGAGGCATTGTTCCTTTAGTTTTTATCTGGCCATGATCTGGCTGTATTGGAGGTCATGGACAGATGTGTGTCTGGGAACGTGAAGTAGAATTGAAATGGCTGGCCACTGAAAAACTCTGCCTGGCACACACAGCAGATGGAGTGCGAAGCTTCACATTACCAAATTCTCACACATGTGAAGACTGAAATGATTTTTGAGCCACTGGGAAAGTGGTACTAACAAATCACTGATGTTAGTAAATATTGATCTCACAAATCCAGGTTGTAAACCTGGAAGATACAGCCAAATAATATTTTATTGGTTTATGAAAAAGAATGTGAATAATATCCATTGGCTTCTGGTGCAGTGTGAAGAGAACAGAATAAAATGTAACATCCCTTTCCAATAAAGGAGAAAGAGAAAAGAAAGAACTGAAAACTTGCAGGCGTACCCAACATGCTACCTGTTTCCCTGACTATCTTCCACATCCTGTGGCTATTTGCTGTATTTCATAAACTAACACTCCACCCCACTGTACATCAGTAGTTCATGCTTCCTCACTACATGTTCTGTTTTCTAAAAATAGTACATATTCATTTAATTTTCTTAGAATAGATAAATACAGATCTTCTCCAGAATACAGCAGTGTTCTGTTCCTGAGAATCATTCCTTACCCAAACTGTTTACAGCTTGGAAATGCAGCCAATTGGTAAAAAGACTCTTACTAGGAAATGCTTATCACAGGAGAGCCCAACTTTAAATGCATGGATGGAAGTGACAATGGACATTTACAAAATGGAGAAGATAACAGCATCTGTTAATCATAAGCTGGAATAATTTGATTCATACTGGGAAAAACGGTTTAACTACATAATGCCTCATAGGCCTGATTTTATTCTCACAGATCAATGAATATGTTGTAAAAAAAAGATCACTCCCTACTTGTACATAGTTTTTTCCTTTTGCTTGTTTTTTCTTTCCGGTCTTTTCTATAAGTGTATACCTCAGATAAATACTATGTGGAGAATTGTGACATGTATGATTATATGATATATATGTACAATGTCTGAAATACATCTTATGGAAATGTTTGTTTGATGATTAACTTCAATAAAAAAATAAATCACCAAAAAAAAGGAAATGCAGCCAAGAACTGAGTTCCCACACAGTAGAAGGTTCTTGCAGGGTTGGATTGTCTGAGAAGCAATTTAAGTGTTGTTTTGCCATTTTCAATAACAAAGGATTTAGTCTCAGAATCAGGTTTAATATCACCGACATATGTCGTGAAATTTGTTAACTTTGCGGCAGCAGCACAATGCAATACATGATAGTCAGATCCTATTTCAGACTAATAATGATAATATTCTTTCAAAAGATCTTTCTCAAGACAAGGGGCTTGGGATGTTATTAACAGTTTTAAGAAGAACACCACCTTTTACCTGGATGGAGTGTGTCTGGGAAAGGATTCGCAAAATGGACATTAAGGTGTTAATTAGAATATATTCTTCTTGGGTTCAATGTGGCAAAGTTGCAGCTTGTGTCTACAACAATTGCCAGGAAATCCATCCTACTGATTTCCCAAAATTGGGGAAGACCTGTCTGCTTAAAATTTCCCACATTTTCCCACAAAAGAGCTATCTCCTTGCACACTTCTCCATTCAGATTTATGCTACCAGAAGACTTTGGTTCATAATTCTATGCTTTTGTCTGAGCTGTTAACATAAACTGAAACTCACTAGCAAGGCTGTCAACTTGAAAAATGGTTTTAATTCCCAGATGGTTTTAAATACCATTAATAACATTAGGATATTTGATCGTTTTTGGTGAAATCCTGGAGCTGTGACTGTTCTGTGAAATTCCTCTTCTAGCCACATTAATAGTTTACCTTCAAGTCCATGAGTCCATATCTCATGTACAAATATGATAAAATATCATATTTTGAAAAATTTCATTCATCTACCCTGCTAGTTTCACCATTGAAACATTCCATTTGATTTATTAAGCATAACAGTCTCTTCATAAACCATGCCAACTCTGCTGAAACACAATATACTATATTCTTAATAATGCATCACAGTGTTTGCTAACATTAATGTCAGGTTAATTTTTCTTTAGTTCTCTATTTTTTTCTCTTCCTCTTTCGTGAAAAGAGATGTTACATTTCATTCCATTCTCTTCACTGTACCAGAATCCAAAGAATAATATTTAGGTAATGCATTAGCTCATCGAAAGGACCACAGCCTCGTTGTGGTCTGGTGGTTTATGTGCCTCAATGATCCAGAGACCTATGTTGGTCAAATTATGTGTATCTGGCATATTATGAATACCTGTGGTGAATGACTCAGGTCCTGACAACCCAAAGTTCTCCTGCCAACTACAAGGGACAATTCCTCCAAATGGACCACAACTTTGTCGTTGGGTTTGGAGGCTCGCATGTCTCAATGACCCAGAGAGTTATGTTGGCTGGAGTCAGGGCTTTATGCCTTGGCTCTTAGCAGGTCACCCATGCCAAACAGGTCAAAGGGTAGAGGACAGACCAAGAGTGGTCCAGGTTCAGGGGCTCAGCTCAAGGTTAACAACCCTGACTGGTAAAACAAAACTATTATGGAAACCATAATGAAGAATCCTTCTACATTTGAGTGGGACTGTATTCCTGAGTCTCCTCTACCCAGGACTTGCATGACCGACAGTAGTGAAAACCGAGACAAAGCCGCTGGCACAAGAAAGGAAACCCTTAACACTGCCAGAGATGGGGGACCTTCATTGCTGCCCTAAATCCCAACACTGGAACAGGCAGTGAGTAAGTAAGGAAAGACCTTGAACGACAAAATAAAAAATCTAGTTTGGCAAGATCTTTCAGGTTTACAACCACGTTCATAAGATCAATATTTACCAACAGCAACGTATTTTAGTGCTGCTTTTCCAGTGGCTCAGAAAGCATGCCAATCCTCACACGTGTAAGCATTTGCACTGTTAAAGATTAAATTCAACGTTGAGTTGAGTTTATTGCCATCAGCACAAATACGTGTATCACAGGTGCAAGGAAAATCTTACTTGCAGCAGCATCACAAGTACATAGCATTACAGACACAACTTCCACATGAAAATGAACAAAATTATACAAGAAAGAACGCAACTCGAGCAAAACATAGTGGCAAGTGGTGATAGTGTTGTGCTGGTTGCTCAAGAACTAAATGGTTGAAGGGAAGTAGCTGTTCTGGAACCCAGTGGTGTGGGACTTAAGGCTTCAGTATCTCCTGTCCGATGTGTTACAGCTTTGTTATTGTAAAGATACGTTAAGGCTAATTTGATGAAGATGCCAGTCAGTACTTGTATGGTTAAATGTGTTTGTGATTATGTTAGGATTTGTGCAATTTAATGTGAGTTATAATCTGGATGTTTATTTATTTTATTTATTGAGATACCTCACAGAATAGGCCATTCCGGCTCTATGAGCTGTACCGCCCAGTAATCCGCTGATTTAACCCTAGCCTAATCATGGGACACTTTGCAATGACCAAATAACCTTCCAACCAGGGGTGCAATGCTGCCAGAGCTCACCGGAGCGCCACTCTGCCACCTCCGTAAAAAAAAGTCAAAATAAACAAGCGGGGAATTTAATAGTAGCCGCATATTAAATAGAGAGAATTTTACGGAAGCAGGGGTGGAGGCTGATGGGGAAAATACCATTAATAACATTAGGATATTTGATCGTTTTTGGTGAAATCCTGGAGCTGTGACTGTCCTGTGAAATTCCTCTTCGCTCGACCCGTTGTCCCAGCAGACCCTGCTGTAGCCTCCCGCCATTTCACAGATCCTCAGTCTCTCTCCAGCACTTGTTGTTCGAGCATTGGTCGCCGAGAAAATAAAAACCTTAGATCTTTTGAAAGGTGGCATGTCGCTTGCCGAAGTGGGCCGTAAGGATTCGCAGAAAGAAGCTGAAATTCGTGGAAGTGTTAGTGCTACCCCTACAACGGCAAAAACGGTCTCTCTGGTTTGTGATAAAGTGCTTGCAAAGACTGAGAAAGCATTAAGTGTGTGGCTAGAGGACATGTCACAGAAGCATATCCCTGTTGATGGCCAAATTATGCGTGAAAAAGCACTTAGCCTCTATAAGCACTACCGTGAGGGGGTTGAGGAGAGCAAGAGGAAGGAGTTTAAGGCTAGTAAGGGATGGCTGGCTAGCTATGAAAAGCACTACAGCCTCAAGAACTTAAAGATCATGGGAGAATCGGCATGGCAGATGTACCAAGTATCCTACTATAGAGCTGATCGAAGTAAATGCTTGAAGTCTCTCAGAAAAAAACTGTTGATCACAAACTATGAAAAGCTCACACTGCTGCTTTATGTGTTGAAAATATAGCTAGTGAAAAATATGTGACGCCATGAACGCTTCGTATCTAATGGCAACTTGTTCAATTTTTTGTTCTGCATGTTATTTAGCTCAGAATGACAGACCATACTCTGATCACTTTGGCTTATTGGAACTTCAAAAAAAAATGGTATTGACATTGGATTTGGACTGTATTTCCCCACTAGTGCTACAGAGATAATTAATCACATAGCCGTTAATATGAAAATATGAAAAAGAAAATTTGGCAGCACATCAAACAGATAAATGGCAAATCTTCTGTTTTCATTGATGAATCAACAAACCTGAGCATTATGACCACCCTAATAGCTTATTTGAAATGTGAAAGTGATAAGGAAGATGATCCCCATTTTGAACAAAGCGGATGAGCTTAGAGCATGAATCAGTACTTGCAGATACGATGTGGTGGCCATTACAGCGACTTGGATGGCTCAGGGGCAGGAATAGTTACTTCAAGTGCCGGATTTTAGATGTTTCAGAAAGGACAGGGAGGGAGGCAAAAAAACGTGGGGGCGAGGCACTGTTGATCGGAGATAGTGTCACAGCTGCAGAAAAGGTGGATGCCATGGAGGGATTGTCCAATGAGTCTCTGTGGGTGGAGGTTAGGAACAGGAAGGGGTCAATAACTTTACTGGATGTTTTTTATAGACCGCCCAATAGTAACAGGGATATCGAGGAACAGATAGGGAAACAGATCCTGGAAAGCTGTAATAATAACAGAGTTGTCGTGATGGGAGACTTTAATTTCCCAAATATAGATTGGCATCTCACTGGAGCAAGGGGTTTAGATGGGGTGGAGTTTGTTAGGTGTGTTCAGGAAGGTTTCTTGACACAATATGTAGATAAGCCTACAAGAGGAGAGGCTGTACTTGATTTGGTATTGGGAAATGAACCTGGTCAGGTGTCAGATCTCTCAGTGGGAGAGCATTTTGGAGATAATGATCATAATTCTATCTCCTTTACAATAGCTTTGGAGAGAGATAGGAACAGACAAGTTAGAAAAGCGTTTAATTGGAGTAAATTATGAGGCTATCAGGCAGGAAATTGAAAGCTTCAATTGGAAACAGATATTCTCAGGGAAAAGTACAGAAAAAATGTGGCAAATGTTCAGAGGATATTTGTGTGGAGTTCTGCATAGGTATGTTCCAATCAGACAGGGAAGTTATGGTAGGGTACAGGAACCGTGGTGTACAAAGGCTCTGGTCAAGAATAAAAGAAAAGCTTACAAAACATTCAGAAAGCTAGGTAATGTTAAAGATCTCGAAGATTATAGGGCTAACAGGAAGGAGTTTAAGAATGAAATTAGGAGAGCCAGAAGGGGCCATGTCAAGGCCTTGGCAGACAGGATTAAAGAAAACCCCAAGGCATTCTAAAAGTATGTGAAGAGCAAGAGGATAAGATGTGAGAGAATAGGACCAATCAAGTGTGGCAGTGGAAAACTGTGTATGGAACCAGAGGAGATAGCAGAGGTACTTAATGAGTACTTTGCTTCAGTATTCACTACGGAAAAGGATCTTGGCGATTGTAGGGATGACTTGCAGGCGACTGAAAAGCTTGAACATATAGATATTAAGGATCTGCTGGAGCTTTTGGAAAGCATTAAGTTGGATAAGTCACTGGGATCAAACGTGATGTACCCCAGGCTACTGTTGGAAGTGAGGGAGGAGATTGCTGAGCCTCTGGAGATGATCTTTGCATCATCAGTGACGATGGGAGAGGTTGCAGAGGATTGGAGGATCATGGATGTTGTTCCCTTATTCAAGAAAGGGGTAGAGATAGCCCAGGAAATTATAGACCAGTGAGTCTTACTTCAGTGGGTGGTAAGTTGATGGAGAAGATCCTGAGAGGCAGGATTTATGACCATTTGGAGAGGCATAATATGATTAGGAATAGTCAGCATGGCTTTGTCAAAAGCAGGTCGTGTCTTACGAACCTAATTAAATTTTTTGAGTATTTCACTAAACACATTGATGAAGGTAGGCCCTAGATGTAGTGTATATGGATTTCAGCAAGGCATTTGATAAGGTACCCCATGCAAGGCTTATTGAGAAAGTAAGGAGGCATGAGATCCAAGGGGAGACTCCTTTGTGGATCCAGAACAGGCTTGCTCACAGAAGGCAGAGTAGATGGGTCATATTCTGCATGGAGGTTGGTGACCAGTGGTGTGTCTCAGGGATCTGTTCTGGGACCCCTACTCTTCATGATGTTTATAAATGACCTGGATGAGGAAGTGGAGGGATGGGTTAGTAAGTTTGCTGATGACACAAAGGTTGGAGGTGTTGTGGATAGTGTGGAGGGCTGTCAGAGGTTACAGCGGGCTGTCAAGTGGCAGATGGAGTTCAACCCAGGTAAGTGTGAAGTGGTTCATTTTGGTAGGTCAAATATTATGGCAGAAAATAGCATTAATGGTGAGACTATTGACAGTGTGGAGGATCAGAGGGATCTTGGGGTCCGAGTCCACAGGACGCTCAAAGCAGCTGCGCAGGTTGACTCTGTGGTTAAGAAGGCATACGGTGTATTGGCCTTCATCAATCGTAGGATTGAGTTTAGGAGCCGAGAGGTAATGTTGCAGCTATATAGGACCCTGGTCAGACCCCACTTGGAGTATTGTGCTCAGTTCTAGTCGCCTCACTGCAGGAAGAATGTGGAAGCCATAGAAAGGATGCAGAGGAGATTTACAAGGATGTTGCCTGAATTGGGGAGCATGCCTTTTGAGAATAGGTTGAGTGAACTTGGCCTTTTCTCCTTGGGGTGATGGAGGATGAGAGGTGACCTGACAGAGGTGTATATGATGATGATCGTGTGGATAGTCAGAGGCTTTTTCGCAGGGCTGAAATGGTTGCCACAAGAGGACACAGGTTTAAGGTTCTGAGGAGTAGGTACAGAGGAGATGTCAGGGGTAAGTTTTTTACTCAGAGAATGGTGAGCGTGGAATAGGCTGCTGGCAACGGTGGTAGAGGCGGATACAATAGGGTCTTTTATGAGACTTTCAGATAGGTACATGGAGCTTAGAAAAATAGGGGGCTACAGAATCTTACAGTGTTTGCTAGTGATGGGTAGAGCATAATGCTTGGCGTCAAATCTGGTGTTGCTACAATTCTCAAGGAACACTACACTGATGTGATAATTTGGCACTGTCTTAATCACAGATTAGAACTTGCAGTAGGTGATTCAGTGCGAGAAGTTCGTGGAATAAGTCATTTTCAATCATTTACAGACAAATTGTACTCTGTTTACAGTAGATCACCTCTAAATCAAAAGCATCTCTCTGAATGTGCCTCTCAATTAGAACAACAAATTTGCAAAATAGGCCCTGTTCTGGGCATGGTAGTGAGCTCATTTCAAACAGTTTCAGCAGTTTGGCAAAATTATGAAGCACTGTGATTTCATTTTGAAAAAAGCAATGAAGGATGAAACTAGATCTGGGAGCAAAAGAAAAACCTATGAAGGTCTGTTCTACACACTCTCTTCAGAACAGTTTCTATTGGACTTAGCTCTAACGTATGAAGCATTGCATGAATTTGGTTTACTGTCACAGTGTTTACAGAAACACACTACTACGATTGTTTATGCAGACAAACTGATCCAAAGGAGCATAAAATCACTGCATGGACTGAAAGAGCAACCTAGTACAAATCCATTAATTATCTACAGTTTCTTACTAGTCTTATATACAATTTGCAGCACCGTATGTTCACGGCAACATCCTTGAAAGGTTCTCAAACTTCCAAACCTCAAAGTATGTATAAATCCCCGCTAAATGAAATGTGTGCCCTTGATAAAGATAACTGTCCTGCTGAAATATCGCCTAATTATGGAGAAGCTGAAATATCAGCTCACTGTAACAGGTTTAAGCTTTCTTCCTCCTCTGTAATAAATGCTTTCAGAGGTTATGTGGAGGATCATGGACGCCACATCCCCCAAGATTTACGCCCATTACTGAGCTGTTCATGTTATTCCTATTAATACAGCTGAAATGTGAGAGAGGATGCAGTCACATGAACTTGATAATAACAACAACACGCTCAAGAATTCTCATAACTCATGTATCAGCACTTATGTTTGTTAAACTACACGGACCTCCTCTAGTTCAGTGGAATCCTGAGCTGTATGTCACATCATGGCTGTGATACCACAGATCAGCAGATGACACCAGGACAAGAGTTGCTTCAGACCCCCAAACACGTATTACGCCTCACCCTTTGCGGATATTATTGTGAAACTTCTCATTGATGGCATTTGGTAAGTAGGTAATTATTTTTAAATTGGTAAAATACATGATTAACGTCTTTTTCTTTACTTGCTTGATAATTATATTTTATGATAATTAGTGAGTGCAACCGTGCAATATTTTGTCATATTATTAAATTAAGTACTATATGTTTTATTGTACCAGTTATACACCGAAATGTAGTGATAGGCTATAATCTTATTAATGTCTTAACTATCACTATATTTCTGTGGAGCTCTGGAATTCATAGGTTTCTTTCATCTTGGTTTAGTGCTTGACATTATAAGAAGTCCTATTATATATAAATAAATATATAAATATATGTATAATATAAATATAAATATATGTCACACCTAATTTGTGTACCTGCTCATTACATGAACAAGGCAAGGAAGTTGTCCAGTACATGAAATGAGCAGGTACACAAATCGAGTATATATATATATATATATATATATATATATATATAGAGAGAGAGAGAGAGAGAGAGAGAGAGAGAGAGAGGGAGAGAGGGAGAGAGGGAGAGAGGGAGAGAGGGAGAGAGGGAGAGAGGGAGAGGGAGAGGGAGAGGGAGAGGGAGAGGGAGAGAGAGAGAGAGAGAGAGAGAGAGAGAGAGAGAGAGAGAGAGGATTTAGGAAATGGCAAGCAATTTGTCAGCTCCGGCACCTAAAAAATTAGCACTGCACCCCTGCTTCCAATCGGTACGTCTTTGGACTGTGGGAGGAAACCAGAGCACCCGGGGGAAACCCATGTGGTCACAGGGAGAATGGACAGACTCCTTCCAGGCAGTGGCCTGTGTCGCCTGTACTGTAGAGCATTGTGTTCACCACTGCTCTACTGTGCTGTGTGTGCCATAGATTGCACAGTCAAATCGTTCTGTCAAGTTCAGTCTGGAAGGGCGGCATGGTAGCGTAGTGGATAGCACAACGCCATTACAGCACCAGTGACATCAGGTTTTGCACCCGCAGCTCTCTGTAAGGAGTTTGTATGTTCTGCCCGTGACCGCGTGGGTTTCCTGCCACCATCCAAAAATGTACCAGTTAGTAGGTTAATTGGTCACTTGGGTGTAATTGGGTGGCACTCTGTTGTAATTCTTTAAAAAAAAGGTATCAGGATTTACTTTATTAAGTGTGTGGACCACAGTGGTTCGTGTGTGTGCGTGTGTGCATGAGAGTGAGAGTGTGAGAGTGAAAGTGAGAGTGAGAGTGAGTGTGAGAGAGGATTCGTAACAGTTAAATTGTGCCAAGAATTATATGTTAAATGGGAATACCAGCAACATTCAATGAGGTGCAATTACTTTGTCTGTTGGTGCAATGCCTGGGAACACTGTGGCAATCGACTATTTCAGTTGCGACCACAAAATTCAATAATGTAGCAAAGAGCATGTACGAGCATGTGTAAAGGATTCCGTGTGTCACTGAGCAGCTGAGTTCGCAGTCTCGCAGGGACTTCGGTCATTCCCTTTGTGTTGGCAACCACTCAGACACCGAATAATCACCAAAATAATACTGAAAACAAAAAGCTCAAACATGCGAAAATCCGCAGATACCGGAAATCCAAAGCACCACGCACGTGATGCCGTGGAAACTCGGCAGCGTCCAAGGAAAAGAGTGAACGGTCGACATTTCAGGCTGAGACCATTCCTCGGGGCTGGAAAGGAGGGTGAGAAGCCAGTGTCAGAGGGTGAGGGAGGGGTGGAGGTACAAGATGGCAGGTGATTGGTGAAACCGGGAGGGGGGGAGGGGTGAAATAAAGAGCTGGGAAGTTTCAATACCGATGAAGGGTTGCAGCCCGAAACTTTGACCTCGTACTTATTTCCACAGGTGCTGCCTGACCTGCTGAGTTCCTCCAGCATTTTGTGTGCATTGCTTTGAAAACAGAAAGCACTGGCAAACATTTTGCACATCGGGCAACATCAGTCAAATCTGTAGTTTCTATTCATTTTGCTTCTTTCTCATAAAAAGCTACTTGCCCTGATAGATACAGTCATAGAAAAGTACTGCACAGAAACAGGCCCTTTGGCCCATCTAGTCCGTGCTGCACCATTTAAATTGCCAACTCTCATCGACCTACACCCCGACCAAGCCCCACCAAACCCCTGCCATCCATGTATCTATCCAAGCTTCTCTTAAACATTGAAATCGAGCTCACATGAATCACTTGCACAGGCAGCTCGTTCCACACTCTCACAACTCTCTGAGTGAGGAAGCTTCCCCTCGTGTTCCCCTTAAACTTTTCACCTTTCACCCTTAACCCATGACCTCCAGTTATAGTCCCACCCAACCTCAGTGGAAAAAGCGTGTTTGCATTTACCCTATTTATACCCTTCATAATTTTGTATACCACTATCAAATCTCCCTCAGTCTTCTATGTTCCAAGGAATTAAGTCTTAATCTTTCCTTATAACTCGGGTCCTCCAGACCAGGGAACGAAATGTTTTTCCAACAATTTGTTTTGATATTACATTTCTTGGAATCACTATTTTTGCTTTTATTTGAAATTTGTGAAGCAGTTCTTCACACGACCTCTTGACATGGAGGCAGCCAACACTTTCCCACTCACTCTGTCTTTAAGAAGAGTAATTGTGGGCTTGCAAAGTGTCACTCTCCTTTGTCACTGATAGAACTGATAGCACTCACTGACAGCAACTTTTCTCATTTCTGCCCGCTGTAAATATAACAGCAATTGCACAGCTACTTCCTTTCAAAACTAGCTGCTATATGAGATATTCTCCCCAGAGTAAGCACCTTACTAGCCCTATCACCACAGAGAATTGCAGATCCTTCTACACATTAAATATTGCCCCCTTATTACCATTTAACATATAACCAATTACAGCACAGAAACAGGCCATCTCGGCCCTTCTAGTCCGTGCCGAACGCTTACTTACACAGACCAGCTCATTTTTATCTTGTCTTGCTACAGGACCCAAACTCTACCTGTAGCTCACTAAGGAAGCCCAACGTCTGGCCTGCAGACCACATCTAACCCACTAGATGTATTGATTCTGGCTCATTCAAATCAAAGGTTCAAAGGTTCATTTATTATCAAAGTGCGTACGCAGTATACAACTCTGAGATTCGCCTGCTCCAGATAGACACGAAGCAAAGAAAAGCATGGAACTCATTCAAAGAAAAACATCAACCACACCCCCCCAACACATACAATCTCACAACCCCCAACCCCTTCCCTCGCACAGAAAAACTAACAGATCACACCACAAAGAAAACAGCAACAAGAACATCAAACTCCAAACCCCCAACCCCTTCCCTCGCACAGAAAAACTAACAGATCACTCCACAAAGAAAACAGCAACAAGAACATCAAACTCCAAACCCCCAACCCCTTCCCTCACACAGAAAAACTAACAGATCACTCCATGTGGAAAACAGCAACAAGAACAGCAAACTCCAAACCCCCAACCCCTTCCCTCGCACAGAAAAACTAACAGATCACTCCATGTGGAAAACAGCAACAAGAACAGCAAACTCCAAACCCCCAACCCCTTCCCTCGCACAGAAAAACTAACAGATCACACCACAAAGAAAACAGCAACAAGAACATCAAACTCCAAACCCCCATCCCCTTCCCTCGCACAGAAAAACTAACAGATCACTCCACGTGGAAAACAGCAACAAGAACAGCAAACTCCAAACCTCCATCCCCTTCCCTCACACAAAAAGAAAACTTACAGATTGCTCCTGAGAGAGAATGGAGGAAAACACAGAATGCAAAATAAAACATAGGATTGAGAGACCAATTTGAACTGCCGTTAGATTGAACTCCATAAATTGCAGAACTTCAATAACATCCCACAATAGCATCAAGGAGAGTGGCCTCTCAAACACAGAGACCTTACAAGACCCGTCACACACAGACACGTTATCTGGCAGCAGTGAGAGATCATCACAGCAGTGAGTAAGAGCAAATCTGCAGAATGAAAGCAATAATTAAGTGAACACAATGCCCTACATATTTTCAAACAGGAACTTAATCTTAATTAGCTGAACTCTAGAAACAGCCATGTACTGTTCATACTTCGCAGTCAAAAATGTATCTCTCATCTTCTACGTAAACTTGCTAGACAGCTTTAAGCGAACTCAACACGTTGGGTGTTCAACAGCCTTCCTTTGCTTTCAATGGTTTCTATTGGGGCCACCTGTAAGGAGACAAATCTCAAAGTATGTATAAAGAATACATACTTTGATAGTAAATGTACTTTGAACTTTCGAACTTAAAAGATCCAAGTCTCTGATAACACTACAACTCAGTACAAGAGAAAATCTGCAGATGTAATGAGTCCTGATGAAGGGTCTAGGCCTGAAACATTGACTGTTTATTCTTTTCCATAGATGCTGCCTGGCCTGCTGAGTTGCTCCAGCATTTTGTGTTTATTACTTCGAATCACTACACTCATTTGCCCCGTTATTAAAATGTTCCTACAGCCAATTATCTCACTTTAAGGGCTCTTTATCTCATCATCTCATGTTCTCGTTATTTATTGCTATTTATTTATACTTGCATTTGCACTCTGGTTGATCTTTCATTGATCCTCTTATAGTTACTATTCTATAGATTTGAGTATGCCCACAGGAAAATGAATCTCAGGGATGTATATGGTGACATATATTTACTTTGATAATAAAATTTACTTTGTACTTTGAATTCAGGCAGCATCTATAAAGAGCTAACGTTTTAGGTCAGTAATCTGTGGGTGTTCAGCTTGGATTGCTAATTACTTCGTTCTGCACAAACGTTGCCTGACCTGAAGAATGCACTTTTTTTTTTACAGATTTCCAGCAGTGGCAATATCTTGCTTTTGAAAATTGAGCAGTAATGTGATGGAGAATAGTAGATTCAAGTTGACCAATACAAGCTGAAGCACTAAGAAAGGGAAATGGAATGAAGTGTTATTTTAAATGCAATAAAGAGGTGTTTAAACTGTAAGATAACAGATAATAAAACGCAAGGAAGTCTGCAGACCTTGGAAATCCAGAGCAACACACAAAATGCTGGAGGAACTCAGCAGCTATGGAAATGAGGAGATGTTTCAGGCCAAGACGCTTCTCCAGGATTTATGTAGTAGCAAGTTCAGAAGTCCATACTCGAGGGGCTTTAATTTTTATTGAGATACAGCACGGAATGGGCCCTGATTTATTCTTAGTCTATTCGTAGGACAATTTACAAGGACCAATTTACCTACAACCAGTATGTCTTTGGACTGCGGAGCACCCGGAGGAAACCCACACGGTCACAGCAAGAAGGTACAAACTCCTTACAGGCAGCGGCGGGCCACTCACGTGTAGTTGTGCTAGCCACTATGTACCATGCCTTCTAAGGGCCGCAAAGAAAACATAAAGCAAACAAGGCACGAGTCGAGCTTCACTGCATTTTGTTAGGAAAATGGATTGGATTTATTGTTTGGTAACAATTCCAACATAAATCAAACTGTAAATAATGTTTAGAATTCATGATTTCACCCGTTACCTACATTATCAGTGGCTGTGTTATAACACCATAAGACACAGGAGCAGAATTAAGGCATTTCGCCCATCGAGTCTGCTCCGCCATTTCATCACGGCTGGTCCACTTGTTATGATAAAGATACATAAATGACAGTTTTGCACTTTATTCCACTGAGCGCCCTTTAGTACCTTTGAATAGTTACTGCCTGCCTACGTTCATCCTCCTTTCTGGAGCTATCGACTCTCCAGCTGGCATGGAGAGACATGGAGCTGGCTCATATGGAGCCAGTGATCATTAATGGAGAATGTGTGGAGCAGGTTAAGACCTACAAGTATCTGGGAGTACAGTTAGACGAGAAGCTAGACTGGACTGCCAACACAGATGCCTTGTGCAGGAAGGCACAGAGTCGACTGTACTTCCTTAGAAGGTTGGCGTCATTCAATGTCTGTAGTGAGATGCTGAAGATGTTCTATAGGTCAGTTGTGGAGAGCGCCCTCTTCTTTGTGGTGGCGTGTTGGGGAGGAAGCATTAAGAAGAGGGATGCCTCACGTCTTAATAAGCTGGTAAGGAAGGCGGGCTCTGTCGTGGGCAAAGTACTGGAGAGTTTAACATCAGTAGCTGAGCGAAGGGCGCTGAGTAGGCTACGGTCAATTATGGATAACTCTGAACATCCTCTACATAGCACCATCCAGAGACAGAGAAGCAGTTTCAGCGACAGGTTACTATCGATGCAATGCTCCTCAGACAGGATGAAGAGGTCAATACTCCCCAATGCCATTAGGCTTTACAATTCTACCGCCAGGACTTAAGAACTTTTTAAAAGCTATTATTAATGCTTTTTGAGATAGTGATTTAGATGCATATCATATTTTTACTGAGTTAAGTATTGTATGTAATTAGTTTTGCTACAACAAGTGTATGGGACATTGGAAAAAAGTTGAATTTCCCCATGGGGATGAATAAAGTATCTATTTATCTATCTATCTATCAATAGTTATTCTGAATACTCTTTCCAAGTTTGAAGTTTGTCCGATTCTCTTTGACTTATTACCTCTCTCCTCTGTCTCCCAACGCCACCCCCCAGCCCTTGCCGCTTCCCTTTCGCTTGTTTTTGTTTTAATAATGAACGCCCTCCACTCCTCTGAACTGGTTGAGCTTTAATTAGTCTAGCTGCCGTCTGTCTATATCTGTCAGGAGAGAAATGCTTCGCGACTTTCGATCCCTCCCACTATTCCTGTCCCGCCCCAACAGCAGTGTGATCGCTCTCGGCAGAGTTAAACCCCGGCAATTCGGCGCAGTGGTTAAATCTCCAGGGGGCAACTTAGAGGGTAATTTGCTCTCCGCCGAGCGTCCCGTCATTGGCACAACGAATAGCAATGTCCACCTCTTACAGTGAGTGTTTGCCGACTAAGTCTCTGTTGCTGCTTTCTCTGCTGTGTTGTGCCGTGTGCCTTTCACTTCCCCAATTTCTCAACCCCTTGCACCCACTTTCCGTCCTGATCTAGGCAGTATTACATATACTTACTAACACAGCCACTTAAAATGGAAATCCCCCCCAGAGAATAAAAAATATTCTATCCGTGGATGTAATGTCTTTGGTGGGTTTCGTTTAACACTGTCTCTTCTTGCTTTCTCTCACTAGACCTGCCGGATCGGGTGAATGTGGATCCCTAGACCGTAGATGATCTTGCCGGATCTTCAGACCTCCCGGAGCCTATATCAACTGCAATATCTGTTCAGGGAGCAGCGGCGTTGATCTTACTGTCAGTCGGGTTTTCAGCCTTAACCGGAGCCGCTGACTAGGGAGTCTATTCCCGCGACTTCATTAATTGCAAACGGTGGCACCAGCCAGGTCGGGGCAGCTGTGCCCCCGGGAATAACCGCTGCCGGCCTCCCGCAGGAAGCTCTCGCCGATATGCTGTGAGGGTCATGGTGGAACGGGAGGCTCAGAAAGGGCAGAGGTGAACATCGGTCATAAGGACCGGGAAGAATGGATGCGGGGGTCAGTGAAAGAGTGGGCACGTATTTTGGGGATTATTACAACAACGAGACGGTGAGTTTACATTATAACTATACCGGGAAGCTAACCCCGGGCAGATACAAGGCAGGTCTGAGGGTTCACGCTGTCATATCTTTGATCGTTTGCATGTTTATAATAGTGGAGAATCTGATGGTCCTCATAGCCATCCGGAAGAACAGTAAGTTCCACACGCCAATGTTTTACTTGCTGGCCAACCTGACTCTGTCGGACCTGTTGGCAGGAGTAACCTACGTGGTCAACATTCTGCTGTCCGGTGCCAACACCCTGAAACTGACACCGTTCCTGTGGTTCTTGAGAGAAGGTGGCGTTTTCATCACCCTCACGGCGTCGGTCTTCAGCCTGCTGGCCATCGCGGTGGAGAGGCACGTCACGATGGTAAGGATGCAGCTGTACAACGCCGACAAGAAGTGGCGGACGCGGCTGTTTGTGGGGGCGGACTGGATCTTTTCGGTGTTCCTCGGGAGCCTCCCGATCCTGGGCTGGAACTGCATTGGAAACCTGCCCTTTTGCTCGACAATACTGCCGCTGTACTCTAAGTACTACATCCTGGTGTGCATTCTCATCTTTATCGCCGTCCTGTTTTCCATAGTTATACTCTACATTCGAATTTACCTTAAAGTCAAGAGTAACAGCCTCGACATGGGCACTTTGAGAAGTGGGGAATCCAAGAAGAGCAAGAAATCCCGGGCATTGCTGAAGACCCTGACCATCGTGGTGGTCTCTTTCATTGTCTGCTGGTTGCCGATATTCATTGTGCTGCTACTGGACGTTTCCCTCACGGTGAGAAGCTCTTCCATTTCTAGTGTGGCCGATTATTTCCTGGGACTGGCCATGTTCAATTCAGCCTTGAATCCTGTAATTTACACCCTAACCAACAGGGACATGCGCCACACCATCCTGCGCCTGGTGTGCCTGACGAAAGCTGACGAGCAGCCTCGCTGTTGCGGCGCTGTGATAACCGAGTTCAGCAGCACCCAAGGCGACCGGTCCTCGCTGCACAGACACGAACTTCTGCACACCACCCTGTCCTCCGGGAACGGACCGCAGTCTCCCACGAGGATTTCGCTGGTCTCGCGGTGACCGTGGGCTCCTTCTCCTGCACCGCTGGGGAACCGACCTCCGAGCAAAATGCAAAATTGCACTGATTACAATGAACCGAATGGACGATGTTAAAAAAACGCATGAAGGAGCATTTCTCGTTTGAAATATCTCGAAACGTTTCTTAAGTTTTACGGTATAATGCAGGGGTTCCCAACCTCCACCACCCCTCTGATAACGGTAAGGGTCCATTTCATAAAGGGGTGGGCATCACGGTAGCGTAGAGGTCAGCACAAGGCTTTACAGAACCCGCCGCTGCCTGGAGGGAGTTTGTACCTTCTTCCCGCCACCACATGCTTTTATTCCAACAGGCCAGGTAGGTTAATTGGTCATTGTAAATTGTCCCCGGATTAGACTAGGAGGGCGGCGCGGCTCAAAGGGTCAGATGAGTCTATTCCACGCTGTGTCTCATTAAATAAACGGACACTGTTGGGAGCCCCTGGTCAAGGGATGAAGAATCTCACTCTTTAACCAAGTATATACAGTAAATGACTTGGATGAAAGCAGGAAAGATATGGTTTCCAGATAGAAGTGAGTAAGTAATTTGTATAACATTTCTGTACACGTAATTAGTAAGATGTGAGTCGCTGATGTGACAGTGTAGGAAAGTAACTTCAGAAGGCTACCAAAAGATTTAAAAACCTTAAGTGAGCGATAAAGATCTAGCCAGAGGACTATATTGTGGGGTAAAAAACCTGAAATTGTGAAAAATGTATTTTCTAAAAAGTGAGTGGGTAAAATTGCAGAGGGAACTTGTGTCCTTTCTGTAGGATTTCCAAAAAGCCAGCAGCAGGTACTGCAAGTAATTTATATAGAATTTATAGTTTATTATTGGGAGAATTGGATGCAAAAGTTGTTTCATTTATGTATTTATTTTTGAGGAGATAACATATACAGTATATTAGTAAGGCTCTCCATATCTAATCAAGGAACTTGATATTTTGAAATCAGTTTAGAGAAAGTTTGCTAGACCAATACCTGAAACAAGCAGTTTGGTATCCTGTCAGGAAAGGTTCAACAAGTTAAACTTCTAAAGCTGAACATGGACAAAAAATGCAGTGGTGAGGCTATAGTTGGATAAGTTATGATATTAAATGGTGGAGTACACTTGAGAGGCAAAGTTGTCTGTTAATGTTACCAATTTATATGGTCACATGTCAAAGTACAGTCAGATTTGTTTAAAGATCACATCAGCACAAAGGCTGGCGATGTACCTATAACAACACAGACTGCAAATGGGTCTGTGAATTGGAACTGTCAGCTTGACACAGTGATACAGCTAGTTATTTTAGATTCGACAGGAAGCTCTGCAATTCAGCCCAGTTTTGCAATGGATAAGTTTCTCAATGACTATCGTAAGTGCCAAATGCTTATACTGAATAGCTTTTCTCCCCTCCATCCTCCAACATGCCAAGGTTTGGGTTCAATTTGGACACAATACATGACACTCTGGGAGACAAACTTCTCTACGCAGCATCATGAACTGCGTAGTAAGTAAACCAAACCTTGGCTTGCCCATAAAAGACCAGGGCATATATTTTTCAATCTCAGCTCCATGGAGTAGGCAAATTTGCAGCAGGAGTTCTTGGATGGCAATCAAACTGCCCATGTTTCCCAGTGGCAAGCTGTCGTCTCCAACCCCTGCAACCTGCATGCTCCTATCTCCTTTGTTTTTCTTGGCTCTCCAGCAACTGATTAAGTATTTCCTATGAGATGGAGGCACACTGAGCCAATACTAATGTTGTTCTAGGACTGAGCAATTCACTTTCTTGCACTAAGAACTTTGCAGTAAAGAGGTGACAGTCTCAGTGATGTATTGTTGCAGAGTCAATGACTGCTGGAAGTGTTACATAGCATATGAGGTTACCTGTCTGTTGTCTGAACGGCAGCACTTTAATTTCCTGATCATTCCTCATGACAATTATGAGATGAACGAGTAGAGCTGACTGATTCATTCATATCACTCTTTATGTGCAGAAGATTCTATTGAATTGCAGCTTCTCATTCCAGCATGGAATTGATTACAGCTTTCAAATAAAAAGCTGCTTTGGCTCCAGCTGTGACACTGTCAAGGGAGGACTATGAAATACCTAAATATTTCTAAGTTTAAAAAATATTATTATAACCGTTATTTCAACTGTGATTATTGCAGATGTGAATAATTTAAATGATTTGTGAATAAAGTTTTATTGATCAACAGATTTTTTTTGATTCTGTATTTTATTTAGAGCAGGGGGTTCCCAACCTGGGGTCCATGGACACTGCAGTTAATGGTAGGGGTTCTATGGCATTTAAAATAAAAGGTTGGTAGCCACTGATTTAGAGATACAGCACAATAACAGGCCCTTCTGGCCCAATGAGCACACCCCACCCAATTACACCCATGTTGCCAATTAACATTCTATTTGCAATATAGAAAGAAATTCATGTGGTCACAGGGAGAATTTACAAACTCCATTCTCCTTACTGTAAGTGGTAGAATTGAACTTGGGTGCTGGCACTGTAATATTGTTACGCTGTCATGCCACCCTACATATTAGTTAAGCTAGTTACATATTAAAACAAAATAGATCATAAAAGGGGTTCCAAAGCTTGCAAAATGTAGGTTGGGATAAAATGTCCTCAGGGAGCTCTCTCTGCAAATGGAGGTCAGCCACATTCTGCACAAAGACAGGTATTTTTTACATAGATATAGTAGGTCGCTCAATAGTGTCCCAGATAACTAAACCAATATTCCCAATTTGCATGCACCTGTCAGATAATTGCAAACACACTCACTAAATGGAGTAGAAAGTTCATGTGCTGTTTCTATTTTTAACTGAGATATGCAGAAGGTCCCAAGTCTAATCCTTCACTTCTGGTGAAGCCCATCGCAGGCTGGAAACAACTATGGTCTGTAATTGATATTAATACCATTCATTGGTCAACAAGAGAAAAGTTCTGAATTTCTGCTCCACTGATCTAGGCAGGTAGTGACAAGATCAAGATCGCTGGCTTCATAAAAGGGAAGATTTTTCTAAAATACTTTTCACATAATCTTCAGGATGTGTCAAAGCACTTTACAGTCAATAAAGTCAATTTGCAATGCAGTAAGTATGGTTATCCATTTGCAAGATTTCATAAATGGCAAAGTGATAATGACCAGAGTGTGGGAGAGAAAAATAAGTTTACAGAAATAGCTGAGTAATTTTTGCTACTTAAATTTAAATATGACAAATAACCATTTGAATGAATTCTTGGCAATCTGCTGCTATCTCTATAACTAATGGCTAACAAAATTTAATGTATTGATACAAGAAAATAAATAAGCACCAAAGAAAATGTTTCCCGTTCATCTTTTTCCACCATTATGTGAGAACCAGGTCTTGTCACCGGCTGTATCTCAGATGCAACTCCATATTTTGAAATGCAGTAACAAGCACAACAATAGCAAACTACAACTCTACCAGCAACCTAAAGTTTCAAAAAGGGATCTAATATCTTTGGGTTTTACAACACTAAGCAAGCATTCAGGCAAAGAAAGCCAGGTACCTCTTACTATTTTTGATAGCCTTTGATTGATTGAGGCAATGAGCAGGTAAAACTGTTCTTTGAACTCTAAAGATGGGACAATAGCATTACCAATGGAATGTCTGTGTTCTACATCAAAAGACATTTTCACTGCCAAAAAACATTAACCAGCCTTTGAGATTCTTACTGCCTTAGGTCAAATATAAATTAAAAAAGCATCAGCTGTAAATAAGCAAGAAGCAATTATAAAGTGCATTAAATTAACATTGTCACATCACTTGGACAGATACTAGGAAGGGTCTAATCTAGATTGGCAGGGGATGGGGTTCAATGCACCACCTTGGCAAAAAGCTGGAAGTTAATGCGGGATTTGACAACAGTAAATGCTGTAGACAAGACAGACATCAGAAAGGCAAAGAGAGATGAAAGTGATGGATTAAATTGCATTTATTTCAATGTAAGGTGCTAAACAGGTAAGGAAAATAAACTCAGGACATAAATACTGTAACTGGGATGTTCTATCCATTATAAAAACATGGCTAAGGAAAGAATAAAACTGGCAGCTAAATGTTCCATAATGCAAGTGCTATACGCGGGATTGAGGCAGAGATGCATTTCTGATTATGGAAAATGTCACCGCAGTAGTCAGAAATAAAATTACCGAGGGATCATCCAGTGAGGCTTTACAAGTGGATCTGAGAAATAAGAAGGGGTCAATCACCCTGCTGGGATTTACTATAGGCCCACTAATAACCAAGTGGAATTAGAGGAACAAATATGCAGGAATATTGCAGAGTCTTGCAAGAATAAAGGGTGGTTATAATTGGTCTAAGTGGTACAATTTAATATCAGAGCATGTATAGTATACTGATACAACCTGAAATGGTTGATAGTAGGGAATTAAAATTTTCCTAATATGCTAAAGGGCTTAAATAGAGTTCTCAGGCGGGGGCCTTGGCTAACATGGAGAAGTGAGCTGAACACCGGTTCATCCTCTGCCCTCTACCTCAACACTAATCTCTTTAGTCTCGCTCGGCACTTAAATTGGCTAAACATCAGTTCATTTTTCATTCTCGAGTCCGAGCCCGATGCTTCAGTCTGCCCCAGCAACAGCCCCTGCAGAGATCGCTGTACCTGTATTCTTGAGAGTACAGTTTGCTGAATCATTCAGGAGACTGCAAAAATGTCACATTGTACAGACGGTTCAAAAGCACACCGCCCAAAGGGAAATTACAGGCTGTGGATTACAGTTATTGTAATCCAAAAGAAGTATATTTAGTAGAGTAACTTCTAATTTTGTGAGTTGCCCTCAAAGTGTTACAGTGTCATCTTGATATCATTAAGGGCATTCAAACCATAACAGATTACCATAACAGATAACCCTGTGGTCAACAACAGTGACACCTCCCTTCCTCATAGGCTGAATGCCTCTATGCATGATTTGATGCACTGAATGATGTGACACAAGGAAAGCCCCCTCCCTCCTGAGGAACAGGCACCCTCTCTGGCCACAGCAGAGGTGAAAAGGACCCTAGCTAGGGTAAACCCAAACAAAGCTGTGGGGTTGAACAACATACAGTACCTGGTCAGATGCTGAGGGACTGTGCAGATCAACTAACAGAAACCTTAACGGACATCTTTAACATCTCTTGTAACCAGTCCACTGTCCATGCAGGCTTCAAGGCAGACACCATTATTCCAGTGCCCAAGAGAGCAATGGTAACTGGCCTAAACAATTACTGCCCAACAGCACTGAAATCAACAATCATGAAGCGCTTTGAGCGGTTGGTAATGGATCATATAAAATACTACCTTTCAGCTATGTTGGACCCCTTCCAGTTCACACAGCCTCAGCCCTCCACTCTGTCCTATCCCACCTAGAAAGCCGCCTCATATACCAGGATGCTGTTAATCAACTTCAACTTGACATTTAACACGATTATCCATCAGAGGCTGGTGGGTAAACTGTCCGCATTGGGACTCAATACCCCTCTCAGTAACTGGATCTTGGGCTTCTTAATGGAAAGATGCCAGTCAGTTTTTGGCAGAAACATCGCAGGCTCCATCATGCTGAGAACTGGTGTCCCCCAGGGCTGTGTGCTCAGCCCAGTGCTGTTCACACTGCTGACTCATGACTGCACTGCCAGATTCATCCAAGTCATATCAGCAAGTTCACTGTTGCCGCAACAGAGGTTAGCTTCTTTAGCAACAATGGCGAGTCAGCACACAGAGAGGAGATAGAGGCACAGAGGTAGAGAGTCTCAGCATGAACAAAACAAAAGAGATGATTGTGGACTTCAGGAAGGTAGCTGTCAACCACTCTCCATTGTACATCAATGGGGCTCTGCTATGGAGAGAGTGAGGAGCACAAAAGTTCCCTGGTGTGCACATAACGGACGATCTAACCTGGACCGATGAAACTTCTTCATTAGTCAAGAAGGATCAACAGCGCCCATGCTTTCTGAGGAGGCTGAGGCATGCAAGCCTCCCAGCCCCCATTCTACAGGAGCTCCATTCAGAGTGTTCTGTCTGGTTGCAACATTGTGTGGTAGGAAAGCTGCCGGGATCAGACCACAGTTGATAGTAAAATCCACTGAGAGAATCACCAGGGTCTCCCTCCCCTACTGTCGGTGACACGTACCGGGAAGGGTCCAAAGAACTGTTGAGGATCCCGACCACCCATCCTACAATCTCTTTGCTCCACTACTATCAGGCAGGAAGTACAGGAGATAAATGACTAGGACTGCATGATTAGATAACAGCTTCTTCCCTCAGGCTCTGACACTAATGAATACCCCGCCTCCTCCAAGGTCTTATCCCTAAGTCAGCGTGCTGTTTACCCTTTACCTGTGCTGCCTGCATTTTGAATTCTACTTTATTGATGGTTTATGTGCTGTCTGTGTTATATGATTTCTGGTTGACCTTGTTCCGGAGGAATGTTGTTTCGTTAGGTTGTGTATATGTACAGACTGGTGACAATAAACTTGAACTTGAGCCAGAAAGAATGCAGAAGAGATTTATGAGGATATTGCCGAGATGCAAAGGACTGCATTATGGAGAGAGGGTGAGTAGGTTGGAACATGGGCAAGTGTGGGGTGATCTTACAGAGATGTATAAAATCATGAGGGGAATAGAAAGGGCAATGACCTCAGTAGGTTTGGAAAATCAACAACTGGAGGGTATAGGTTTAGGGAGAGGTATAATAGGAACCTGAGGGACAACTTTTTCTCCCGAACAGTGCTTCATCTGAGCTGCTGGATGAAGCGACTGAAGCAGATACGTTAGCAATGTTTAAAAGATACTTGGACAGCTACATGGATAGGAAAGGTGTAAAGGGAAGCATGCCAAACAGCGATGAATGGGACAAGCTTAGATCGGTATTTGGTTGGCATGGATGAGTTGAACCAAAGGACTTGCTTCCATGCTGTATGATTCCATGACTCTTTCAAACTACTGAAACGAGTTGAATACAGCCTGTGCTTTGGCTCTAAACCAACCAACCAACCAAGATTATTGATAATAAATGGGGTGGCATGGTAGCTTAGTCGTTAGCACAATGCTTTACCATATCAGTGACCTGGGTTCAATTCCCACTACTGCCTGTAAAGAGTTAGTATGTTCTCTCCGTGACCGCGTTGGTTTCCTCCGGGTGCTCCGGTTTCCTGCCACAGTCCAAAAGACATATTGGTTAGTACGTTAATTGACCATTATTAGTCCAGGGTTAAATCAGGGGTTGCTGGGCAGCACAGCTCGAAGGGCTGGAAGGGCCTATTCCGCGCTGTATCTCAATAAAGTAAAATAAAATCTTTGCCTGTGCTTTGTAAATCTTAACTGAGCAACGTGGTGAGTCTCCATGCAAGGTTGAAAAAGAATAGTAAAACATTATTGTCTCTCCTTGTCAACGTACAGTGATTTGAATAGCCGATTCAATTTGGTGTCTAGCCAGAGAGTTACAAAAGCCATGTGGTATGGAATGACCGTCTTCTAGACATAAACAGCAATGGAAGAATGAAAATTAATAAAGTTCACTGGATGGTGTCGATTTGGGACCTATTATTGACTGTTGGGGAGAATGTGATGTGTGCCAGATGAAATGTTTATTGAATGTTTTAGTTGGTCCAAGACGGAGACCAGAATGCTGAACATTAAGCAGGTGGTGGGAGGCTCTAAGAGGTGAGTCCTGAGACCATATTCCTTTTCAGGCAGCAGGAGCCAAAACTTGGAACAGGAGGCAGGAATTGTGGAGCCAGTGGCAAGAGATGTAAAGAGTTGAGATTTGGGACTCTGTTCATTTCCTGGTAGCAGGGCAATGGAAGAGGAACAACGTTATTGATCAGATGACTAATTAATTGAGAGTGACCAGTGGAAGGAGGCTGGAGTTGAGAGTGGCTATTGCTGGAGTAGTCATCTTTAGAATGAGAGGCTGAGTCTTTGGCTCAAGAGTCTTCTGCATGGAAAGGTGGAGGCTAGGGGTTAGGTTTCTGAAAGTTTTCTTCCTTTCTTTTTTGTTCGGCAGAGGATGTGCCGAACATTTTGAGGGATGTGGGAAGTCAAGGAAGCCTCCAGAGTCCCTGATAACTACACCTGCAGGAAGTGCAAACATTTGCAGTTTCTTACAGACCATGTTTGGGAACTGGAGCTGGATGAACTCTAAATCACTAGGGAGGCTGAGGGATTAATAGACAGGTGCTAGAGAGAGACAATCAGAATCAGGTTTAATATTACCAGCATATGTCAAGAAATTTGTTGAATTTGCAGCAGCAGCACAATGCAATACAGGGAACAGAACTGTGAATTACGGTAAGTTTATGTACAAATTAAATTATTAAATTAAATTAAATAAACTAATTCAAAAATAGAAATAAAAAAAATAGTGAGGTGATATTCAAAGTCCATTCAGAAGTTAAATGGCAGAAAGGAAGAAGCTGTTCCTGAATCATTGAGTACGTGCTTTTAGGCTTCTGTACCTCCTTCCTAATGGTAGTAATGAGAACAAGGCATGACCTGGGTGATGGGGGTCCTTAATGATGGATGCCACATTGTTGAGACATCATTCCTTGAAGATGTCCTGGATACTACAGAGGCTAATGTCCCAAGATGGAGCTGACTCTCTTCAGCTCACTTCAGTCCTGAGCAGTAGCCCGCCCATGCCAGACGACGATGTAGCCAGTTAGAATGCTCACCACAGTACATCTGTAGAACGTTTTGAGTGTTTTTGCTGACAAACGAAATCTTCCTAAACCCCCAATGAAATATGGCCACAGTCATGCCTTCTTTGTAGCTCCATCGATATGTTGGATCCAGGTTAGATCCTCAGTGATATTGACACCCAAAAACTTGAAAATGTTCACTCATTCCACTTCTGATATCTGTGTGAACACTGGTGTATGTTCCCTCATCTTATCATTCCTGAAGTTCACAATCAGTTCTTTTGTCTTTCTGACGTTGAGTGCAAGGTTGTTGCTGCAACACCACTCAGCCAGCTGATATATCTCACTCCTGTACGCCCTCTCGTCACCATCTGAAATCCTGCCAACAATGGTTGTATCATCAACATATTTATAGAGGGCACTTGAGCTGTGCCTAGCCATACAGTCGTGGGTACAGGGAGAGTAGAGCAGTGGGCTAAGCACACAATACTGAGGTGTGCCAGTGTTGATTGTTAGTGAGGTGGAGATGTTATTTCCAGTCTGCACAGATTGTGGTCTTCCGGTTAGGAAGTCGAGAATCCAATTGCAGAGGGAGGTACAGAATTCCAGGTTCTGGAGCTTTCCGATCAGAACTAAGTTGCAGGAGGCAGGAGAAGGAAAGGGAATAGGGAGTCAGTGCAGGAACACATGTGGCTGTTCCCGCAATTACAAGTATATTGCTTTGGATACTGTTGGAGGGATGTGATGCACAGCTACCAGGTCTCGCCTTGGGACTGGCCCTGAGCTTCAGAAAGGAGTTGAGGGAGAAGAGCAGAGTGGAGGAGATTAGGAAGCCAGGGGAACAGTCAAGAGACTCATTTTCAAAGACTCTATGTCATTAATGTTCTCAGTGTAACACGCTGTTAGGTTTCACTGCTGAGGCTAATGTAATGGCTTCTATGTAATGTTCCGCTGCTAAGTAATGGTTTCTCTGTAGCAGCAATGTTTGGGTTATGACTAGAGATAACAGGGCTTTGGAATGCAGGGACTATCCAATGGGAGAAATGTTCTTTCTTATGCGTCTGGGAGCTGGGTTTTTTGTGGTGTTTCGTCGGGGAGCGATGGAGAGAGAGGATACGAATGGAAAGAGTCGGAAGACCACCAGACGGAGTGGACTGAGGAGCAAGAGTCCGAAGACCGGCTATGTTTGGAGGTCAACAGGAACAAATGAAAAATACAGTGATCTCCAACGAAGCTCAATAGACTGTTTCATGAGAATGGGCCCTTTTCTCTTTTTTTTGTTTCTTTACTAACCATATAGTCAAATTAAGAATTATAAAGCTCAATCGTTTAATCGCATATTGTGTACTGTTTGATATTTTGCTGCGCGGATTTGTAACCGGGCAACACATCATGCAGCATCCACACGGACAAGATTTCTCAGTTTGGTGGGGCCAGAATTTGTTTTCCCCTAGACGAACATGTGCTGGCCGAGCCTTATTATTTTCACTTGCACGGTTTGTCTTCTTTTACACATTGCTTGTTTGTCAGTCTTTGTTTATGTTTCATTTTTAGTAAAATTCGATTGTTTTTTTTTACTGCACATGACAACAGGAAAATCAATCTCGATGCACAATATGGTAATGTACTTTGATAATAAGTTTACTTTGATTTCTGTGGATTTGAAAGAGACTCCCAGATGGTATCACAAACACGAGAAAGTCTGCAGATGCTGGAAATCCTGAGCAACACACACAAAATGCTGGAGGAACTCTGCAGGTCAGGTAGCATCTACAGAAATGAATAAACAATCAATGTTTTGGGCTGAGACCCTTCATCAGGTCTGAGAAGGAAGGGGGAGATGCCAGGATAAAAAGGTGGGGCAAGGGGAAGGAAGCTAGCTGGAAGGTGATAGGTGAAGCCAGATGGGTGGGATAGGTCAAGGGCTGGAGAAGGAAGAATCTGATAAGAGGACAATAGGAGAAAGGGAAGGAAGAGTGGACCTAGGGGATGTAATAGACAGGTGAGAAGAAGTAAAAGGTCAGAGTGGGGAGTAAAGGAGGGGGGTGGAAGGAGAAGTTCATCAGAAGGAGGTCGATATTTATGCCATCAGGATGGAGGGTACCCAGACCAAATATAAGGTGTTGCTCCTCCACCCTGAGGGTGGCTTCATCTTGGCACAGGGCAAGGCAATGGACTGACATGTCAGAATGAGAATGGGAATCAGAATTAAAATGTTTGGCCAGGGGAAGTCCCGTTTTTGGCAGATGGTGCGGATGTGCTCGATGAAGTGGTCCCCCAATTTATATTCGGTCTCACCAGTGTAGTGGAGAAGGCATCGGACACAATAGACGTCCCCAGCGGATTCACAGGTGAAGTGTTGCCTCACCTGGAAGGACTGTTTGGGGGCCCCTGAATGAAGGTGAGGGAGGAGGTGTATGGGCAGCTTGCCAAATACTCTTTCCACCCTGTTACTTGTAAAAATGCCATCTTCTTCCCTCAATTCCTCCGTCTCCACCGCATCTGCTCTCAGGATGAGGCTTTTTATTCTAGAATGAAGATGTTCTCCCTTTTCAAAGAAAGGGTTTTCCCTTCTTCCACTATCAACACTCAACCACATCTCTTCCATTTCACGCACGTCTGTCTTACCCCATCCTCCCACCACCCTACCAGGGATAGAGTTCCTCTTGTCCTCACCTACCACCCCACCATCCACCCCACAATTCTCCAGAACTTCCGCCATCTCCAATGGGATCCCACCACCAAGCATGTCTTTCCCTCCCTCCCACTTACTGCTTTCCACTGGGATCTCTCCCTACACAACACCCTTGTCCATTCATCCCTCTCCACCAAACTCCCTCCTGCCACTCATCCTTGCAAGTGAAACAAGTGCTACACCTGTCCCTTACACCTTCTCCCTCACTACCATTCAGGGCCTCAAACAGTCCTTCCAGGTGAGGTGACACTTCACCTGTGAGCCTGTTGGGGGTCATTTACTGTATCTGGTGCTCCCAGCGTGGCCTCCTGTATAACGGTGAGACCTGACGTAGAAGGGGAGACCATTTCATTGAGTACCTACGCTCTGTCCACCAGAAGAAGCCGGATCTCCCAGTGACCACCCATTTTAATTCCACTTCCCATTCCCATTCCGATATGTCAATCCGTGGCGTCCTCTACTGTCACAATGAGGCCACACTCAAGTTGGAAGAACAAAACCTTATATTCCATCTGGGTAGCCTCCAACCTGATGGCATGAACATCGATTTCTAGAACTTCCAGTAATGGTCCCCAACACCCTCTCCTTCACCATTCCCCATCCCCTTTTCCCTGTCTTACTTTATCTCTTTGCCTGCCCATCGCCTCCCTCTGGGGCTCCTCCCCTGCTTTCTTTCTTCCATGGCCTTCTGTCCTCTCCTATCAGACTCCCTCTTCTCCAGCCCTGTATCTCTTTCACCAATCAACTTCCCAGCTCTTTACTTCATCACTCCCCCTCCCGGTTCCACCTATTGCCTTGTGTTTTTCTCTCCCCTCCCCCATCTTTTAAACCTACTCCTCATCTGAAGCAGGACCTCAAAGGTAGTAAACTCAGGATTCCTGCTTGTGTAACACGACAGTTAAGTATAGGAATAGAGTGAGGTGGAGGATAAATGCGTGGCTGAGGGATTGGAGCAGGTGACAGAGATTCAGATGGTGTGACCTGTACAAAAAGGATGGGTTGCACTTGAATCCGAGGAGGACCAATATCCTGGCGGGGAGGTTTGCTAAGGCTACTGGGGAGATTTTAAACTAGAATTGCTGGGGGGGTGGGAACCAAACTGAAGAAACAGAGGAAGGGACGTTTGGCTCACAAATTGAGAAGGGAGTGTGAGAGGGAGGATAGGCAGGTGATTGAGAAGGGACGCGCTCAGACCGATGGTTTGAGATGTGTCTATTTTAATGCAAGGAGTATCATGAACAAAGCGGATGAGCTTAGAGCGTGGATCAGTACTTGGAGCTATGATATGGTGGCCATTACAGAGACTTGGATGGCTCAGGGGCAGGAATGGCTACTTAGAGTGCAAAGCTTTAGAGGTTTCAGAAAGGACAGGGAGGGAGGCAAAAGAGGTGGGGTGTGTCACGGCTGCAGAAAAGAAGGAAGTCATGGAGAGATTGTCTACTGAGTCTCTGTGGGTGGAAGTTAGGAACAGGAAGGGGTCAATAACACTACTGGGTGTTTCTTATAGACCACCCAATAGTCACAGGGACATCGAGGAGTAGATAGGGAGACATATTCTGAAAAGGTGTAATAATAACAGGGTTTTTGTAGTGGGAGATTTTAATTTCCCAAATATTGATTGGCATTTCCCTGGAGTGATGGGTTCAGATAGGGTGGAGTTTGTTAGGTGTGCTCAGGAAGGTTTCCTGACACAGTATGTAGATAAGCCTAAAAGAGGAGAGGCTGTACTTGATCTGGTATTGGGAAATGAACCTGGTCAGGTGTCAGATCTCTTGGTGGGAGAGCATTTTGGAGATAGTGATCACAATTCTATCTCCTTTACCATAGCATTGGACAGGGATAGGAACAGACTAGTGAGGAAAGTGCTTAATTGGAGTAAGGGGAAATATGAGGCTATCAGGCAGGAACTTGGAAGCATAAATTGGGAACAGATGTTCTCAGGGAACTGTATAGCAGAAATGTGGCAAATGTTCAGGGGATTTTTGCATGGCGTTCTGCATAGGTACGTTCCAATGAGACAAGGAAAGGACGGTAGGGTACAGGAACTGTGGTGTACAAAGGCAGTTGAAAATCTAGTCAAGAAGAAAAGAAAAACTTATGAAAGGTTCAAAAAACTAGATAATGATAGAGATGTAGAAGATTATAAGGCTAGCAGGAAGGAGCTTAAGAATGAAATTAGGAGAGCCAAAAGGGGCCATGAGAAGGCCTTGGCGAGCAGGATTAGGGAAAACCCCAAGGTATTCTACGAGTATGTGAAGAGCAAGAGGATAAGATGAGAGAGAATAGGACCAATCAAGTGAGACAGTGGGAAAGTGTGTACGGAACTGGAAGAGATAGCAGAGGTATTTAATGAATACATTGCTTCAGTATTCACTACAGAAAAGGATCTTGGCGATTGTAGGAATGAGTTACAGAAAATTGTAAAGCTTGAGCATATAGACATTAAGAAAGAGGAAGTGTTGGAGCTTTTGGAAAGCATCAAGTTAAATAAGTCACCAGGACCAGACAAGATATACCCCAGGCTACTGTGGGAGGTGAGGGAGGAGATTGCTGAATGATCTTTGCATCTTTGCATCATCAATGTTGATGGGGGAGGTTCCGGAGGATTGGAGGGTTGCAGATGTTGTTCCCTTTTTCAAGAAAGGGAGTAGAGATAGCCCAGGAAATTATAGACCAGTGAGGCTTACTTCAGTGGTTGGTAAATTGATGGAGAAGATCCCGAGAGGCAGGATTTATGAACATTTGGAGAGGCATAATGTGATTAGGAATAGTCACCATGGCTTTGTCAAAGGCAGATCGTGCCTTAAGAGCCTGATTGAATTTTTCAAGGATGTGACTAAACACATTGATGAAGGTAGAGCAGTAGATGTACTGTCTATGGATTTCAGCAAGGCATTTGATAAGGTCCCCCATGCAAGGCTTATTGAGAAAATAAGGAAACATGGAATCCAAGGGGACCTTGCTTTGTGGATCCAGAACTGGCTTGCCCACAGGAGGCAAAGAGTGGTTGTAGATGGGTTATATTCTGCATGGAGGTCGGTGACCAGTGGTGCACCTCAGGGATCTGTTCTGGGACCCTTTCTCTTCATGATTTTTATAAATGACCTGGATGAGGAAGTGGAGGGATGGGTTAGTAAATTTGCTGATGACACAAGGGTTGGAGGTGTTGTGGATAGTGTGGAGAGCTGTCAGAGGTTACAGCGGGACATCGATAGGATACAAAACTGGGCTGAGAAGTGGCAGGTGGATTTCAACCCAGATAAGTGTGGGGTGGTTCATTTTGGTAGGTCATATATGATGGCAGAATATAGCATTAATGGTAAGACTATTGACAATATGGAGGATCAGAGGGATCTTGGGGTCCAAGTCATAAGGCACTCAAAGCTGCTGCGCAGGTTGACTCTGTGGTTAAGAAGGCATACAGAGCGTTGGCCTTCGTCAACCGTGGGATTGAGTTCAAAAGCCGAGAGGTAATGTTGCAACTATATAGGACATTGGTCAGACCCCACCTGGAGTACTGTGCTCTGTTCTGGTCACCTCACTACAGGAAGGATGTGGAAGCCATAGAAAGGGTGCAGAGGAGACTTACAAGGATGTTGCCTGGATTGGGAAGCATGCCTAAAGAGAAAAGGCGAGTGAACTTGGCCTTTTTTCCTTGGAGTGACAGAGGATGAGAGGTGGCCTCATAGAAGTGTATAAGCTGATGAGAGGCATTGATCATGTGGATAGACAGAGACTTTTTCCCAGGGCTGAAATGGCTAACATGAGAGGGCACAGTTTTAAGGTGCTTGGAAGTAGGTACAGAGGGGATGTCAGGGTTAAGTTTTTTATGCAGAGAGTGGTGAGTGCGTGAAATGGGCTGCCGGCGATGGTGGTGGAGGCAGATACTATGGGGTCTTTTAAGAGACTCCTGGATAGGTGCATGGAGCTTAGAAAAATAGAGGGCTATGGGTAACCTTAGTTAATTTCTAAAGGAAGCACATGTTCGGCACAGTTTTGTGGGCCAAAGGGCCTGTATTGTGCTGTAGGTTTTCTATGTTTCTATGTTTTTTCTCCAGTCCTGCGGAAGGGTCTCAGCCTGAAACATGGACTGTATTTTTGTCCATGGATGTTGCCTGGCCAGCATTTTGTGTGTGTTGTTTGGATTTCCAGCATCAGCAGATTTTTTCTTGTTTGCATACGGTCTGTTACTGTTAATGGTCTAAAGCAATTGGGAAGGTTTAAACTAGGTTGGCAGAGGGATGGGGATCAAAGTGTAAGGTCAGATGGTGTGGCAGCTGGTGTAAAGCGAGTGGCAATTTGAAGAGAGACTGTGAGGAGGGATAGGCAGTGGACAGGGCAGTCAGCTGGTTGGGCTAAGATGGGTTTACTTAATGGGATATGTATTAAGGACAGATGCGATGAACTTAGAGCATGGATCAGTACGTGGAATTATCATGATGATGTTGTGGACATTACTGAGAATTAGCTGTCACAAAGTCAGGATTGGCTACTTTACCTTCCGGAATTTGCAGGTTTCATAAAGGAAGGAAGTAAAAGAGGGGGTTGGGGGTAGAGGCATTGCTAATCAGAGATAGTATCACAGCTGCAGAAAGTGAGGATGTCATGAAGGGAACTTCTAGTCAATGTAGTTGGAAGTCAGAAACAGGAAGTGAGCTATCATCCTCTCTGGTTAGGTCCCCTAACAGCAACAGGGACACTGAAGAGCAGATAAATAGGTAGACCTTGGAAAAGTGCAAAAATAAAAAAGTTGCTCGACTTCCCTAATACTGATAGGCACCTTCTGAGTGCAAAAGGTTTCAATGGGAGGAATTTGTTAGGAGTGTCCACAAAGGATTCCTGACACACTATGTAGACAGGCCAACTTGCAGGGAGGCCGTACCGGATCTAGTACTAAGTAATGGACCTGGTCAGGTGACAGAGCTCTTGGTGAGTGAGCATTTCAGAGATAGCAACAATAACCCCCTGAGCTTTACCATAGTCTTGGACAGGAATAGGAGTAGTGATGCACCATCAATAACTCTTGGAGACATGAGGCGAGATATAGGCTTTTATTGGCTGGAAGAAAGAACAAGCAGCAATTGACCACCACACTACATCCTGGAGACTGAGGCCGGGGCGGAGTCCCCAATTGCCTTTATACGGGGGTCCGTGGGAGGAGCCTCGGTCAGTGGGAGGAGCCACAGGAACAGTCAGCGGGGGGGGGGGGGGGGGCGTGTCCAGACAGGTATATGTACGTAGTTCACCACAAGTAGACAGCTGGTGGTGGCGTTTGAGGCTGATGCATTACAGACATTGAAAAGACTCCTAGATAGACACCTTGATGAAAGTAAAATGGAGGATTATGGGCTGTGTAGGAGGAAAGGGCTAGATTGCACATGGAGTATGGTTGCAAGGTTGGGCCAAAGGGCCGGGACTGTGCTGTACAGTTCTATGTTCTGCACTATGAAGTTGTGTTACATTCAGGGCATGACAGGGTAGATGTTGAAACCGGATGACTGCTTCATCGAGCTCCTCTGCACCATCTGCCACAAGAGGGACTTCCCAGGGGCTAAACATTTTAATTCTGATTCCCATTACCGTTCTGTCAGTCCATGTGCTCCTCTTGTGCCCCAGTGAGGCCAGCCTATGGGTAGAGGAGCATACCTTATATTCCGTCTGGGTAGCCTTCAACCGGATGACATGAATATCAATTTCCCCCAGCCCCTTCCTCTATTCCCCATTCTGACCTTTTACCTCTTCTCGCCTGCTTATTACTTCCCCTGGGTCCCCTCCTCCTTCCCTTTCTCCTATGATCCACTCTCCTCTCCTATCAGATTCCTTCCTTCTCCAGGCCTTGACCTTTCCCATTCACCTGGCTTCAGCTATCACCTTCCAGCTGGCCTCCTTCCCCTCGGCCCCAAATTTTTATTCTGGTGTCTTTCCCCAATCCTGAAGAAGGGTCTCGGCCCAAAACATTGACTATCTATTTAGTTCCATAGATGCTGCCTGACCTGCTGAGTTCCTCCAGCATTTTGTGTGTGTTGCGTTAGATGCTGAAATGTTTCCAGTTGCAATAAAATGAATCTCAGGACAGTATTTGCTGACATAGACACACTTTGATAATAAATTTACTTTGAACTTTGATTTGTGGGAAAGGCTCAAACGAGGGATAGAGTTATAAAGGAATGTTCATTTGAAATTGATCTGCGTAGGAATGTCTTTCCACTGATGGTCACCCCACTATAGGAAGGATGTTGAGGCTTTGGAGAGGGTGCAGAAGAGCTTCACCAGGATACTGCCTGGTTTAGACAGCATGTACTATCAGGAGAAGCTGGATAAACTTGCATTGTTTTCTTTGAAGCCTCAGAGGCTGAGGGGGAACCTGATAGAAGTTTACAAGATTATGAGAGGCATAGATAGAGTGAACAGAGAGAATCTGTTTCCCAGGATTGCAATGTCTAATACAAGAGGACATGCATTGAAGATGAGAGGGGGTAGGTTAAAGGGGTAAGTATTTTACTCAGAGAGTGGTGGATGCCTGGAATGCACTGCCTGGTATGGTGGCAGAGGCAAATACATTAGAGGCTTTTAAGAGACATTTGGGTAGGCACATGAATGTAAGGAAGATGGAGGGATAGGGACATTGTATAGGTAGGAGGGATTAGTGTTTGGGTGTTTTTAATTTGCTTTTTAGCTGGTTCTGAACCTGTGCTGTACTGTTTTATGTTCTCTGTTCTATAGCAGTGAGTCTCTAAAATTCTCTGACGCACACCCCACCACCCAACCCTCATCTTAACTCTACTTTACAGGAGCATCATTGAGAGTGTCCTGACAAGTTGTATCTTCATCGGGCATGGGAGCAGCCAAAGGGCTGAGGATCGTAGGCGTCTCCCTACCATCCATTTGGGACATTAATCAGGATCAGTACATACACCAGACCCTTAGTATTATTAAGGATCCCACCCATCCATCCAGCATCCTCTTTGGCTTTCTACTATCAGGCAGGAGACTCCAATACATAAAAACAAGAATAGTAGGATGAGAAACAGTTTCTTCCCTCGTGCCTTTAAGGTTCTGAACTCCCTGCCATATCGTATTCAAAGTGTCTCTGGTTAATTTGTTGTGTATCTTATAATATTTAATTTGTGTACTATAGTTTGTTTATTTATGTGTAATTCATCCTTACTTTTATGCTTACTTTCATAAGTTATTGTATGTAATATGTACTACAATGCTCTTGGTTCAGAGAAAAGTCGTCTCATTGACTGTGTATGTGTAGATAGTTAAATGACAATAAACTTGACATAGCCATCACGGACATTTACACTACACACTGCATCCGCAAAGCAAACAGGATTATGAAGGACCCCATCGACCCCTCACACAAACTCTTCTCCCTCCTGCCATCTGGGAAAAGGCACCAAAGCATTCGGGCTCTCACAACCAGACTATGTAACAGTTTCTTCCCCCAAGCTATCAGGCTCCTCATACACAGAATCTGGACTAACACCTTACTGCCCTATTGTCTTGTTTATTATTTATCATAATGGCTGCACTATTTTGTGCACTTTATGCAGTCCTGGGTAGGTCTGTAGTCTAGTGTAGTTTTTTTTCTGTGTTTTTTTTTACATAGTTCAGTCTAGTTTTTGTACTGTGTCATGTAACACCATGGTCCTGAAAAACGTTGTCTCATTTTTACTAGGCACTGTGCCAGCAGCTATGGTCGAAATGACAATAAAAAGTGACTTGACTTGACTTGATAGCTTGTCTAATTAAGGCTGTCCATACTGATTATTCACATCGAAAATTTTCTGCCGCACAGTAGGAATAGACATGTGCACACCTCTGAGGTTTGAATAAAGATATCCATAAAAACTTGAACTATGGGTCCATAACATAACTTAAGATACTGCAAATTAATTTTTAAATGCTTCTATTCATTCACTGCATTAATCCTTGAGATGTTAATTGAAATGATATCTGAGTTATGGTGCAACTCCTCAGTTTCTGCTAACTGCAAGTTCCATAGCTGTATATAATATTAATGTACAGAGGTAAACCTTTGTGGTTGCTTCTGCACCACATGAACCTCCGCCCATCCTATGTTTTCTGTAGTTCAGCATTTACTTTTACGCCTTTTTCCCATGTGTTTTTAAGCAGACACAAGACATAAAACATCTGCATGATTAACTTTATTAATATTAAACAATTCTCCAAAATGTATAGCCAGAAATACATGGAAGGACAATTGCTGTTGAAATTGTGTGTGGGAGTCCTTCTGAAACTGGAGATAAGGCAATTTAAAATAGGTGACTTTTGCCCAGACCTATGACCCGAGGCACTTAATGGTGAGAATAAAATTATATACTGAACCAGAAACCAAATGTGGTTGAATTAGGAGCCCTTACAATCATGAAATTGTAGACAAAGAGCAGAGGATTGTTTAGCTCCCCAGAACTTGCATCCTTTACCTTGCTAATATCAAAACATGCCTGAAACCAGATCTTCACCTTTGCCAAAGGAAACTTAAAGTCAAAACTTATATTGCTGTAAGGGATGTTGATTGCCAAGTTATACTTGATGAAAACATTGATTTTTATCATAGTTTTTGAAAAAAGTGTGTCATTCAAAGCGGTTAGGGCGTTGGACTGTGCAAGTTACCTTAAAGCTAATTTTAGCCTTGTAATAAACTATTACAGTTTCTTGGGAAAATGAAACAACTTGAAGTTGCATGAGTTAATTAAACAGATATGTTATTGAGTGAAACATTATTACCCTGCTTTTTACCTTTTAACCAGTAACGTGTTTAAGGAGAAGTGATCAACTATCATAGACTTCAATATTGGGCAATTACCAGTTCCTCGCTGTTTTGGTTTCTTAACTAACTGCTTTAACTTTTAACTAACAGCTAGACATTTAATTAAAACCAGGATGAGGGAACATATCTCTCCTGTCCCAATTACTCTACACTGGCTTCCCATTTCCTTTAGAATTGACCTTAAAGTCGCTTACTTGTTTTTAAAGCTCTCGATGATCTGGGACTAGAGTACATCACAGAAACACTTTTGTTTTATAATCCTGATGGGCTCTCAAAGGTCTTCTTCTGCCAGTCTCTTAAATTTAAACAATCTCCCTCAAAAGATAATTGGGAGGTCAGCTTTTTTGAACTATGCTCCTAAACTGTGGAATTCAATACCTAAATCTATAAGGGATGCAGACTCAGTTGGCACTTTTAAACATCAGTTCAAAACCTATTTTTTTTAACCTTGCTTTTAACTAACATCTTTTTGCCTTTTATTTTCATAGTTGCTCCTTATTCCATTATAAAGCTGCAGACGATCGTGAACATAGCCCAGCACATCACACAAGCCAATCTTCCATCCTTGGACTCACTTTACACCACATGCTGTCGGAGCAGTGCTGCCAGGATAATCAAGGATACGACCCACCCAGCCAACACACTTCTTGTCCCACTTCCCTCTGAGAGAAGGTTCAGGAGCATGAAGATTCGTACGGCCAGATTTGGGAACAGCTTCTTTCCAACTGTGATAAGACTGCTGAACAGATCCTGACCCGGATCTGGGCCGTACCTTCCAAATATCCAGACCTGACTTGCACTACCTTACTTTCCCTTTTCAATTTTCTAATTATGATTTATAATTAAAATTTTTATTATATTTACTTCGATTTGTACTCCAGGGAGCACGAAGCGCAGAATCAAATATCACTGTGATGATTGTACGCTCTAGTATCAATTGTTTGGTGACAATAAAGTAAAGTAAAGCATTTTGAACTACATCATCTGCATGAAACATGCTCTACGATAAGTTACAAACAAGAGAAAATCTGTAGATGCTGAAAACCCAAGCAACACACACAAAATGCAGGAGGAACTCAGCAGTTCAGGCAGCATCTATGGAAAAGAGTACAGTCAACATTTTGGGCTGAGACCTTTCAGAAGAAATGCTTTTTTTAAGGGAATGAACTAGGGGGGATAAGACAGAGTCGAGGTATGCAGATATGAGTTCACTGGGGCAGGAACAAGCTGAAACAATGGGTCTACCTTGACAAGTAGGTTTGTGGATCTTGGGTAGGAGGTAGAAACAGGAGATGCTGGGTGCAGGATCTATGAGGTTGGTGGCAGTGGATGGGAGATCCCCAGAGCTAATAAGGTCAGTGATGGTATGGGAGACAATGGTTTGGTGCTCCTTAGTGTTCGGGGGGTTAAGTAAGAGGAGGTATCTGAGAGTTGTCACTGGGCCTCAGCATGGTAGAGGTCAGTCCACCAGACTACCTACAGCACCCGCTTTATCTGCGGGTTTGGCCAGTCCTGCCGAAGGGTCTCAGCCCAAAACGTTGACTGTGCTTTTTTCCATAGATGCTACCTGGCCTGCTGAGTTCCTCCAGCATTTTGTGTGTGTTGTTATAAATAAGTTATCATTATGGTTTTAATTTCATAAACATGACTTAATTCATAAAATTGGCAAGTATTTATCAAGCAGCATTTTCAAATGCCATCTCATTTTTTTACAGCAGCAGCCCTTTAATTTACATTCAGTCAAGATTACACTTTCTTTCACATACATTTTTTAAGTACCCAGCCACAGTCTGAAATGGCAGGAGATTTTAACCACAAAACCTTTGAAATAGCTGCACCAAGCTTTATCAGGTCCCTCTAAGTGCAGTGCTGAAAGCAAAATTGCACTGGTCTGCAGCGTTTGTTCAAAGATCGCTCCTTTCTCTGGAATATCAGTAGGATTCAGAGTGACCATGGGACATCTTTCACAGAGTTGATGGTCTTCCAGTAGCAGTTGGTATTTGTTTCACTGGAACAGAGTTCTTTGTAATGAACCTGATATGAGCCTCAACTTCAGACAATCAAATCTCTTTATAGCTTTTCTTGGCAATCACAGTTACAAAAAAAGAAATGACCTCAGGCTCAGAACAGCCACTATTACGGGAAGATGTCACGGCAAGGGCACTGTACAATAAGCCTGATGGGGAGGAGTGTTCTGACCACTAGCTGAACAAGGTGTTAATAGTTGTTTGAAAGTTCTGACAATAAGACATTTGACCAAATCTCTTTATAGTCCACTCGGGGAAACGTATGGTAGGACCCATTTCCCAGTGGCCTCAAGGACATTTGTACCTCATAGTCTAGAGTGTTCTTATTGATAATATTTTATGGTGGCTATGTGGCCCACCAAAAGGAACATCTTTTTGTTCTTAAGTTAAAAACACAAGAAGCAACATGTAAGACTGAACTTTTTCAACATGAGGAAGTGAGTGAACCTGAAGATAAAGTGACACTGGCTTCATACCCACGGTCTCTGCAGCCTTACACAAAGCTAGAAATTTCACAAGATTTGTATGTTACATTTGTGCACACATCATCCGCTGTCGAACTGTAGATAAACTGAACAGCTGCAATTTATGCTAAGCTAATGGACCATGCCTGCACCATGAGCAACAGTGCATCAGTGGCAGGAAATGGTGAACACGAGCCTGCTGTTATTGCAGAAAAACTGACTTGAACATAACCATATAACAATTACAGCATGGAAACTGGCCATCTCGGTCCTTGAATGTATGACATCTTAATTAAAGACAGATTAAGTCCACTGTACATTTTTTCACATGGATTTCATTATACGGCTGGTTCCAAAAGAGATAAAAAACATTCAATGGTAGGAGAGATAAAGTGTCAAACAACTCACAACTCTAGGAATACAGTAATCCTTCAGCTTCACCACAATCAGTGAAACCACACTTGGGCATGTCAGCATTAACAAAGCCTTCGGCTACCTACAAGGAATTGCCAAAGCCAGTAATAGCCCAATACTCTCAGCTGGCTATTACAGCATAAGTTAGTGGTTCTAGCTAGAGTGGATAAGAATTAAACTGACTCCATACAACCGAGCAATACGCACAAAGCACTGGAGGAACTCAGCTGGTCAGGCAGCATCTATGGAAAAGAACAGGTATTCGACGTTTTGGGCCGAGACCCTTCTTCAGGACTGAGAAGGAAGGGGGACGACACCAGAATTAAAAGGTCAGGGGATAGCGTTTTCCAATGAACCCTCTTGTGAACTCAGATTTATAAATTATTCAGCTCTATCATGAGCACTAGCCTCCATAGTATCCAGGACATCTTCAAGGAGCGGTGCCTCTAAAAGGTGGCATCCATCATTATGGACCCCCATCACACAGGCCATGTCTTGTTCTCATTGCTACCACAAGGAAGGAGGTACAGAAGCCTGAAGGCACACAGTCCGTGATTCAGGAACAGCTTCGTCCCCTCTGCTATCCAATTTCCGAATAGATGTTGAATCCATGAACACTACCTCACTACTTTTTTTATAATTTCTGTTTTTGCACTACTTATTCAATTTAACTATTTGATATATGTACATATCCTTACTGTAATTCACAGTTATTCAGTTTTTTTCTATATTATCATGTATTGCATTGTTCTGCTGCAGTAAAGTTACAAATTTCGAGACATATGCCAGTGATATTAAACCTGATTTTGATTCTGATTCTGATGCTGAAGAGGTCTGGATAACATTGCAATGCTTGCTGCGCTTTCCAATTCACTGCCAAAGTTCATATCATAAACATTCAGTCCGCTGTCATTACAATTCTTTGGCATTAGAAGGTAGAGGCATCATATAAAGAGCAGAGCAAAACAGAAGTAAGCCTCAAAATAAAATATTAATGTACCAAAAACAAATAACATACTGTCTAGCAAAGATGACTCTTGGTTATCTGAAATAAGAACACACGGTACATTCAATTAAAAAACAAGCTTAAGTTATAAGGAAAGATTGAATAGGTTGGACTTCATTCCTCGGAAGGTAAAAGATTAAGAAGAGGTTTGATAGAGGTATTCAAAATTATGACGGGTATAGGTGAAGTAAATGCAAGCAGCTTCATCCACTGAGGTTGGGGGAGACTACAACCAGAGGTCATGGGTCTAAGGGGGAAAAGTGAAAAGTTTAAGGGGAACATGAGGGGAAGCTTCTTCGCTCAGAGTGTGGAATGAGCTGCCAGTATAAGTGGAGCATGCGAGTTCGATTTCAACGTTTAAGCGAAGTTTGGATAAGTACATGGATAGTAGGGGTATAGGGGGCTATGGTCTCGGTGCTGGTTGATGAGTGTAGGCAGTTTAAATGGTTCAACATGGACTAGATGGGCTGAAGGCCCTGCTTCAGTGCTGTGCTTCTCTTAAAAGAAATAACTGCACAGAATGATCAGGGCCAAAATTTAACTAAGCCAAAGGAGAAAACAGAAAGGTTAGCAAACCCTTTGGTCTAGGAGGTGTAGCAACAGAGGTTCTTAAGTTGGGAATGACGTAGAGGAAATTTGCTGAATGGTGAGGACCAAAACAAAAATAGATAACTGACTAGATGGTGCTTAGATCATAGAATTCTACAACACAGATACCTCCCTAAGCTCACCTCTCCTGCATTTGGCCCATAACCCTCAATTCCTTTCTTATCCATTTACCTGCTCAAACGCATCTCAAATACTGTGATTGCATGCGCCTCGACCAGCTCCTGCGATAGCTTGCTCTGTCTACCCACCACCTTACGTAGCATTTAGCATAACACTTTACAGTGCCAGAGACTCGGGTTCAATACCTGCCACTGTCTGCTCTGCCTGCGACCACATGGGTTTCCACAGGTTCTTCCTGCACGACACAGGTGTGTAGGTTTTCACAAGTAAAATTACTTGAGGCACTTTATGTTTAAGAAAAACCGAAACAGCTCATTTATTGAACTCCAAACACTGAACACCAAAAAAAACGCGGTAACAGAACTTCGTGTAATATGCCATCACATCAGATCAGCCTCTTAAAGTGAACCCCAATGCAATGTTGGTGATTGTGAATTCTGTATGTTTCCATCAACTACATTACTCTACACAGCCCACCCACCCACCCAGAATTCGCTAAAACTGGCACTGTGAGCCTGCCCAGAGCTCAGACGAGCTGCCTGGTTCAGGTCCTGTGTTCCACGGGTGGAGGAACAGCAGGTGCTTCTGGCTCGTCCAGGGGTGTGTTGACACGCTCATGGTCATGTTGTGTCAGCAGGAGCACGGTAGTGGAACCCTCCAAATCTCGGTGCACTGGTTTAAGGCAATCCTCCAAAACACAGAACGGGCCATGGTAAGGAGGGGCTAAGGAGATGTTAGTGTGCATCATGGCAGACGAGAAAAAAACGAGGTGGAATGTAGGTCAACAGCAACCCAAGAGTGCTGTACACTATGATGGGAGGTAGGATAGGCGAAAAGGAATTGAATTTACTGAGGAGGGTGGAACGCAGTTGAGAAGCCGACCACGCAGTCATGACATCAGGAATAAAATCACCTGGCACTTAGCCGCGGATGACTGCGGGGCCTCTTTTAGAGATTCCTGAGCCCCAGCAAGACCCATGGGAGACAGTCATGCAAACACTCGTCCATCAGGGAAGCCCTCAGAGCAGCCTGTAAGAATTGGTGAAACCACTCGCATTGGCCATCGGACTGTGGTGATCAGGAGATGATCATGCCAACACTCAAGGAAGCCCTCAGAGCAGCCTTCATCCAGCGGGGAAACCGCTTGCCGAGGCCACCTGCCATGGAGTGATGTAGCCTAACACCGAGGTTCTGGCCATTGCAGCCCAGAGGTCTGAGATACATTGGAGGCCACCGTCAGTGGAAATATCAAGTGGGGTGCCAAACCGAGCAACAAAGGTGCTGATGAACTTCTGATCCATGTCTCTGGCTGTCATTGATGCTAGAGGGACGACCTCTGGCCACCTGCTGGTGCAGCCCACCATGGTAAGTAGGTGCATGAAACTGCTGGAGGGGGGGAAGGGGACCATTGAGGTCCACATTGATATGGTCCTCAAAATGTGCTAATAGTGCTTGGGCACAGCGTTAATTTTTGCCCGCCAGCATTCCATGCAGGCTGTACTTCCTGTCGGGGGGACGGCGCTGCTAGATGAAGAAGGCGAGTGGCTGCCACGTGCCTCTGACCAGCTATACGTGCACAGCACCCACAGCATGGTCTGAAGCGTCAGTAGTAATGGCTATAGGTGCGCTGGGGAGTGGCTGCACCAGTAGGGTCACATTGGAAAGAGCTCGTTTGGTATCATCAAATGCCCTGGTCATGTCCACTGACCAGTCAAGCACCAGTTTAGGGGTTTTGTCTTTAAGCATGTTATACAGGGAGAGCAAAAGTTCAGCAGCTTGCAGAATGAAGCGGTGAGAGAAATTCACCATCCCTAAAAATTCCTGTAGTTTTTCACTAGTGGGAATTTCGCAACAGCAGCTACTTTTGATGGGAGGGGTTTCGCACCCTCTACGGAGATGCGATGGCTGAAAAAACAATGGTTGTGTTACGAATGTGCCACAACTCTGAGGGGCCGAAGGGTACAAAGTAGCCCCCTCCTTTTTGAGAATCGCAAGATCGCTATTAATTCAGGTCTGGGGACCCAGGAAATGAGAGAGAATCCTCATGGGTTTGGAATGTAGTCCTGCCCTCAGCGAGACAAAGCCACGGATACCGGCCATTGTCTCTTGGAGACGGAATTGTGTATTGAGTACTGTACTATTCATTGAAGCCCTCAGGGAATGACCAGAGTGGGCTGGTTGAGGGATTGCATCATCCCAACCTGATTGACATCTGAGACCCCGTGAGTAAGGATAAAAGAGGGTCTGGGGAACAACCCCTTCAGACGCACCAGGAGAAACGCTAGAAATCCCGTGACAGCGTTTAATAGCGACAGCCAGTGGAAGGCCCACGTGTGTCCTTTCCCGTTGCCGGGATTGGGGCCTTACCACAGAAGACGGCTTAGCTAAAGAAGAGACCACCACCAACGAAATTTCAAAGGATTGACATCATAAAAAGGAAAAGCTGGCAAGTTCTAAAAATCTGTCTCTCTCCAACCAAAGGCTGAAGCCTGTATGAACTGAATGACTTTTATCTTTCCATTGGACAATACATTATCCCCTAGACAACGATAGAGCTTATTTCTTATTGATTATTATTATACCCGCACTTTTAGAGTTAGTATTGACAACGTATATTATCTGTATGTTTGCATTGATATTATTTTTGTGTATTTTTACCAATAAATACTGTTAAAAATAGTACCATCGGACCTCTCTATCTTTGCTGGTAAGTGACCCAGTTACGGGGTACGTAACAACTTGGGGTTCTCGTCTCGAGATTTGATACCAAATTGGGGGGCCAGTGAATCGGGCTTGTAAGTCCAATCTTGGATCTGGTTACGCGGGTCGCCAGACGGGAAACCAGCAAAGATGGACATGGGTGAATTTATAGAAAACCCGACTCTGGAGGCGTTACAGGCGGCCACAAAGTCAGAATTAATAAATATTGCGAAAGGACTAAACCTCACAGAGGTGAGGTTGTCGATGAAAAAGCGGGAGGTGCGGGGGGCCATAACTCAGTAGTATATTATGAAGAATGTGTTTTCAGCTGAGGTATTGGAAAATATCCCTGATAAGGTACCAGCTAGTGGGACGGCTCAGTTAGAGTTGGAGAAATTGAGGCTGGACGCAGAACAGAGGAAGAGGGAGCATGAGTTCCAGCTAAAACAGCTGGAAGCAGCTGAAAGAGAAAAGGAAAGAGTCGAAAAAGAGAAAGAAAGGGCCGAGAAGCAACGGGAGCATGAGCTCCAGCTAAAGGAGTTAGAGGTGAAAAGGGAGCAGGAAAGAGCTGAGAAACAAAGAGAGCATGAAATTCAGTTAAAACAGCTGGAAGCAGCTGAAAAAGAGAGGGAGAGAGCCAAGAAGGAGAGGGAGGCAGAGAAACAGAGGCAACATGACTTGGATATGGAGAAATTAAGGCAAGAGCAAAGAGTTCAAGGGTCAGACCGAGAGGAGCGGTTTGATGTTAGTCGGAAGTTGAGGGTAGTACCTCCGTTTGAGGAGACGGATGTTGATAGTTATTTCTTGCTTTTTGAAAATTGGCAGTGAATCAGAAGTGGCCCAGAGATCAGTGGGTGGTGTTGTTACAAAGTGTGTTAAAAGGGAAGGCACAACGGGCATATGCGGCGTTGTCCATGGAAGAGGAAAAGGCGGAGAATTATAAAAAGTAAAGGAGGCCATTCTCCGGACCTACGAATTGGTACCTGAAGCGTATAGACAAAAGTTCAGAAATCTAAAGAAAGGGTGGAATCAGACGTACAGACGTATACCGAGTTTGCCTATGAGAAGGGTGTGCTCTTGGATCGCTGGTGTGCAGCAGAAACAGTGGAAGAGGATTTTTGGCGTCTCAGGGAGTTAATTCTGATTGAGGAATTTAAAGGTTGTGTTTCGGCGGATATCCGGATGTATTTGAATGAGAAGCCAAATAAGTCCATCTCCGAATTTGCTAGGTTCGCAGATGAATATGCCCTAACCCACAAGACAAAGTTTTCCTCGAATAAAAGTTACCAGATAGACAGTGGGAATGGTAGAGAAAGCCCGCCAGCTGAGGCAGAGGTCCCGCCGGGAGCTAGTGGTAAGATTGAGGAGGAGAGGCAAGACGGCAGGAGATTTCCTGGCTTGACCTGTTTTAATTGTGGAAAGGGGGGACATATTGCATCTAGGTGCTTTGCTCCAAGGCAGGAGACAGGAAAAGGAAAAGCAGCAGTCCCTATAGGATGTGCCGTGGTGATCAGTAAATCGACAAGAGAGCCCCAGGTAGACAGAGTATGAGAAGGGTCTGAGACATGTATGTCAAACGGAACCTTGTCTGTGAGAGAGGGAGACCCACCAGTTCCAGTGCGGATCTGGAGAGACACGGGAGCTGAACTGTCATTGATTAGCAGTAAGGTACTGGATTTTGGTCGCAAGACGGGAATGGTAGCTTTGAAAGGAATAGGAAAAGGGACAGAAACGGTGCCCTTGCGTAGGATCATTATAAATTGTGAGCTGGTATCTGGACCAGTTGAAATGGGGCTGCGATCAGAATTCCCGAGAACTGACGCGGACGTCCTTCTTGGTAACGATTTAGCCGGTGGTAAGGTTTGGTCAGCAATGAAGCTGACGAGCCAGCCTGTGAGTGTTGAGGTCCCGCTCCTAGATTCCAAAATCTATCCCGCATGCGAGATCACTCGCAGCATGTCGAGAAAGGCAGCTGAGACAGAGAGCAGTTTAAATCCGGCCAGTATTGGTTTGGCCGAGACATTTTTACCGACCCTGTACCACGAGGGTTTAAAGGGTGGAAAAACGGAGAATAGAAAAGTGAACGAGAGTAAGGGAGAGGAGGTAGACCTGCCCTTAGCGAGGGGAAAATTTATAGAGGCACGAAATAAAGATGAGAAACAGATAGAGCTGTTAAAAGGTCCAGAGTTGGACATGGATGATCTGTCTGGTTTGGCAGAACTGTTTGAAGAAGTTGAAAATTCTAAAGGTGTTCCCGATAATGAAATGAGGGCAGTCCTAGATGAAAAGGATGCCATTACCTTGAAGAAGTCTGCTGGGTTGGCAGATGAGGTTGCTTCAGCCCATGGGGTTGAGTTTACTCCGGAAGGGAGTTGCCCAGAGAGTAGCTGGGAGGATCAATGGAATTTAGAATTTGAAAAGGGTACGGGTATTGAAAGCCTGGAAGAGGCAAATGTCCCATTTGAGTGTGTCCAAGATGTGGATGCACGTGGTACTGAACCTAGTAATGGAGCTCAGAAAAAGTCTGATTCAGTTGAAAAGGAATGCAGTCCTTGTGGGTCAAATGGACTTGGTTCAGTGAAGAAAGGGTTAACCTTGGTAATAGTGGGAATTGAGAATTCCCAGTTGTTTGTGCTCAAAGGTGTGTTAAAAGTTAGTGAGGAGATAAAAGGTGGTGAGGTGAATCTTATTATTGAAGGAAAAGGGAAAAGTGTAGTTCCCAAATTGAATGAAGAAAATTTAAAGTCTGGACTAGTGTCAGAAGCAGCAACCAGGCTGAAGGGACAATGGCTTGTTAACACAGTGCCTGCGAATCAATTACAGTTTGATTTGGAATGTAAAGGTTCCCCACACGCTATTGTTATTCAAGAGTGTGGTGTGAAAAAGCAGAATTCGGAATGCTGTTTGAACAAAGAGGGATCGCTTTCAGATTTTAAATTGAGAATTAATCGTATGAAGGGTCCTGAAGAGAAAACTAGCAACTTGCTTAAAATTAAAGAATTGTGTAGAGATTCGGAAAATGGTCTAAGTTTGGAACACATTGCTGATAAAATAACTCCTATGAAAGGAGCGGGCGAAAGCCTATTTCGCCATGGGGCACAAGCTCACCACGTGGGAGTTAACTGGAAAAGGGGCGAGTGTTGACGGGATGCCATTTTAACTGACAGGATCCGGTTTTAAGGGATTTTGACAAAGCATGTGAATAATAAAGACAACCCCCATGGAAGACAGACTGTTAAGTTTGAAAGTAACATAAAGATTAGTATTTGCATGAACTTTTGTATATATATGTAAGCTAAGATCACAACTCTTTAGTTTTTGTTTTCTGAAGAAAAGGAATAAAAATAGGTGGTTATTAAATTGGAGTCTGATGCTACAAGACTTTAGTAAGGTACAAGATGTTAAGATACTAAAGGAAGTAACAATATAATCGTTAACTGTTTACTGAATTGAATGTATAACTGTATTACTCTGCAGTGAAAAAAAAACTTTTGTATTGTGTTAGATTCTAAAAATCCTGTAAGACTCTGTATTACTTCATTTTCACCGATGGTAAAAACGCTTTGAAGAAAGGGGGTGTTACGAAAGTGCCACAACTCTGAGGTGCCGAAGGGTACAAAGTAGCCCCCTCCTTTTTGAGAATCGCAAGATCGCTATTAATTCGGGTCTGGGACCCAGGAAATGAGAGAGAGAATCCTCAAGGGTTTGGAATGTGTGTCCTGCCCTCAGCAAGACAAAGCCACGGATACCGGCCATTGTCTCTTGGAGACGGAATTGTGTATTGAGTACTGTACTATTCATTGAAGCCCTCAGGGAATGACCAGAGTGGGCTGGTTGAGGGATTGCATCATCCCAACCTGATTGACATCTGAGACCCCGTGAGTAAGGATAAAAGAGGGTCTGGGGAACAACCCCTTCAGACGCACCAGGAGAAACGCTAGAAATCCCGTGACAGCGTTTAATAGCGACAGCCGGTGGAGGGCCCATGTGTGTCCTTTCCCGTTGCCGGGATTGGGGGCTTACCACGGAAGACGGCTTAGCTAAAGAAGAGACCACCACCAACGAAATTTCGAAGGATCGACATCATAAAAAGGAAAAGCTGGCAAGTTCTAAAAATCTGTCTCTCTCCAACCAAAGGCTGAAGCCTGTATGAACTGAATGAACTGAATGACTTTTATCTTTCCATCGGACAATTATCCCCTAGACAACGATAGAGTTTATTTCTTATTGATTATTATTATACCCGCACTTTTAGCATTAGTATTGACAACGTATATTATCTGTATGTTTGCATTGATATTATTTTTGTGTATTTTTACCAATAAATACTGTTAAAAATAGTACCATCAGACTTCAACGGACCTCTCTATCTTTGCTGGTAAGTGACCCAGTTACGGGATACGTAACAGTTGACAACCCAAACTGGAATTCAGCAGAGCTAATAATCAACTCGTGTTGGCTTAAGCACTCAAAAAGTGTACGGAGTGTTCGGATTTGGATGCATTGGTGACAAATATGTCATCCAGCTAAACAAAAAGAAAATCTAAGTCTTTAAATACAGAGTCCATTGGCTGTTGAAAAATCTGTACAGCATTTACCAACCCAAACAGCATACACAGAAACTCAGAGGCCAAACAAGGTTATCACAGCAGATTTGGGAATGTTCTCCAAGCACACAGGCACCTGATGTATATTGATGTATACAGCCCCTAAGTATATTGACTTTGGAAAAAAATAAACTTTGCGGCTAAACGTGCCAAAGCGTTTTGGATGTGTGGAACCAGATAATGATCGGGATGGTGATCTTGTTAAGGCATCGATAATTGCCACATGGGCGGCAACCACTATCAGACTCAGGGGCCATAAGGAGGGGTGAAGCCCAGGGGCCATTCGACTGGCATACAAAGGCAAGTCTTTCCATGTTGGCAAACTCAACCTTCGTGGTTGTCAGCTTTTTTGGGTCCAGTCTACATGCACAGGAATGGACTGGTGGGCCAGTTGTGGGAATGTGGCGCACTCACTATGTTTTGTGACAGTAGTGGAGAACGTGGGCTTGGTGAGGTTTGGGAATTCATCCAGCACTCATGCAAATTCACATGTGGTGGTGCATGCACTTGATGGGTTTGTTGTGGGGATATTTCTGGGGGAGAAGGGTAACAATCCAAAGTCCTTGACGTCCACAAGCTGGCATTTCTAAGATCACTAACAGTCCTTGTGCACACAGGAAACCTGCACCGAGCAGGGGCCTAGCCACTTTAACCAGGATGATCTCCCATGTGTAACATTGATGGCTGAAGCAGAGCATCCATCACCCGTCATGTCCCATAAGTCTGGATCCTGCTGCTGTTGGTGGCCTCCAGTGAGGTTTCATTGCTCTTTGCCTTCTCATCAATAGCCGATGCTGGCAGCACACTCACTTGAGCACCCGCGTTACACAAGAAGCGTCGCCCAGAAAGGGTGCTCATAATGAACAGCAGATGACCCTGGCAACTGGAACCCATGGTGTTCACAGACCTCCGGTGCCCAATGTGCTGGCACCATTGAAGATGCAAGGCAGTCGGCACTTCCTAGCATTCACACCAAAGTGAAGATGGATGGGTGTCGTCTGTTTCACAGCTGCAGTCATCCTTACGCTGGGGTTTCTTGCTGACTGGGCTTATTGAGGTAGAGAAGGGAGGAGGAATCATGCACTGCTGCCTGGCTGAGTGTAGACTATCAGCCATTTTAACAAGTTCCCTATAGTCATTCACAGGTGCATTAGTGAGGGCTATGTGAACTTGATCAGGCATTCGCTACTTGAAGAGATCTTTAAAAATAAAACAAGGATGGTGACCTCCCAGAGGAGATGGTATATAGTGCATTAGCTCTGATGGATTAGCATTGCTGAGGCCAGGCAAGGAGAACAACTCAGACTCCAAAAGTCCGAAAGGCTATAAGAGACGAGTTTTCAGTGATCGTATTTATCGTGTTCAGACAGGTGTTCTAGTAGACTCACCACTCTCATAGCTGTGGAGTTGCTGAGCAATGCTGCCACATAAATGAAAATTTGGTGTTTTCAGCAATGATTTCTCGCAGAGTGAACTGGGCCTCTGCTTGTATACACCAAGCAACAACGTTTTGTTCCCCAAACTCCCGCAGTTTCAAAGTGGCTGCATTGGCCAACATGTTCAATAACTCTGGAATCACCTAGATCATCGGGGTCACCAATATAGTTTTTCACAAATAAAACAACATGAGGCATTTTATGTTGAAGAAAAAAGTATAACAATTCATTTATTGTACTCCAAACACTGAACACAAATAAACGCAGTGATAGAACTTCACGTAGTACGTCATCACATCAGACCAGCCTGTTAAAGTGAACCTCAACTCAATGTCAGTGGTTGTGAATTATGTACATTTGCACCAGTTACATTACCCTACAGATGTACTGGTTTTGAGATTGATTGGTTGTTCAAAACTGCCCTGTGATTAGGCCAGGGTTAGATAGGTGTGTTGCTGGACAGTGTGGCTCATTGTTCTGAATTGTCTCTCTAAATAAATAAATAGATTGTCCAGATGAAAAACTCTCCTCATCAGATCTCCATTAAATATTTCACCTCTCACTTTAAACTTTAGTCCTCTAGTTTTATTCTGCCCCACCACTGGAAAAGATTTTTGGCCCATCTTCGCCCCTTATAATTTCATAAACTTCTTATATGGACACCACACAGCTTCCTCCATTCTGATGAGAATAAACCCAGTCTATCCAATCTCTCCTTGTAACCTGGAATGGCAGTATCCTGATGAATCTCGTCAGGCCCTGGTCTAGAGCTACCACATCTCGTGGTGAACTGGATCCAAAGCTGGCTTGGTGATAGGGGCAGATTATAGTGACATGGTACCCTACAGCCTAACTAGTATCTTCTAGACCTGCAACATTATGTCCCAACTCTCATATTCAATTCTCCTGCCTTTGAAAGCACCAAGTTAAACACCTTCTTCAACACCCTATCCAGCTGTGTCACAATTTTCAGGGAGGTCAAATGTCCACCTCAAGGTCCCTGTTCTTTATTGTATACGTACAGCCAGTAGGGGATGCACAGTAGTGAAGTGGTTAGCACAACATTTTACAGTACAGATGACATGGGTTCGATTCACACCGCTGCCTGTAAGGAGGTTGTACATTCTCCCTGTGACCATGTGGATTTTCTCCGGTTTCCTCCCACACTCCAAAAGATGTACTAGTCAGTAGGTTAATTGCTCATTGTAAAGTGTCCCATGATTAGGCTCAGATTAAATTGGGGGATTGTTGGGTAGCATGGCTCAAAGGGTCAGAAGGGCTAATCTGCAATATATTTCACTAAATAAATATTCGATGACCAAAATGCATTACCTCATACTTGCCTAGATCAAATTCCATCTGCCACCACTCCACCAAGCTTTCCAAATTATCTATGTTCTTCTGTATCCTTGGGCATCATTCTCCTTATTTACATCTCCACCAATCCGTACTCTATCAGCAAACTTAATTATTCGATTCCAGACATTCTCATCCAAGTTATTGAAAGATATGACAAGCAACAAAAGGTTCCTACACCGATTCCTGAAGTGCATGACTGATTATAGACTTATAGCTCAAATAAATTATCCTTCACCATTACTCTCTGCCTCCTATCACTAAACCTGTTTTGAACCCAGTTTACCAAATACTTTGGAGTCCATGCGCCCTTTGTGACCAACCTACTGTATTGAACCTTGTCAACAGCCTTGAGGAAGTCAAAGTTCAGAGTAGAGTTTATTATCAGAGTACATACATATCACCACCCACAACCCTGAAATTCTTTTTCCTGTGGACATACTCAGCAAATGTATAGAGAAAAGAGCATTGCCTGGGTGGTGAGGATCTTTGATAATGGATGCTGCTTTTCTACTGCAACGTTTCATGTAGATGTGCTCAATGGTTGGGAGGGCTTTATCCGTGATGGACTGGGACAAACCCAAACACGAGGAAATCTGCAGATGCTGGAAATTCAAGCAACACACACAAAATGCTGGTGGAACGCAGCAGGCCAGGCAGCATCTATAGGGAGAAGCACTGTCGACGTTTCGGGCCGAGACCCTTCCTTCCTGACGAAGGGTCTCGGCCCGAAACGTCGACAGCGCTTCTCCCTATAGATGCTGCCTGGCCTGCTGCATTCCACCAGCATTTTGTGTGTGTTGCTGGGACAAACCCACAACCTTTTGTAGGATTTTCCACTCAAAGGCATTAGTGTTTTGCCGGGCTGCAGCCAGTCGGGACACTTTCTACCACACATCTGTAGAAGTTTGCCAAGGTTTTTGATGACGTGCTGAATCTCTGCAGACTCCTGAGGAAGTAGAGGCACTGTTGTGGTTTCTTTGCAATTGCATTTATATGATAGATCCAGGACAGGTCCTCTGAGTTAGCGACACCCAGGTATTTAAAGTTCCTGACCCCCTCCATCTCGGACTCTCCAATGAGTTGGTTGATGGGTGTGGTGTTTCATTGATTATGTTTCTTGGAGTTTCTGAGTTGCCTGCAAGAAAATGAATCCCAGGTTTGTATATGATGATATGTACAGTATGTACTTTGATAATAAATCTACTTTGAACTTTTAGACCTATTCTGTCACCAAAGACTCTCACAAGTGTCTACAGATGTACTGTGGAAAGCATTCCAGCTGGCTGCATCGCTGTCTGATATAGAGTGGCCACCTCTGAAGACTGGAAAAACTGAAAATTCAGCCAGTTCCACCGTGAGCTAGCCCCATCAACTAGGACTCGTTCAAAAGGCAATGCTTCAAAAAGGCATTATCCGTCATTAAGGGCCCCCATCCACCCCAGGACATGCCCTCTTCTCATTGCTACCATCAGGGATGTGCTACTGGAGTCTGAAGATACACACTCAGTGATTCAGGAACAGCTTTCTCCTCTCCACCATCAGATTTCTGAATGGATAATGAAGCCATGTGCAGTACCACATTATTTGGTTTTCATTTTTTATAACTTTTTGCACTACAGGAAGTCCCCAAGTTACGAATGTCCGACCTACAGACAACTCATACTTATGAACAGAGGGAGGAGAACGCCGTCCACCACTTTAAGTCAGATCACGATGCTGTCCGCCATTTTAAATCATTGCCGTTAACACTGTGTTGAGTGTGTAACTTGGTATTTGGTTTAAATATTTCTTAGCAAGATTCACCCTGACACCCCCACCCCCACCCCCGGAAAGAGGTGAAACTCCATCAGTCATTGGAAAAGCTTTAGGCTACAGTTGGTCAACGATCGGAACAACTTTAAAGGATACAGGTAAAGGATAAAGTCAGAATAATGGAGCATGTGAAAGGCCCTGCCCCGATGAAAGCTACAATTATTACTAAGCAACACAGTGGTTTAATTATTGAAATACATACATTTCTTAAGTGTTTTATATGCATTGAAAGGTAAAATATATGCTATATACTAAGACAAATGTTTGACTAACTGACACTAAATAGTATCGGATGTCCCTGTTCCGACTTACGTACAAATCCGACTTAAAGACGGACTCGGGAACGGAACTCGTTCGTAACCCGGGGACTGCCTGGACTTATTTAATTTAATGTTTATATATGCTTCCTATTGTAGTTTATAGCATCTTTATTGTTATAGTTTGGACTGTACTATTGCCACAGAACAACAAACTTCATGACATACGCCAGTGATATTAAACCTGATTCTGAAAATTGAAATCGCCCACTAGAACTAATCTACTATTCTGTTCCTTCACACTTCTGTTCCTGAAATTCATGCTAACTATTGGGATATGTACAACATCCCCTTCTTTTTTCAAGGTTCTACCCAACTGGATTTGGTAGATGATCCCTCAAGTGCGTCTGCTCTAAGCACTGGTGTTACATCCTCCTTTATCAAAAAGTCAACAACCCTGCCACTCCTACCTGTTTCTTTGTTATGCCTAAAGCATTGGTATCTGAAATATTGAGCTGTCACTCAAGCCCTTATCTAAGCACGTTTCTGTTGTGGCTGCAATCCCGAGAGGCAATCAAAACCATGACTTCATTCACGTTATCTGTTAAACTACATGCATTGAAAGAAATGCATTTTAAAGCCTTTTTACTATAAAGTCCTGATTGCTAGACTTACACACTTTGATTGTTACATGTACCTCTGTCATCTCACTGACTTCACTCTCTCAAATGTCACCAACTTTCTATGAAATGATTTTAAACACTTCCTAGTGGTAAATGTCCCTACTACCATATTGGTTCCCTTCTGGTTCAAAGTTCAAAAAGTTCAAAGTAGATTTATTATCAAAGAACATGTACGTCACCATATTCATGATCTTACAAGCATTCACAGTAAGTACAAAGAATCAAAATAGGAACAATGAAAAAAAGCATACAATAAAGACGGACGAACAACCAATGTGGAAAAGACAACAAAATGCACAAATCCAAGAAGAAAGAAAACAAAATAATAATAAATCAACAATAAATATCAAGATCCTGCGACAGTGCTCCATGGAGATATGCTCAATGGTGGGGGAGGGCCTTACCTGTGATGGACTGGGCTATATTCACTACTCTTTGTGGGTTTTTCCATTAAAGGGCACTAGTGTTTCCATACCAGACCATGATGCAATCAGTCAGTGTACATTCCACCAAGGACGTATAGAGGTTTGTCAAAATTTTAGATGACATGTCAAATCTTTGCAAACTTCTAAGAAAATGGAGGTGCTGCTGAGTCTTCTTTGTAATGGCACTTACATGCTGGACCCTGGACAACTACTCAGAATTAACTTCTAGAAATTTGAAGTTGCTGACCCCATCCACCTCTGATCCCCTGATAAGGACCGGCTCACGGACCTCTGGTTTCCTCCTCCTGCAGGCAATAATCAGCTCTTTGGCTTTGCTGACATGTTGTGGCACCATTTAGCCATATTTTCAATCTCCCTCCTATATTCATAAAACCCGCCCCTTTTGTTCTGGTTACTTCTGCCCTAGCCTAGAAGAGATCTCAATTATCCAGGAATCTGAATTCCTGCCCCTGCAGCAGACCTTCAGCCATTGATTCATCTGGCCTAACTTCCTTAACTCACTAGCACATGGCATTGGGGGTAATCTGAAGATCACTACCCTCAAGGACTTTCATTTTAATTTTTACCTAACTTCTTAATCTCAATCTGCAGGACATCATCTGTTGTTCTGCCATAGAACCATAGAACATTACAGCACAGAAGCAGGCCTTTTGGCCCTTCTTGGCTGTGCTGAACCATTTTTCTGCCTAGACCCACTGACCTGCATCTGGCCCATATCCCTCCATACACCTCTCATCCAAGTTTTTCTTAAATATTAAAAGTGAGCCCACATTTACCACTTCATCTGGCAGCTCATTCCATACTCCCACCACTCTCTGTGTGAAGAAGCCCCCCCCCCCATGTTCCCTTTAAACTTTTCCCCCTTCACACTTAACCCATGTCCTCTGGTTTTTTTTCTCCCCTAGCCTCAGTGGAAAAAGCCTACTTGCATTCACTCTATCTATACCCATCATAATTTTATATACCTCTATCAAGTCTCCCCTCATTCTTCTACGCTCCAGGAATAAATTCCTAACCTATTCAACCTTTCTCTGTAACTCAGTTTCTCAAGTCCCAGTAACATCCTTGTGAACCTTCTCTGCACTCTTTCAACCTTATTAATATCCTTCCTGTAATTAGGTGACCAAAACTGCACACAAAACTGCCAATGTTGACTGTATCATTTCTGCAACCACAGAATCTTTTATACACCCCCCTTTACAATTGAATCTCTTATCCCTATCACTATGTCTGACTTTTTCTTTTCCCTCAGATCCAGTCACAATGCCTGAGACATGACTACTGATGCTAGCCACTGAAAGAACATCCCCTCAACAGTATCCAAGGGGGTATACCTGTTTGAGAGAGGAATAGCTACAGGGGATCCTTTGCTGACTGCCACCTGTCCTTACTTCTCTTGGTGGTCACCCATCTACCTGAACCCTATACCTTGAGTGTGACCACCTCACTCGAACTCTCAATGAAGTCCTCAGCCTCTCAAATGTACCACCAGTTCTGTGACCTGATCTGTCAGGAGCTGCATTTGGGTGCATTTCCCCCATATGTAGCCATCGTGAGATTCACTGACTTCCCATACCTTGCAGGAGCTTTCCACTGCCCTAACCACCACCCTACCTACACAAACAATGACTAAGGATCAACAACAAAATTAATCGTTACCTGCATCTTCTCATTGAATCCTTTTCAAAGATCTGCTATCACTCCCAACACCTAAGGCATTTACCGTGCCCTGTCCATGCTGAAGTCTTCAACTAGAGCCTCAGCTCTCCACTCTTACACTGGCCTGTTCCAACAATCGTACTTCCAAAATGGCCACAACACTTGACCCTGATTTCTTTTTATTTGACGATTTACATTTATCTTGATTTATTGTACATTCTCTAAATCGTTCCTAATATTTTTTCACGCAACTCAATTAAGTCTCCAACTCCTCTGTTGCAAAGAAAACAACCCCAATTTATCTGCCACATCAAATTTCCCAGCATAAACTCCCTGTTCTTATATTTAATACTGGGCTAGTGGGGGGAAGTATATTCAATGCTCAAAGCGATAACTGAGAGGACAGATGTAGAGCAATCCCTCTATCCCAAGGAAGTTTCAAAGGATAATAGAATGAAAGATTGCAGAGATATGGAGGTTTAACAATGTGGGGAGATTTGAAAAGTAGTTGAGAATTTTTAAATTGAGCTGCTACTCAACCAAAGGCCAACGTAGGTCAGCTAGCATGGAAGAGATCAGTGAGTAGCATTTGTTGTGAGTTAGTTCATGAGTAGCAGAGTTTAAAGATATGAATGAGGAAGGGCAGCAGAAACACATAGGAAGCCTAGTAGGGGCAAGATATGCATGATGAAATCAGCCACAACTGGGGTCAGGAAGAATTGGTAAAAGTCAAGGAAGTAAAAATGTGTAGTCGAAGTGATGTCTTTAATGTAGAATTTGAAATTGATATCTGCAGTTATCCATTGCAGACAGGTGACAAGGAAAGGGATAGACACAGTAGTTAGGAATTAGAATTAGTGAAGGGGCAGGAAAATGATGGCTTTTCACTTCCCAGTTTTTCACCATCATCATTATGTACCATGTCATATGATGTGTGTGATCATGGTCTTGACCATAAGTGTTCTTGGTAAATTTTTTTACAGAAGTGGTTTTCTATTGCCTTCTTCTGGGCAGTGTCTTTACAATACAGGTGACCCCCGGCCATTATCAATACTCTTCAGAGATTCTCTGCCTGGTGTCACTGGTCTTGTGATATGCACCAGCTGCTCATACGACTATCACCACTGGCTCCCATGGCTTTACTTGACCTTGATCTGGGGCTAAGCAGGCCACACACTTTCCCAAGGGTGATCTACAGACTAGTGGAGGGAAAGAGTGCCTTACAACTCCTTTGGTAGAGATATATCTTCACCCCACTTCAGATGAAATTTCTGCTGTTCCAGTACTACAGGTAGGTATCAGACAACCAGATAAACGATTGCCTAAGATTCTACTGCTGATCAATCCTATTAAAGCCAGGCCTTGCTGTTGAGTAAACAGAAATGGTCACCTCCCATCTGAGAAAGAGAATTTTTACATCATGTTGTTCATCCCATCAGGATGATGCATGTTGAAGGCAGAGCATGCCGATTAATCCTGTTCCTCTGATCCTTCCTATAGCCTTGCAAACTGTTTTATCTTCTTAATCAGTCCCTCAAGATTAAGGTTGGCTTACTTCCAATCAAATTTCATGAGTTCTGATGTGACTACTAAGGCCAGCATGTATGCCCGACTCATGACCCTCTGTGCACGTGATCCCAGCTTTTAAGGAAAGAGAGAGAGAAAACAACTACCTGTCCAATAGCCCAATGTCAGTACAGTAGTAGGGAAAATGCTGGGACCTTGAGTGAAGGGCATAGTAACAGAGGCCATGAAGAGGAAACAAATATTGGAAAGGCCGAAGGGAAGGAGTGTAGTGGATTAAAAAGTGCAGGGAGGAGACAAGCACAAGGGGAAAGAAAGGGAAATAAAAGATAAAGTGGGCATGCGCAGCGAAATCTTCAACTGTAGAAAAACCAGAATTACATACACACTGCAGCAATGTAGGTACAATAGGATGGGAAGGGCACCACAATGCATTGACCACAGCATGAGATCTCCAGAAATAGAACCGGTAACGTGGGTGCGATGCAGCAAGAAGCAGTGATCTGCACTCTGTCTAGGGCACCATCATTATGTTTGCAGCATAGTATTCAAACCAGAATGGAATTTCTGTAGAATAAATAAAAATAATCAAGAAAGTCATACTGAAACAAGCACACATCCACTGGGGTGGGGGGTGATCAAGGGCTGCAATTTTACAATGAGTTGGACAGTATGCAGTAATGGATACATGTTTGCTCACATGGATGGGTGGTTTGGCAGTTGTCCATGCACTGCTGACTTCAATGTGCAAAGTAAACACAGTGGTATGGGTGGGGGCAGTATTATATGTAGAAGGAAAGGAAGCCTGCATACTTTGTCACTCTGTGTACCACAAAGTGAGAATTATGTGGTATTGCACATCAGGTAGGATGACAACCAGGGGTCATGGGTTAAGGGTGAAAGGTGAAAAGTCTAACATGAGGGGAAATTTCTTCACTCAGAGGGTGGTGAGAGTGTGGAACGAGCTGCCTGAACAAGTGGTGCTTGCAAGCTGATTTCAATATTTAAGAGTTTAGATTGGTACAACGATGGTAGGGGTGTGGAGGACTATGGTTCCCGTGCAGGTTGATGGGAGTAGGCAGTTTAAAAGGCTCAGCAAGGACTAGATGGGCCAAGGGGCCTGTTTCTGTGTTGTACTTTCCTATGACTCTATAAGATGAGACAGAATTCATACGGGCAATGTATACACAATTGAGTGGACATGATATACTTGGTGATGTTTACACATGTTGAATGGACAATGAAGGAATGCACCTAGAGTGGGGTACAGAATATACATTGTGAGAACACCAGCACAATACATTCAATTGTAGAAGAGACAGACATGTGCACACCAGATCAGAATCAGATTCAATATCACCGGCATATGTCGTGAAATTTGTTGACTTTCTAGCAGCAGTACAATGCAATACATACTAAAGTAGAGAAAAGCTGAATTACAGTAAGTAGATATATATATATAATAGTTAAATTAAATAAGTAGTGCAGAAATAGAAATAAAAAAGTAATGAGGTAGTGTTCATGGGTTCAATGTCCTTTCAGAAATTGGATAGACTGTGCACTAATGAGGACAACCTAATGAAGTGACATATACACAATAGAATGGTAGTAAAGTTGAAAGTAAATTTATTATCGAAGTACATCGATGTCACGATATGCAACCGAGACTCATTTTCTTGCAGACACTCTCAGTAAATCCAAGAAACACAATGAATAACTGCCAATAGGATAGACTACAACCAATGTGCAAAAGACAAACTGTGCAATACAAAAATAAATTATAATAATAATAAATCAGCAATAAATATCGAGGAAATTATTTGTAGAGTCCTTGAAAGTGAGTCCGTAGGTTGTGGGAACAGTTCAGTGATGGGGCAAGTAAAGGTGAGAGATGTTACTCCTTCTGGTTCAAGATGGTTGAGGGGTAATAACTGTTCCTGAACCTTGTATATGAATCCTTAGGCTCCTGTACATTCTTTCTGATTTCATCAGCATGAGTATGACTTGGATGGTGGGGGTCCTTGAAGATAGATACTGCTTTCCTGTAACAGCGCTCTGTATACTGTAGGTGTGTTCAGTGGTGGGGAGGGCTTTGCCTGTTATAGACTGGGCTGTATTCAATACTTTTTGTAGGATTTTCCAATCAAGGGAATTGGTGTTTTCGTACCAGTCCAAAATGCAACCATTCAATATACTGTTCACTGCACATCCATAGAAGTCTGTCAGTTTTAGATGACATGCTGAATCTTCGCAAACTTCTAAGAAAGTAGTCACTGTCATGCTTTCTTCATAATAGCACTTATGTGCTGGGCCCAGGACAGATCCTCTGAAATAATAACACAGACGAATTTAAAGTTACTGACACTCTACTTCTCTGAACCTCCTATGAGGACTGACTCATGGACGTTTGGTTTCCTCCTCCTGAAGTCAATAATCATCTCCTTGGTCTTGCTGACACTGAGTGAGAGATTGCTGTGGAACCACTCAGTCAGATTTTTAATCTCCGTCCTATATGCTGATTCATCGTTACTTTTGATTCAGCCATCAACAGTGGCGTCATCAGCAAACTTGAATATGGCATTGGAGCAGTGCTTAGCCTCACAGTCATAAGTATAAAGCGAGTAGAGCAGGGGGCTAAGCATAGAGCCTTGTGGTGTACCTGTGCTGATGGAAACTGTGGAGGAGATGCTTTTGCCAATCCAAACTGACTGGAGTCTGAAAGCACAGGAAATCGAGGATCCAGTTGCACAAGGAGGTATTGAGATCTAGATCTTGAAGCTTATAGCTTACTTTTGAGGGGATAATGGTATTAAATGCTGAGTGGTAGTTGACAAAGAGCATCCTGATGTATGCATTTTTCTGTCCAGATGTTCCAGGGTTGAGTGAAGAGCCACTGAAGTGGCATCTGCTGTTGACCTGTTGTGGCAGTAGGCAATCTGGAGTGGATCCAAGTTGCTTCTCAGGCAGGAGCTGGTATGTTCCTTCACCAACCTTAGTATCACCACAGATCCTGACTGACCCATTCTTGGCTACTGGGACCACTGTGCTGCCCATGGACTCCACTCAACCTTGAAGGATTCCTTCAGCCTCCATGCAATCTACATCACTGTCTACTTTATCACGGATGGTATTAGGAACCAGATCTGGGTGTGCCGTATTTTTACCTTTGATATGTTTGAGTTCCAATGCCATCCTTGAACACTTCTTCTGCATAATTCAGTGCCTTTCTTACTTTGCTTTCAGTTGACTCTGTTGCAGGGGATGTGATATGCTGATGGTGGATGGATCTCCAATCAGGTTGTAATTGGCTCAGCCAATCATGGCCCCACAATGCTGGCTCTCCTGTTTTCACCACATACAATCACAATATGTCCTTTTGATCATTGTATTTTACTGTAACGAATGTCATTCCCACAAGAATTATCTTTTCTCCAGTATAAGTTCTCCGCTTGATATCTGTACGCTTCAGTTCAGTATCATTGAAATTCCATACAAACTCATTTTGTAGAATGACTGAAACAGCAGAGCCAGTGAATTCCATTTTAATTAATTTTCCATTCACTTCTGGTGTAAGCAATATTGTTTGTGTCTTGTTAGTTTTCACATTGTAAATCATAAGGCAACTCAGTCCTGTGTCGCTCTCATCAATATCAGATCTTTCATCAACACCATGCAGATTGGTGCTTTTTTTTTTAACTGCAGCTTGTCTGTTTATCATTTTCTCTTCCCTGTGCAGTCCATTTATTTTTGTCTGCCCAACACACTGGTTGTGTGTATCCTACTTTGTTGCATTTTCTGGAGGTTTCGCGTTTAAACCTGCATTGGTCTGGAGTAGGTAAGCCTGTCAGAATGGTAACACAATTTGTTCAGCCAAGCTGATTTCTGTTTAGAGGTTACAATTTTGCTCACTGTCACTTTTATTCCTGACTGCAACTCAATTGCATCTCTGTCTGCTGTTTCCATTAATACAACAATTTCAACTGCTCTTTTAAATATAAGTTGTGCTCGAGTTAGGAGCTGTTTTTGAATGTGTTCTTGTAAGATTCCACAAACTAAACAACCTCTCAGTGCATCTTTCAACCCATTGCCATATTGACAATACTCAACTTCTTCAGTTCAGCCACACATGCTGAAATGGATTCCCTTCCTATTCATTCTGTGTATGAAACCTAAATCGTAGCTCCTTTCCGGGGAACGCGCTAAGACGGTAGCGCGATATTATTACGCAGCAGCCTCTCCGGACTCTGGATTGGGGATTGCCAAACGTTATGTGGATTTTCTAGTGTAGTCTGTTTTGTCATATGCTTTTGTGATATCATTCTAGAGGAAAGTTGTCTCATTTTTTAACTGCATTGCACTTGTGGTTTCTAAATGACAATAATCTGAATCTGAATCTGAATCAACAATGGCTTTAGTGCTAAATGTCCGTGCATTCCTTTCACAATATCAGCAAAGCTCATTCCCACTAGTTTGGGTTGAGCAGTTAAGATTTCTAAGCAAATTGTTTGCTTTTCCACCAACTGTTGTTCCTCTCTGTGTCTTTTAGTGCATCAGATCAGAATCAGGTTTATTATCACCAGCAGGTTTATTATCAGGCAGACAATCTTGCCATTTCTTTAGCATTTGCCTGTTTTTTTATGAGGCAGGTTTGCTAGCTCAACGCTCAACCCTGAACCAATGGAAAGCGTGCAAGGATTCGGACCCAGGACCACTCGCCTTCAAGTTCAGCTGCACCACCAGCAATCAATTATTTTGTGTTTTATATTAATTTAGATCACTTTGTAGAGATCTGTTTTCACCTTGACATGAAAGAGTCTTTTTTCAGTTGATCAGTGTCAAAAAAAAAAGCAAATTAAATCCAATTTGATTCAATGTTGTAAAACAATAAAACATGGAAACTTTCAAGGGGAGGTGAATATTTTTTATAGGCTCTGTAACCCATAATGAATTATTTTTATGAACAAGAATGCTTAATCAAATTATATATTTGCAATATTACTCAAATATTATTGAAATATTAAATACACAACACAGTCTGCCTAGCTGAAGCAATCCCACAGCTACTCCTCTGCCTCGTGACCAACTCTGTAGTCCTTATCTCTGGAGTCTTGCTCTCCAGCCTCTGCCTGTATGCACATATGAGGACAGCCAAATGATCAGATTTCCTGAATACGGTCTAGGCATGGAACGGTAGGCCTTCCTGATCATAGTATAGCAGTGGTCAAGTATGTTGGGACCCACGGTCCTGTAGGTGATGATAATTGAGCCTGATTGAAGTTGCCATCAATGATTTGAAAGGCATCAGGTCAGGCTGGGCTAAGGTTAGGGTGCGGAAATGCAGGGTAAGCACAATGTTGTAACTGGCAGGCAGGAATGTATGCTGTAGAATGAGGAATTTGAAACAATGTACGCAGCATGGGATGGGTACATTGCAATGTACATGCAGTGGAGAAGCCACACACAAGACAATCCACCTACAAGTGGAATTGGCAATACTGTATATGGCAAATAAGCATACTGCTGGTGTTCAGCAACGTACCTAGAGGGATGGGAAATGCATACATTGAAATGAGAAGGGAGTGCTGAAATTTGACAACGGTGAGAACAAAATGAGATTGCAGAGAGCAGCTGCGTACATTTGGGATGAGAAAAGTGGAGGAGTGAATGGAATCCTGTAACGTGCTGTAGAAGGATGGCAAATCTGCAACAATATATGCACAGCTGACAGTAATGTACAAAACGTGGGTTGGCCAATCAGAGATGAAAAGAAATATATTCTCACAGAAAGTAGTGAATTTTTAGAACTCTGGGGTTAAAGATCAGACATGACCGAAATGAAAGCACAAAGCACAAATGTCCTTCTCCCTCCATTTTTTACGCTCTTGTGTTTAGAGGGTACTGTCAAGCAATCACTTAATTGTCAGTCCTATTTGACTTCAGGTCCAAGTTCAAAATCTAGTTCATTTATAAACAATGCTGCAATTGTTAAATAATAGAAAGGACTTGAATTTTTACAATGCCTGATCATATCCTCTGAATACCAAAAGCATTTCACAATCTAACAATTCATCTCAAATAATGCACATGGGATACATTAATTGTTGCATCCTTATTTTAATTACAATGACTACATTTTAAAAACACTTAATTGACTTTTTTCTGTATTCTGTATTCCGAGGATGCAAAATGCAAACCTGCCACATAAATTCAACGTTTCAATTTTGACAAAATTTATAATTTAAAGTTATAGCCATATGCACACAGTCAAAACTTACTTACTTCCTGCCCATTACACTGCTGGCATTTAGGGCAGCAATGAAGGTCCCCCATCTCTAGAGGTGTTCAGGGCTTCCTTCATCCTGTCAGTAGCTCTGCTTTCACTACTGTCAGTCATGCAAGTCCCGGGTGGAGACTCGGGAATACAGTTGTACTCAGACGCAGAAGAATTCTTCTTTGTCGTTTCTGTAACAACTTTGTTTGACCAGTCAGGGTTGTTAGCTCTGAGCTGAACCCCCAAACTTGGATGACCACTGGACCACTCTTAGTCTGGCCTCTACCCTTTGAAGCTGTTTGAGCTAAAGCATAAAGCCCTCACTCCAGACAGCATAGCTCTCTGGGTCAGTCAGACACACAAGACTCCAAACCCAACAACAAGGATGTGGTCCTCTTGGATGTCAGTCAAAAAGGCTTTAAATACAATGGGCAAATCTAATCCCAGAAAATATGATGGTGAAAAGAAATTACTGGTTACTAGATACCATGTGTATATCTTGTGGCATTCCTTTTTATGAGACCCTGTCTTTAGATTACTGTCAGAATCCTTCCAACATTAAAAAACATTAAAATATTGAAATTTGCTTTACTATTATGATGACACCTTTAGTTTGAATTTTGGGATTTCAAATGCGATATGTTCTTTTATATTGCCTATTGATTCACAATTAGCTAACATTGTTTAAAAGATAACATTTTGCATCTTAAACATATACCAACATATGTTAAGAGATTTATGAACTAAACTTAAGCTGCCTCAGCAGCTTGATGGCCATATCCTAACAGTACTTTACAAACACTTTAAATTTAAAAAAATTCAAAGAGTGGATGTTTAAACAATGTTTCAAAGTTTGAAGTACATTTATTTGTGTATACTTTATACAAACTTGAGATTTGTCTCCAGATACACATCCATGAAAATACCAAAAGAATCAAAGACCCGATGGGCAGAGAGAAAAAATCATGCAAACAATAAACTCGGGCAAATAGCATTCTGAACTGAAGTCCACATTAAGATGATTTCGGGCAGCTTCAGTTTCTGGAAGAACATATTTTTCCAGAATTAGGCTATTCTGCCCATCAAAAATAAAAATGTTCTGTAACAATACAGTAAACAGGTTTTAGCTGCACAATGCAAGTTGTGAAGGGAAAAGAATGAATTAGTTAAAAGTCCAACCTTTAGATACAATTGGAAATCTGATCCCAGAAAATATGACTATGTGAAAAGAACAGAAACAATAAAAACCATTCTGCAACATATTATTACAACATGAAGGATGAAGTGGGTATTTGGTGTAGATCTGTTCACACGGAGATTATTACCATGATGCCCATACTGTATCTGCTCTGGTCCTTTGTCTCTCTGTTGCTGGTGTAATACTGTATACCATAACAATGAGAGGGAACATGGGAAACCTGCTCCTAGCACTCTATCTATACTGATGCACATCCAGTAATTCTAAGTAAATGTTCCTGAATTTTCTGAATGTTCCTGAAAGATCTAGGCCTCATATGGAGCCAGTGATCATTAATGGAGAATGTGTGGAGCAGGTTAAGACCTACAAGTATCTGGGAGTACAGTTAGACGAGAAGCTAGACTGGACTGCCAACACAGATGCCTTGTGCAGGAAGGCACAGAGTCGACTGTACTTCCTTAGAAGGTTGGCGTCATTCAATGTCTGTAGTGAGATGCTGAAGATGTTCTATAGGTCAGTTGTGGAGAGCGCCCTCTTCTTTGTGGTGGCGTGTTGGGGAGGAAGCATTAAGAAGAGGGACGCCTCACGTCTTAATAAGCTGGTAAGGAAGGCAGGCTCTGTCGTGGGCAAAGTACTGGAGAGTTTAACATCGGTAGCTGAGCGAAGGGCGCTGAGTAGGCTACGGTCAATTATGGATAACTCTGAACATCCTCTACATAGCACCATCCAGAGACAGAGAAGCAGTTTCAGCGACAGGTTACTATCGATGCAATGCTCCTCAGACAGGATGAAGAGGTCAATACTCCCCAATGCCATTAGGCTTTACAATTCTACCGCCAGGACTTAAGAACTTTTTAAAAGCTATTATTAATGCTTTTTGAGATAGTGATTTAGATGCATATCATATTTTTTTTACTGAGTTAAGTATTGTATGTAATTAGTTTTGCTACAACAAGTGTATGGGACATTGGAAAAAAGTTGAATTTCCCCATGGGGATGAATAAAGTATCTATCTATCTATCTATCTATCTATCTGAATTTAACTCCCTTTGAAACAGAAGCATCATGCTTCTCTCTGTGAGTCATGTGAGTTATACTGTACATCTATGACCACCATTCTGTAAGGTAGTTCAATGGATCATAGCACTGATCCAATAAAAAGCCAAAAGGCCTTCTACCACCAAAAAGGCACAAAGTAGGAGCATGCCTGGTCCCAACAATTCAATGCAGCTATAAAGAAGGCAAGACAGTGGCTATATTTCATTAGGAGTTTAAGATTTGGTTTGTCAACTAAAACATTCACGAGTTTCTACAGATGTACCCTGAAGAGCATCCTGACTGACTGTATCACTGCCTGATATGTGGTGGCTACTGCAGAGAGTTGTAAATTGGTCAGCTCCATCATGGGCACTAGCCTCTGTAGTATCCAGGACATCTTCAAGGAGTGATGCTTCCAAAAGGCAGCATCCATAACTAAGGACTCCCACCACCCAGGACTTGCCCACTTCTCATTGCTACCACCAGGAAAGAGGTACAGAAGCCTGAAGGCACACACTCAACAACTCAGGAACAGTTTTTTCCCCTCTGCCATCCAATTTCAGAATGGACATTGAACGCATGAACACTACATCACTACTTCTTTAATTTTTTTTTCCCCCACTACTTATTTAACAAATAAACTCTTCTTGGACTTCCAGCCGGGCACAGGTATCAATTTTAACTGTTGTTTCAATGACAAACTCTGCTACCTTCATCAGGTATGATGCCTGGGCATGTCTAGTCCGGTGGTATTTATATCCCATAGTCCGTCCCACTCGATTGGTTAGTCTTCACTTGATCGGGTTTCTGCTCTGCAGCTTCTTTACAATCAAATTCCAGTTCTTACTTAGAGTGAAACCTCCAGCTTTCTTAAAATTCTTTTCCATTAGTTTTATCTCAATGGTTTCCTTCACCAGGTGGTCCCAAAAGCCACTGGCACGGCACGGTAGTTTTGAGTTGTCAAAGTCAATCCTATGGCCATTGCAAACTCAATGTTCTGCTACCACCAGTTTCTCCAGGTAACCCAAACAGATACACCTCCTGATGCAGGTTTCCACCGTGTGTCCTGTTTAGCTAATATACACCACTCCGCATTCGCAGGGAATCCTGTAAAAGCCAGCCATCCTGGGTCCCAAGTCACCTTTGACCCACAGAAGCTGTGATTTGAGCTGCCTCATGGGTTTGTTAATGGTATTAAACCAGTATTTCCTCAGGATCCTGGTGATCAATCCAGAAACTGTGAAAATATAGGGGAGACAGGCAGGTACAATGGATTCCTCCTCGTTGTTAGGTTTCCTAGCTTTTTTTGTCGGCCCTTTTAAGGGCCCGATTGATTTCTTTCACCTTGCGACATTCTGTAGGAACATTGTGCGTAATCATCATATCTCCTCATGGAGACTCCTCCAGTCCAAAATAGTTTTTGCATAGTTAATCAAATTAGAAAGTACCATTCTATGTTGGGAGACGTGAAGGTGGCTGTTATTACTGAGGTACAGATCCATGTGAGTGGGTTTACGATGCCGTACCCGAGACTACTGTTTGGTTTCCATTGTATTAGAATATCCAGGAATGGGAGGCAACCATTCTTCTCCATCTCCATTGTAAATTGAATGTTTGGGTGTTTACTATTCAGATGGACGTGGAACTGTTGGAGTGCCTGAAGTCCATGAGGCCACACAATTAGGCGCAAGGGTGATGAAGTCAGAGCCCTCTCCTCAAAGTCCTCCACGTAGAAATTAGCAATAGCCAGCGACAAGAGCGATCCTATGGTCAATCTGTCTGTTTGTTAATAGTAGCTCCCGTTATAGAGGAAATAAGGCAGTGTTCACAAAGGTCAATGATACCCTTGTCAAACCTTGACCACAGGAGGACCAAGCGGTCCTTCATGGGAACTTTCGTGAACGTGTCAAAACTCACCATTATGCCCTCCAGGGTTCAGCTGGATGTTGGTTATCATTTTTATGAAGTCAGTTGAACTTGTGATGTGTTGCTCACAGTCCCCAACAAAGGGAGACAGCATGGTCGCTAAACACTTAGCGAGGCAGTAAGTCGGAGAATCTATCCGACTGATGATAGGCTTCGGGGTGGGGGGGAGTGAGCTCTCCTTGTGTATCTTAGGAAGCCTATAAAGTTTGGTGGCACTGATGCCTGCGGCAGATGTGTCTGCTGGCAGTCCAGATTTCTTCAGTAAAATGGAGGCCATCCTCACAATTGAGTCCATGGAATCCCGCTGTGGAACTCTGTAGATGGGATCATCCAGAATCTGTTGGACTCTCCTCTGAGGACATCAGGGCCGTTGCACTTCCTTTGTCCGCTGGTAAAATCATGATGGCTGGGTTTCACCGTAGTGACTGCAGGATGAGTCGCTCTCATTTTGTAATGTTCAGTTTCAGCAGACCCTGCAGAGTATGGTATATTGACCAGACAGGACACACAGTGGAAACCCGTCTGTAGGAGCACAAGAGGTATATCCACCTGGGTTACCTGGAGAAACTGGCAGTAGCAGAACATTGTATTTGCAATGGCCGTCGGGTTGACTTTGATGGCACAAAACTACTGTGCCGCGCCAATGACTTTTGGGACACCCTGGTGAAGGAAGCCATGGAAATAAAATAAGAGGAAAATAATTTTAACAAAGCCAAAGGTCTCGCTCTAAGTAAGAACTGGAATTTGATTGTAAACATGGTGGGGCAGTGGAACCCTGATTGGATGAGGACTAACCAATCAGGAGAGATGGACAACGGGGGTATAAATACCACCGGACGACACATGTCCAGGCCTCATCCTTGATGAAGGTGGCAGAGTTTGTCATCAAAGCATCGATTAAAGTCAATACCTGTACCAATCTGGAAGACCAAGAAGAGATTATTTGTCATATATGCTGGGGAAAGCACCAGATCTTTTTATACTTACTGTAATTCACATTTTTTCTCTTCATTATTGTTGTACCGCTGTCGCTACATTAATAAATTTCACAACATATGCCAGTGCTGTTAAACCAGATTCTGATTCTGAATGAACCCTCTTCGATTTCCGGATGAGTGCAGACTCAAAGACCTTCGAGAAGCTCAACAACTGCTATGCTGCTGTGGATGTCGTGGTAGCATAGCGGCTAGCAGGTTCCTGTTGCTACTCAGGCAGAGTTCAAAGTTCAATCCCATCATCCTCTGTGAGGAGTCTCTGTGCGTGCACCCTGTGGAATGCGTGGGTTTTCTCCACGTGCTCTAGTTTCCTCCCACAGTCCAAACATGTACTGGGTAGTTTAATTGGTCATTGTAAATCACCCTGTGCTTAGGTTAGTTTTTTTTTAAATAGGGTTGCCTGGGTTTGCAGGGGTGATGTGGCTCCATATCTCTAAATTAAACAATGAAAAACATCCTAAGCATGCAAATCAGCCTGCTTGATAGACACATTGTTTACTGCCCTATCTGGATATTTAGAAAACACAAAAACAATAGAACTACTAGACTTGCTCCCCAAATGCTCTATTCTCTCTGAAATGTGGGCATCTCATATCCAGAATAAAGTTGCTCAAATTTCAACTCAAAACTTCATATGGCCACTATAAAAATGAGTCATTCAGAAGCCAATGATATGGTGGAAACAAGTAACAAAGTAGCATATTAAGACAAATAAACGCATAACAGATTTAGAAAACAAGAAACAAAGTAATGGATAAAACACATATCACAGAATTCGGGCTGTATTCTTCTTTAAAACTTCCTTATGGAACTGCAAAAACTTAAAACAGACAGTTAATTTCTCACAAAGAAACAACACTTATCAGAGAACAACTGCTAAGGAAAAAGCAACTGGGTGGGACCCAACACATTCACAGAGTCTCTTAAAAGCCAAGATATATATTTCACACACACACAGGCGAGCGCGCCCGCAACAGCAAACTGAAGCATGTGCCCGCGCCCCACGTTTCTCCGTATTCAAATCATTCACACTCTATTTACAGGGAAGAGGGATGCAGGTGGAATGACAACCCCCCCCCCCCCCCAACAATGAAGCGCAAATGAACTAATCACCCCCCGATTCCCACTGCTGGCAAACGTTAGCCGATACCCTTCGCAGGGAACTCTGAATAGAATATTGTGGAGTAAGTACACGGAATCTGGCAGAGATCTTGAAGGATGCCCCTTCCCCCTCAACCGTCTCCCTTTTTTGGTCGTCCTGACAGTATTCCCACACTGATAGAGGATTGGGGGGGGGGGTCGGAAACTACCTAATGCTTTTTCCTCCGGAACCCCAGCTTTAAGCAATGCTTAAAACATTAACGTACTCTAATCACAGAGCTCTGTATCCCTTTTACCAATCATCTTTCCGGCTCTCAGCTTCACCCCAACCCCTCCGGTCTTCTATCATTTCGCACTTCCCCCTCCCCCTCCTACTTTCAAACCTCTTACTATCTTTTCTTTCGGTTAGTCCTGACGAAGGGTCTCGGCCCGAAACGTCGACAGTGCTTCTTCCTGTAGATGCTGCCTGGCCTGCTGTGTTCCACCAGCATTTTGTGTGTGTTGCTTGAATTTCCAGCATCTGCAGATTTCCTCGTGTTTGCTAAAAAATTTCTTTACGGGATATGCAGGATCCCCAGTCCCCGCTGCTTATCTAATTTCCATACCTGGCAGCGTACACCCTCTTCTGCACACTCTAAACCTTGTAATAATTGAATCGCTGTACTTACGGGAAGACCAACAGCTGATGCTATTAAAGACAGCATTACCCCCTTTTATCGGGAAAACTGTCTCCGTAACCACTTGTGCCACCATTCCAGAAGTTAATTCAATATCCTCTGTGGGATGCCACTATCACGGTATATTTCTGTGGTAAGAGACTGGCGTAGAACTTTAGTACCCTCCTTTACTGTGCTCCATTCCGCTTGGGGTTTAAATTCCATTCAGTAGGATGGGATGTCTAAATTTAACTGCTGCTGTTACCAGCACCAATTGTGATGCACTGTGCTCAGGGGAAGCAAGCAGTGTTCTCAATGCATTATTGATTACACGTTGGGACGATAGGCTTCCTACGGCATCCATCCCTGTTAGATAGGATCACTCCGGTACCCCCACATCCCATAATCTCAATAACCACGCGGCTGAAGACACTCCAGCCTTTTGTCTGTATGTATCTCCTAAACTCGCTATTTCCTTAGTGGAGAATTCTCTGAGCTCTGTTGTCTTGGACACACTGATTTGGACACACAAGGGAGAGGGCGATCATCTTGAGGATTAAACTAAGGGGTCCTCTCTGTTCTTTCTCCCTCATTTTCATCACCCAGCCAGGCATCTCCACCTCCCATCCCCACAGTAGGATCATTGCCCCATCTCAACGCGGCTCAAACCTCAACGGGATCAGATTCCCAATTGGCCCTTCGAGCCGCCTCTAGATTCTATACGTTCGTTAGCCGACAGGTTATCTGTATCTTCTAACTTTGTAGCCCTACTCTGAGCCGTCAATAGTGATTCGCTCAGAATAATAGTGCTTACTGAGATCTTCCAATTCATTCTAAGACTCACTATCATTTTATACTGATGTCTTACAATTGCCGGGAAAAAAGCCAGAAAGCATCCCGCTGGCTATCCGTTCTCCTGGGAAAACCCAATGATTTAAGTATGGAAACAATGTGATGTCCCATTTCAACCCGGCAAAATCTAACTGGTCTGACCAATCTACCGGCAGTCCACAACCCATCAGTAAATTAGCGAGATTTCCAAAGCCCACACTATTATTTGTCCACCCCGGGACTCTGCATCTCTCAGACTGAGGGTCCTATCTTTTAAATAACATCTTAAAGAAATGCATTTCTTCTCAAAAAGCCGTACAATGCTCTCAGTGCCAAATATAATGTTCAATCAGGTTCACGGGTCTGGCAAGTGAGACAGGAATTGCATCGACTTTAAATACCTATATTAATAATTCATGTACAAACAGTAAAAATTCGAAACACTCACGTTCCCCAAGTTAGGCCGTTTATGAAACCCAATACCTTTCAATTAAAAACTTTGATTAAAAAGAAATCCATCTTCACAAAGTTTCCTTGCAATTTCATTCTGTGTAGAAGTTCTCCTGAATTGTGATGGCCATGGTATAAACACCACATGCCAGGGCAGCAGAGGAAAATAAATTTTAGGTTTCTCTTCCATAAGACTATAGGATACAGGATCTGAGTTCGAGCATGTAACCAGGAATGAAAGGGTTACCATATGAAGAATGTCTGGCAGCTCTTGAGCTGTATTTCCTGGAGTTCAGGAGAATGAGGGGGGGATCTCATAGAAATATTCTGAATGTTAAAAGACCTGAACAGATTAGATATGGACAAATTATTTCCCATGGTAGGGAAGTCTAGGACAAGAGGGCACGACTTCCGGATTGAAGGATGTCCACTTAGAACAGAGATGCAGAGAAATTACTTTAGTCAGAGGGTGGTAAATCTATGGAATTTGTTGCCATGAGCTGCTGTGGAGGCCAAGTCATTGGGTGCATTTAAGGCAGAGATAGATAGGTCTTGATTAGCCAGGGCATCAAAGGGGATAGGGAAAAGGCAGAGGAGTAGGAATGACTGGAAGAATTGGATCAGCCTATGATTGAATGCAGCAGATTCAATGGGCCAAATGGCCTACTTCTCCTGTATTTTATGGTCTTATGCAACCCATCAGGTCTGCTCCATCTTTAACCAATTAATCGCTGCCTTAAGTACACTCAGTGGCTTGGCTAGCACAACTACCTGGTGCAACATATTCCACACATTCACCATCCTCCTTGGCTCAATTTTAAAGGACCACCCCTTTGAGACTGTGCCCTCAGATGCTAAACGTTCCTTCTAATGGAAACATCCTTTCCACCTTCACTCTACCTATGAGTATTTGATAGGTTTCAATTAAGTTCCCTCTTATCCTTCTGAAATGTAAGTACAAGCCCAGATTAACAAAATTTTCCCATACATTGCAGGTGTGGAAATATATCTGTAACCCTAAAGTCTCTATGAATTTATAACTTTTGTAAAATGTAATGTGACAAAATGGAACTTGTGAAATCACAGAATGCTTTGCTGGTTTGTTTGGATGGAAGCCTTGCAAGAATGGGTGTGATTTATGGCAGGATGTGTTTTATGTCAGGGAGTCTTTTGACAGCAGGGCATTGCTGTTGAAGGGAGAAGCCTCAAAAGACAAATGCAACTCATTTAAGAAGGATGCAGATGAGGAAACAATTACTGTACACATATAAAACTGTTCTGTTTTGAATTGCAAGGTTGAAGCTAGCTACCAGTGACTTAACTAATGGAGGTAGACTTTCCCTTTAATAAATGTGGATAATAGTTGAAGCCTTACCATAGTTCTATGACACTATTAATTACTGCCAGCCAGCCTCAAAATGATCATTCTATTTTTCCTACTGTTGGCTAATCCTTAATGCCACATTGACTCTGCACTGTGTGATAACACCAGGAAAGTGACCACATCTCCTTAACTTTCAGGATGGCTACGGATAAGGATAGGTATGCTGCTCGTGAGAGAGTTTTAAATTAGAGTAGGGCAAATTATGAGGACATTAAGCAGGAATTAAGAAGCATTAATTGGAAACGCCTTTTCTCTGGCAAGTCCACATCAGACATGGGATAAGTGCAGGAAAGGTATGTGCAATGTATGGATCCATTTCTTTTAGAGCAATGACTCACCCTAGACTGATAACTTAACTCTATGCATTCATCTGCTGTCTACTCATGAGCATTGATCTGTTCCCTCTCGCTTCCATGTGCGGGCTTTTATTCAATTGATACGTAGTTGCACAGACACAACAAATTGGTGATGAGTACAAACCTGAATTTTAGCAAATATCATCAATGGCACTGACAGTTACAGAATGACAGACTTTCTGATGCATTAAGGGACAGGCTTGTATGTGCTATACATAGTCAAAGCACTCAAGAGAATCTACTATTTAATCTAGAATCCTTTGGAAGTTCACCTTTGCTTCTCCAGATCCTCTTGCAGTTAGCCCAAGGCTACACAGAGAAACACTACTGTGTTGTGATTATGATCTTAGTCACGGGAGAGACACTGAAGCTGATGAGATAAAAGTCTTTATTCATCACAAACAGGAATTCTCTTGGAGATCCTCCCCATAGTCTCCCAAACTGAAATTACGAGATTTTTGTCTTCTTAAGGACAGTGCTAACAGCTGGTGGTTCAATACAATTTCAATAGCTGCAATGACATCAGTATTTTGTGAAGAAAACAGTTCCATTGAAATGCATGTTTACAGTAGGAACACATTTTAACAGATAAGAGGAACTCAACAGGCCAGGCAGAATCTAAGAGTACAGTTAACATTTCAGGCTAAAGCTCTTCAAATGGTTTCGGCCCGAAATGTCAACTTTACTCTTTTCCTAGATGCTGCCTGGCCTGCTGAGTTCCTCCAGTATTTTGTGTGTTTTGCTTGGATTTCTAGCATCTGCAGATTTTCCTTTGTTTGTTAAGACTCACTTTTTTTTGGGAGAAACTAACTTGCTTAAGATACAGAGATCCCAGATAGCCAAAATCAATGCAGTGAGAGCCGACTCTTGAGTACACAAGTATCACAACTATTGATTGAGCAAAATGCCTGTGACCATACTTAATACACTAAGTGACTATATCGGTCTGGTTTGCAAACTTCCTTGAACCTAGTCACAATGGTGCAAAGTGACTGAGCCATCGTACCTGGCTGGATGCAGCAAATTAACTCCATTGTCTTACACCGGGCTGACACATACAAGAACACCTGGTGGCCACTTCACTTTACAAATCTTATCTGAGCAACCAGAGCCCTGCTGTGGGCCAGCTGCCTGTCATCTGTAGAGCTCTGTTGACCATGCTGTTAGTTTACAAAGCTGTCCTTTTAACTGATTACTTCAGAGGATCGATCTTGGGCCTAGCCTACTTATGCAATCACTGCAACTCCATCGCGGGCATTAGCGCCATCATCAAGAACATCTTCAAAAAGGGGGATTCTTCAAGGCAACTGAATCCATCATTAAGGGCCCTAAACCATTCAGGACATGCCTTCGTTTCATTACTACCAACCGGGAGGAAGTACAGGAGCCCGAGAACACACATTCAACGCTTTAGGGAGATCTTTACCTCGGCCATCAAGTTTCTGAATGGCGCATGAACCTATAAACACTACAACACTTCCATTCTGTACTATGTTTTTATACTTCCTAATGTAAGTTACAGTAACTTTTTAATGCATTGCACTGTACTGCTGTTGCAAAACAAATTTCATGATATATGTCTATGATAGACCTTATTCTACAAATGTTTGTAATTAGAATATCTGCTATATTCACAAAATTTCATTACTCCCGAATCTAACAAAGAACAACAGATTATTTAACACAAGCAGAATTTGAGATACCACCCAATAGATTGCAACTCCTTTGCAAAACAAATTTAAATACATGATATACAAACACAAAAGATTAAGGTGTCTACCACATTAATAGACTTTATTAGAAAAGAACCTCAACACGAACATAAAACAGCTTAGAAGATATACAGTTGCAATTAAACTTTGCAATACTTGACCGTATAAAAAGCATAACAGACCCAATTATAAACCCAGATTGCACTAACTTAAGTTCTCTTGCTGAAACAAGATATTTAATATCAAACTTTGCTGTTTTCAATATTGTTTTTCAAAAGGGAGAGATATTTTTTCATTTGCCAGTCACAGTATTTTTTTCATTTGTGCCAACCTTTACAAAAACATGCAGAGACAAGCCATGCATAAGGAAGCTTAGAATATTTAAGGAATTACAGAACTAATGCTTTCAGTTTGTGTCACTCTTCTACTACCTTACCACAGAGCTTTTTATTTAAACAAATATGGTCAAGTTTCATCTATAAATGTGTCTGGGTTTCAAATTCAGGTTGCACTGGAGATCAAGTTTGCCCAGCCAAAGGTACAAGAACAGATCATTTCAAAGTTTTTAATAAAGTTTGCATATATACATACATAAATAGTATTTTACAATAGTCTAGTACTGTTGGAGAGTGGTAGTGGGTTTATTCCTACTAGTTATATGATGAGAGAATTTTCAATTACTACCACCCCCTTAGGGAAAATATTGTCCAAGTTACTTTGCTGTACAATAAAACACATCTTTAAACTATACCAATCTTCTTGTCCTTTTCTTATGAAGATCTTATAGGACATTGATGCATGAATTACAAAATACCACATGCAAAGTTATCCATTGATGCAACTTGTCAACTCCAAGGTGAAAAATATATTTCCCAGATCAAAACCGCGTAATCAAGAAGATTTCATTCAGAAATTAGTTTTTAAAACGTGCAGTTCATTCATAGTTTCACGCCCAGGAAATAATTTACCAATCCGTGCTCACAAGGCTCCACAAGTAATCACATATGAAACTGTCAGAGTGCTTCGTAGAATCAATGTTAATGGGCTGTGCTACACCTGCTCCAAAGTGGACTAAGAAATAAAGTTAAGGAAACTTTGCACTCTCAATTCAAATGTTCTACTTTCTATCACTTCAACAGACAAAATTAATGGAATTAAAAAGCATTACTAAAATACAAAAAAACTAGGGCAATGCTTTGTCTAAAGAGAATTTTATCAATTTTTATGATGGCAGCCTAATTATGTTTGTGCATACAGTACAAGAAATTGGATAAGGAACATAATTTTCAAATTTCTCAAATTTGACCAGAATATCAGAAGAGCAACCAAAATTAAACCCCAAATGGACATAATATTAAAATATAACTTTCAACTAACTTTAATCCCAATAGGCAAATTACAAAACATCAAACCCCCCTCCTCTTAAAAAAACACTACTCTTCCCTCATGACCATCATGCACTTCCAAAATTCATTTGGCGCATTATCATACTGCAGCACCCTGGTCATTGAGTAGATTGTAGTGGCAAAGATAATGCTTAATTTTAGGTGAGAAATTTCTGCAGAGACAAGGATAGCTGAAGACAAACCATGTTTGCGGTGAACAGAATTTTATAAAGCAGCATAAAAATCTGATGCTCATTCCAGCAAATTAAAGGAATTAGTTAGGAACTAACTAATTCCTATTTCTGGTGTGAGTTGTGATGTTATCCTAAGTTTAGGATAAGTTTATGAACACAGAGCTGTTACTTTGAGACACCAATTTAAAGCACATAGAAGCAAGAGGATTTGCAGCATGTGAACACCATCACAGACCATGAATACAGCTAAAATCCATTAATTTTGTATTAATTGTAACTTAATTGAAATTAAATTATAGCACTAATCAAATTTTATGGCATCACTCTTTTACTTTCTGGTCTTTAAAGTACTCAATTATAGCCAATATCTTAAAAATATTAGCCTAAACCACTTTTTCCATTATAATTTTAAGCTCATCCATCTCACTCATGCTCAAAATAAATTGCTTGATTCTTCTCTCTTTGCCATGTATTGCTGCTTTCTGTGGTATCTTAGATAGTCAGCAACAGGATTTACTGTAATATTTGAAATGGGCAAGCTGTCTTACAAAGTTAAACAAACAAGACTTGTACCTTCTAAAGCTTAGCAGAATGGGAGGCAACTTGACTGAAAAAAGATCCTTATGAGTTTTGACCTTGATATTTTGGAAATCAAAGGGGTTAAATGTAGTGAAATCTTCAATCTATTGCTTTAAAAAATTCAAATCTGAAATCAATAGGTGTTTGCTAATGATGGGATTAAGAAGTTAAAGCCAGTGGATGGAAATATATTACAGTGTGAATCCTAAAACCATTTTCTAACCCAACTCATTTTCTCATTGAAACTCTTCAAACCTTTTACTCTGGGGTTTTAAATATCTCCAGCACTATTGCTCAGTTTAGCCCCTCACCTGCTTTCATGAATGCCATTCTAGGAATAATCTTCATCCAGTTCCTCAAAAAGTTAACTTTGTAGTCTCATGTGAAAGGATACCGCCTCTTACAAGGGAAGGATCACAGTCATAGTCCCAAATTATCTTAGTGACCTTGTGGAAGATGTGAGCCAAGTACCTATGCAAACCAAATATATTAAATATAAGTGCTCCATCAAAAACATGCATTGTCAAACAATGTCAATCTGATAGGATTGTATTTCTGGCATATAGCAAGCTCTATCACATTTCAAAATGGAAAACCAAGAAAGCCATTTCATCGCTATACAAGTTGGAGATTACCTTGAAATTTCTCAATTGTTTGGAAAAATGACAATAATCCTAACAGAATAAAGTACTCATCGCCTGAAGTCAGAAGGTTGCTAGCGCACCTGGAGATCAGGTGCTCATGTTAAGTGGACCAGTTAATTAGAGGACATTTCTTCTGTGATCCACAACCACCATTCTCCATCACAATATTTCCCCAAACACTCAGTTGGATACTCAGGCAGGCTATTGGGAATTTATTTATCCTTGCTGTGGATAAATAGCCAGTTCATCTTTTCTTTTTGTCCACATCATTCAAATAGCATAACTTTACTTCATCAGAATGAAATACAAAAATTTAATAAAGATACATGAATATTTTGTAATCTTTACTACTTAGAACATTTTAAACTTACTTAGTAGATGGAATAATCACTGTTGTATCTTCATCTACCTCCTCTTCCATTATAGCAATTTCCTTTTCAGAATTTTCAAGCTCCTCCAGCTCTTTCTGTAACAATGTGACTTTTATATATTAAGGAAAGTAAATAGTAATTGTTATTGTAAAACCGCTCTCATTTTATGGGAGCTGGATTCACTTAATGGCTTGCAAACAGGAAAATGAAATAGCACTTATTAGATTAAATCCCTTAAGCAGTTGCAACTTACTTTTGAAGAGTACCAAGTTATTTAACACAGTAGTATAGCAATACAATCTATGGACATCTAGCTCATCCAATGTGGCCTTTCAGCCAGCAAGAGCACAATGTCCTGTGATTCCATGATAACTTTTACATTCTAATCTAAACAATGTTAACAAAGGATAATGTCACAACTTGCACCAGAAATAGGGGCAGGCCATTTCACACCTCATGCTATTCAATTAGCATGCAGCCAGCATAACCGAAGCTTTTTCTCTTTGTTTTGACCCTCTGTCCACACTGAAACAGCGTGTTCCTCCCCTGAAAATGGAGCTTTTCTAAAACGCTCTCCGGAGTGTGTAAATCTGAAAAAGCTGGCTGGGCGGTATAGTGAATTCAGGGTAACCGGAGCTTTTTAAAAACCGCTGTCATGACGTGTCGGAACAGATGGTGGTGGCAGCGTGGCATTTCATTGTTTTCTTGAACTAAGAGGAGGATATGGAAATAGTATACCGTTTCTTCTTCGCTTGTTTTCTGTAGCTGTGTCCTGCACGTGTGCCCAGTAGGAGGAGATGCACCCAAATACCTGTTTTAATGTGGACGCAGGTATTTTCAGAAATGCCTGGGTGGACGCCTATCATTTTTTCGCAACACCAGCGTTTTCAAAATTCACCGTCTCAGTGTGGATGTAGCCTATATACTGACCCAACACACACACAACCCCCATGTTACAGTGTGACTGTGGGGGGGAGGGGTGGAAAGAATGAGAGAATTGTTTTCCTAGGAAATGGGCTGTATTGTGTTTCTCCTTAACCTGAACTTATCATCTGCATATGCATCAATAAACATGTAAAGCTGGAAAAATACATTTTGTATTTGCTTACTTTTGTCTCTCAACATAAATTTGGTGAGAGCATATATTATTCTGTATCTCAGATTTTTGAATTTCTGTGACCTGAACACAGAAGTTACACAGGAGTTACTCACATTCAACCTCCACAGACCTCCATCTAAGGAGAAGAATTACAAACATTCATCAGCCTCTGTGTATAAAAATTGCTTCAGTTAGGTTCCAAATGGTGAACCCTTTAAATCAAAACTCTTATCTGGCATTTCAGACATCTGATCCAGGGAAATCTGGGAGATGAGACCACACATATCCTAGCTATAGACTTACCAATTCTACACAATGGAGCAAAGTATCTGTAGACATATTTATATCCTCTTGTAAACAAACCATCATAGTATTTTGTTTCCTAATTGCTTTTTGCACCTGCATAACTTGCACTGATTTTTATACAAGACCTAGATCCCTCCAAATACCAACATCTTTCTGTCTCTGGTCACTTAACATCTTTCATAACCTAACTGTTTTACTGAGCTTTGTATCTCAAACATGGATATATTATATTTAATTCATTCATCCAAATCATTCACATAAATTGTGAACAACTGGCCTCAGCACTAATACACTCTGCACCCCACGAATTACAAGTCTAGCACAAAACTACCCATGCATACTGCAAACTCTACTTAATCACTTAGTCAAAGGTTTCTGAAAGTCCAAATATCCCAGTAATTGAATTGCCCTTATCTTTTCTAATTTAGTCTCAACAACCTACACTGAACATGACTTCCATGTTGACTCTACTTATTCTTTTATTTATTATCCTAACTCTTAATAATTTTCCTTTCTACATCAGATCAATTCATCTCTGTAGTGCCTAGTTTTTACTGTTGTTACTTTCTAAATTGTGTGATTATACAACTATCAACTTACAAGAAATGTTCAAAAATCTACGGAATTAGGAAGATGATCACCAATCATCTCCATAGCAACCTTTTTCAAATTCTGAAGCTAAATGAGTTGCTGAGGATGTCTGTCAAATAAATTTCTCCCGTGCTGCCAATTTCTGAGTTCCTTATTCATTTTCATTCTGTACATTTCCACCATTTCTAGGAAATTTTCCTGTGAGCATAGACAAACTATTTAAATTCCTATGCTTTTTCCTTCCCAATGTAATTTCTCCTGCATAAATTTGTAAGAGACTCACATTGAGTTTAGTCTATCTTTTCCTTTCTAATTCTGTTTTTATGTTTCTCACTAACCTACTCTTATATTCTATTTTCCCTTTCCAATGTCAATTCTTTTATCTGTGTCCTGAGTTCTGAAATACTTCACAATCTTCAATCTTACTGCATTTTCTGGAAATCCATTACAAACCTTTTCCTTTGATTCACTAATCACATTGGCTTTCTTTACCTCAGATGTATTACTTGAAAACTAAGTATTAATTCCCAAACATTAGCCATTGCTTGTTTGCTGTCATTATGACAATGTATCAAAGCTCGCTTCCACTTTATACCCTTGTAATTGTTAGTTTTATTTATCTTCTATAAAGTTCTATAGAACTTTGACAAACTTCTATAAATGTGTAGTGGACAGTATATTGACTAACAGCATCACAGCCTGGTAGGAAAACACCAATTCCATTGAATGGAAAATCCTACAAAAAGTAGTTAATACAGCCCAGTGCATCATGGGTAAAGCCCTCCACACCACTGAGCACATCTACATGAAGCATTGTTGCAGGAAAGCAGCATCCATCATCAGTTACCCCTACCACCCAGGACATGCTGTCTTCTCATTACTGCCATTGGAAAGTACAGGAGCCTCAGGACTCACAGCACCAGGTTCAGGAACTGTTATTACCCCTCAAACATCAGGCTCTTCAACCAAAGAACACAACTTCACTCATCCCATCACTGAAACGTTCCCACACCTATGGAATCACTTTCAAGGACACTTCATCTTTTGTTCTCAATATTCATTGCATATTTATTTATTATTATTATTATTATTATTTCTTTCTTTTTGTATTTGCACAGTTTGTCGTCTTTTGTATTCTGGTTGAACCCCCAAGTGGATGCAGTGTTTGATTTTATTATGGTCATTACTCTATTATGGATTTATTGAGTATGCCCACATCAAAATTAATGTCAGGGTTGTATATGGTGACATATATGTACTTTGATAATAATTTTACTTTTGAACTTTGAACAAGAGAAGCAGGATTATGCAGGAACTCTGAAAAAAACAATAGCTATGCCACAGAGAACAATCTGTTGTTCTGATCACCAAAGAAGTCTGAGAGCACTAGAGAGAGTGGAAAGAAGATCTGAGGATTTTGACAACTGAATTAATACTAGATGGGTATGAAATTTTGAGAGACTTGGACAGAGTGAATAGGAATGAGCCACAATACAGACTAAAACTGTGCAAGTGGTTTAGTTAAAAGCTTATTCCTCAGATGGGGCTCATCTGCCATGATTGGCAGCTCATCAAGTGGAAGAAAAACTCTGATCTCAAATCTCCGCTGCCTGTGGCTATACCCACTCATGGGGAAGGCTTCAGGAGTAAGCCCCAAGGGAAAAGTCTGGAGCTAGAATCCCTAAAACAGCCCAATGTTGAACTCAATGCTGACAGGCACTCCTGTGATGCCGCTGTTGGTGCCTGGAATGGAAACACCAATGCCTTTTAACTCAAAGTCCTTACGAAAAGTAGTGAATTTTGCCCAGTCCACCATGGGTAAAGCCCTCCCAACTATTGAGTACATCTACATGAAACTCTATTATAGGAAGGCAGCATCCATCATTAGAGATCCACCACCAAGATCATGCTCTCTTCTGACTGCTGTCATCAGGTAGAAGGTACAGGAGCCTCAGGACTCACACCACCAGGTTCAAGAACAGTTACTACCCCTCAACCATCAGGCTCTTGAATAAAAGGAGATAACTACACTCAACTTCAGACCTTTCAGTTTCAGAAAAACCTTCGCTCTAGTAATGGTAACCTCACACATTTCATAACTCCCGACACCTGGAACTTCCATCATACTGCTGGTGTCTTCCATGGTGAAGACTGATGCAAAATACCTATTCAGTTTGTCCACCATTTCCTTGTGCCCCATTACTATCTCTCCAGCAGTCCAATATCCACACTCACATCTCCTTTACAATTTATGTATCTGAGGAAACTTTTGGTATCCTCTAACCTTACTGGCTAGCTTCAGTATTCTATCTTTACCTTTTTAATGACTTCTGTTGGTTTTTAAAAGCTTCCCCATCCTCTAACTTCCCACTAATTTTTATCTATTATATGCCCTCTCTTTGGCTTAATGCTGGCTCTTGTTAGCCATGGTTGTATCATTTTGCCTTTAGAATACTTCTTCCTCTTTGGGATGTATATATCCTGTGCCTTCTGAATTGCTTCCAGGAATTCCAGCCATTGCTGCTCTGCCCCCACACATGCTAGTGTTCTTTTCCAATCAACTCCGGCCAACTCTTCTTGCATGCCTTTGTAATTCCCTTTACTCCGCTGTAATACTGATACATCTGACTTTAGCTTCTCCTTCTCAAATTTCAGGGCGAACTTGATCATATTATGATCCCTTGCCCCTATGAGTTCTATTACCTTAAGCTGCTCTAATCAATTCCAGTTCATTGCATAAAACCCTATCCAGAACAGATCCCCTAGTGGGCTCAATCACAATCTGCACAACCCTTGCAGTTCCTTAGCTCTATCCGCAATGATTCAACACCTTCTGACCCTATGTCACCTCTTTCTAATGATTTGATTTCATTTTTATTTGACAGCAGAGCAGCTCGGCTCCCTCTGATTTCCTGTGTGCCCTTTCATTACAATGTGTATCCTTAGACATTAAGCTCCCAGCTATAATTTTCTTTCGGCCAGGATTCAGTGATGCCTACGTCATACATGCCAATTTGCAACTGTGCGACAATTTCATCTGTCTTATTTCTGCACACATTTAAATATAACACTGTTGGTGCTGTATTTTGTCCTTTTTGATTTTGTCCAACTTTTATGCTGCAACTTATCCTATTGACTACAATTTTGCCCTATCAACAACCTCTCCTCTCTACACATTGCCTCTGTAAACCAGCTACCTCTTCTTCAGCACTATCATCCACCTTTCCTATGATCATTCGTGCATTTAAATATATGCAGTTCAGGACATTAGTCACACCATGCTCAACCTTTAGATTCCTAACTTTGTCTGAGGTCTTACTAACATATGCCTTCATAACATCTCCGCTAAATGTTCTGGCACTCTGGGTTCCCATCCCCCTGCAACTCTAGTTTAAACCCCACAGTGCAGCATTAACAAACCTTTCTGTTAGGATATTAGTCCCCCTCCAGTTCATGTGGTGCAATAGCAACCCTAAGATCACAACCCTAACCCCTTCACTCCCTATGCAGAACCCTGTCACTCGTCCTACCCATTACATTTGAACCTACATGGACCACAACTTCTGGCTGTTCCCACTTAAGAATGCTGAGGACTCGATTTGAGATATTCCAGGCTCTGGCACCAGAAAGGCAACATACATCTTTCATTCTCACCTACAGAACCTCCTGTCCATTCCCCTAACCAACAAATCCTCTATCACCATAGCGTTCCTCTTCTTCCCCCCCCCCCCACATTCCGTCACAGAGCCAGACTCAGTCCCAGAGACCTGACCACTGTGACTTTCCTCTGTTAGATCACACCCCTCCCCCCACAACAGTATCCAAAGTGATTACCTGTTGTTAAGGGGGATGGCCACAGGAGTATTCTGCACTGGTTCCTTAATACCTTTCCCCTTCCTGCCACCCAGTCTCCTGTGTCAAGTACCACAGGTGTAACTACCTCTCTGTATGTCCTATCAATCACCTTCTCAGCCTCCCAAATGATCTGGAGTTCATCCAGTTGCAACTCCAACTCCTTAATGCAAATTGTTAGAAGCTGTGACTGGATGCACCTCTCGGAGTGCACCTCTGGATGTATCTAGGGGCACTAGAGTTCTCCCTGCCCTCCCACATCTTGCAACTATCCTCCCCGGTATCTCTACTGTCCTAGATGAGCAGATAAAAAGGGAAGGGGGAAAAAAATCTTAACCTTGAGCTTTTCTTTTCTTTCTCTGACAGAAGTCTCTCTTCTCTAAAGCCTCAAGATCGTCACTCTGACTCTGTCCACTTAGACAATGGCTGCTGCTCTTGCTAATCAATCCCAAATGCCAATTGGTCACTGGTCAAAGCTCTTCTTTCACTGTAGCTACCCACTGCTGGCTTTTCTACTCAGACAGGAGACCTGAGTGAAATCTACTCCTGCTGATATCTGGTCTCTGCACACTGAAGTCCTCCATAATTATTATAAGTCTTTTTAATACACAACTACCCATATGATTGCTTTTTCATCTAACATCCATGTTTTCAGTAGGAAAACTTGGCAGAAAATACTCCAAAGATCACATAAAGATTATTCTATCAATTGCTGGAAATCCAAATTAAAAGTAGCCACTGCTCAGCTGGCCAGGCATAACGTGTGAAGATGCACTGGTTTGAAATTTTAGCTCCATGAACTAAAGTTAGAAAAAAATCATAATTTCTCTCAAAAGATGTTGCCGATGTTGAATAGTTCCTATTTGCTGTTTTATTACAGAGGCCTTTATGGTATTGGAAGTTAATCTCTAACCAAAATCTAGAAAAAGACATGGATATGCAAGCTACTGAGCATTACTACTTTCAATGCTAGAGAAGGTACTAAAGTCATTACGTATATCTTAAGCTTAAAGTAGTAATAAAGGATATGCAAGCTCAGCTTCAGACTTAAAATTCTGTTGCTCAGTCTCGTTCCACTTTTCTTTAATCTTCTTTAACTCCAGTAAACTTTTCTCTCTTTCTTCTCCCATTTCAATAACCTTCTGTGCCACATGTTCTTGCGTTTGCTGGATCACTGAAATTACCAAAAACATAGACATACAACCCCTAGTTTCAGAATGTTTTTTGAAGTTAACATCAATACTTAAAAGCAAAAGATCACTCACTTCACACAATGAATATATGGTGGATTACTGGGAATTTAACTCCAATGGACATTATAGCAAAAATTAATGAAGTTAAGATAAATATAATACAGGAAGGTTAATAAATTCACATACTGTTAATCCTTTTTTTTTCTTCAATGAAGTTACGAACAATGTGTGCTTGGGTTTGACACTAATATCAGTAAAGGAATTAAGAAATGACATCTTCAAAGCAAACAAGTCTGCTGCTGTGAAAAAAAAATGAAAACTAGGGTCCAGTTTGAAATGATTGCTATTTTGTGTTGTTTTTAGTCTATTGTCATGTACTGAGATGCATGAGGGCACCACAGAAGTGTAATGGTTAGCACAACGTTTTACAGTCCCAGCGACCTGGATTAAATTCCTGACACAGTCTGTAAGGAGTTTGTACCTTCTCCCCACAACCACGTGGGTTTCCTCCAGGTGCTCCAGTTTCCTCCCACAGTCCAAAAACGCATCAGTTAGTAGGTTAATTGGTCATTGTAAATAGTCCTGTGATTAGGCTAGTATTAAATCAGGGATTGCTGAGTGGCTAGCTTGAAGGACTGGGCCTATTCCACACAGTATGTCAATAAAAATAGTTACCTTATTACAGACCCAACTACATTTAATAAAAACAGAATGCAAAATATTTTCAAACTGTTAAGACAAAATTGGTTTTTAGATAATTTATTTGAAAGTCTTAATTTCTGTCTTACCTCTCAACTGCTGTTTCACACACTGTTCTACATCTAGGAAAGTATTCACTATTTTTGTCTGATATTTCATGGCATTCTGCAGATGCACCTCCCCATTACAACCAGAGAGGATAATCATCAGTTCATCTGCCAGTGCCTTGAACTCCTGGATCTGCAACTCCATTTTTCAGTACATTTACACATCCTGAAAACAGAAGACATTGTATTTCTTGTTCCGACCTTCATTGACAACAGTAACTCTATAATTCATTGATGTTGACTTTCCAAGAAATACCAGTTTCCCAATAATGCATAATAAATTTCCCATTCTCCTGAGGTCCATTTATAATCATTTTTTTTGTGGGAAGGATGCAAAGGTAAGGGAAGGGGCTGATCCCTCCACTCCCCAAGGTTGTGAGGCAAGGACAATGATACTAACCTACCTTCCTATCCCTCCCCACAAGGTCGAGGGGGGTGGGTTAGATATCAACCCTCTCCTTGAGGGAGATGTCACCCCCCTCCTCGGCAACCTTGAGATCGCAGCACCCCCTCTCCTGGACAACCTCAGGAGAAAAGTCACACCCCACTTCACAAACTCAGAAGAGGCATCACCCCCTCCTCTCCTTCCCAACCTTGGGAGACGTGTCACCCCTTACTCTCCTCTACAACCTCTGGAGAGATGTCAACACCCCCCCTCCCTCCTTCACAGCCTCAGGGGAGATGTCACCCCACCCCACTGCTGGACAACCTCAAGAGAGATGTCACCCCCTCCTCTCCTGGGCAACCTCGGGAGAGATGTCACCCCCTCCTCTCCTGGGCAACCTCGGGAGAGATGTCACTCCCTCCTCTCCTGGGCAACCTCGGGAGAGATGTCACTCCCTCCTCTCCTGGCAACCTCGGGAGAGATGTCACTCCCTCCTCTCCTGGTCAACCTCGGGAGAGATGTCACACCCTCCTCTCCTGGCAACCTCGAGAGAGATGTCACCCCCTCCTCTCCTGGTCAACCTCGGGAGAGATGTCACACCCTCCTCTCCTGGCAACCTCGAGAGAGATGTCACCCCCTCCTCTCCTGGGCAACCTCGGGAGAGATGTCACCCCCTCCTCTCCTGGCAACCACGGGAGAGATGTCACCCCCTCCTCTCCTGGGCAACCTCGGGAGAGATGTCACCCCCTCCTCTCCTGCCAACCTCGGGAGAGATGTCACCCCCTCCTCTCTTGGGCAACCTCGGGAGAGATGTCACCCCCTCCTCTCCTGGGCAACCTCGGGAGAGATGTCACCCCCTCCTCTCCTGGGCAACCTCGGGAGAGATGTCACCCCCTCCTCTCCTGGGCAACCTCGGGAGAGATGTCACTCCCTCCTCTCCTGGGCAACCTCGGGAGAGATGTCACTCCCTCCTCTCCTGGGCAACCTCGGGAGAGATGTCACTCCCTCCTCTCCTGGGCAACCTCGGGAGAGATGTCACTCCCTCCTCTCCTGGCAACCTCGGGAGAGATGTCACACCCTCCTCTCCTGGGCAACCTCGGGAGAGATGTCACTCCCTCCTCTCCTGGGCAAACTCGGGAGAGAAGTCACTCCCTCCTCTCTTGGGCAACCTCGGGAGAGATGTCACACCCTCCTCTCCTGGGCAACCTCGGGAGAGATGTCACTCCCTCCTCTCCTGGGCAACCTCGGGAGAGATGTCTCCCCCCCCCCCCCACTCCTTGTCAACCGCCCCATACTCCCCTGCAATCTCGGGGGGTGGGGGGAAGATATCACTAACCTCGGGGAGGGAGAGTTTGCGAAACGGCGGGTGATACATCTCCTCCCACGCTTGTCTGGCGTTGCCCCCTTCCCCGAGGCAACGGAGGAGAGGGGAAGGCCGGCGTGCCCCCGGGATCGGGGTAGGGGCAACACTGGGAGAGGCGGGTCACTATCAGGACAGAAATAAGCCGCCCGCTGTTTTACCTTAAACTCACCAACTACTGAGAAGTTAATTCACCGGCTCTTTTCTAATCGACTTGTACCTGACGCGCTTCCTCCCAGATCCCGCGCAGCGCCCGCGAACTTTCAAACGCTTCGCGCCCAACGGCTTTTAAAGCAGGACCCCATGAGGCTGGCTACTCAACTGCCGTACTCGAAATAAATCGGACTTTTAAAATGTTACCCCGTTTTTCTAATTTTACATATTAATTCGCCGTTCAAAATGTTCATATTTACCGTGTAAAAATGGTCATTGTGTTATTTTATGTGTAAAATAATAGACACCTGAAAATAACAACAACAACTACTACTACTTGCATTTATATAACGGCATACAGATTTATGAAGTGAATCAATCGGTCAAACATAGTCTATGGTGGAAAATTGGGCAGGCCGTCTTTCATTACATAGTCCTTCAAGGTACAAAATCGTTTTAAGGTGCCTCATGGACGAGCGGGTGCTCAAATAGGTAGGGGCATTTGAAGGAGATGGAGAGGTAGAGCAGTGGGAAAGTTTAGGGAAGGGTTTCCAGAAAATGGTAGGAGAAGACTGCCGGTGTAGGACGGGAAAATAAATACGTGGTAACCATGGCTAATCTGTCTAGAGTAAAGGTAATTGGTGGAAGAATGAATGAGTGCATTTGAGGAGAAAAGGGGAATATGCTGGAACTGTGAGGTGCAGTTGTTAGAAATCTAAAATAATGCACAGAGTCGAGGAGCAACTGTGGAAAGTTGAAGTTGAGATATGTTGATCAGGGACCTTACAAATAAGTCCCCCCATTGTTCTTTAAATGTGCCTTTTAAAAAACTTTTCTATCCACCTAAGAAAAAGGCAACTAATTACGAGTCCTGACGAAGGGTCTCGGCCCAAAACTTCCTATAGATGCTGCCTGGCCTGCTGCTTTCCACCAGCATTTTGTGTGTGTGGCTATTTATTTATTTATTGGCCTACGTCATGGAATAGGCCCTTCGAGCTGCACTGTTGTGTTACTTCTGTTTAAATGTGATATCACCACACACACCACTTGGTAATTCCCCAGTTTAACCCTAGCTTAATCACAGGACAATGTACAATGATCAATTAACCTACCAACTGCTACGTCTTTGGACTGTGGGAGGAAACTGGAGCACCCAGAGGTGCTCCATGCAGTCACAGGTAAAACATACAAACTCCGTACAGACAGTGCCAGGACTTGTACCCAGGTCGCCAGCTCTGTAATGCGTGCTACCGTGCTGCCCCCAACAGTAAATATCTGTAAAACTGCACCTCCAATTGCCTAATGCTGTCTCAGAATTAATATGCTGTAGACCTTTGTGTGTAGGTCATCAAAGTGAGCTCAAGGGCACAACACATGCTGAATCAGTAGCACAATCAACGCAGGTAATTGTCAGTATTCAGAAATCTCTGGCTTGTTCTGTCATCATTCAGCTAATTTTTATTTTCTTTACGGGTCTTTGGAGTACCAGAAGTACGTTCTTGGAATAATGTGAAAGCAGAAGTAGGTAGACACTTTATTTTAAAAATGGAATGAAAGATTATGTTAGGCAGAAAGATTTATTGAGCTGGCTGATTGCATCCTCCCTGCTGTAAATATTTCAGGTTCAGCACCATGGTGATGTTGTTACAGCTCCAGGCATTTGGCGTTCAGAGTTCAATTCCGGCATAAAGGAACTTGGAAGACCTAGTGAGTATTTTAACTTTCCCTGGAAGTTAATTTGCAGATTGAATTGGTGGTAATACAACGTTAGTATTAACTTTGAGAGGACTGGAATATAAAAGCAGGGGTGCTGAGGCTTTCATAAGGCATCGATCAGGCAGCATCTGGAATAGTGTGAACAGTTTTGGCTAAGAAAGGATGTGCTGGTATTGGAGAGGGCCCAGAGGGGGTTTATGAGAATGGTCCTGGGAATGAAAGGGTTAATGGGTGCTTGCCGGCTCTGTGCCCGTACACACTGGAGTTTAGAAGAAACTTACTGAACATGGAAAAGCCTAGATAGAGTGGATGTGGCAAGGATGCTTCCTATAGTGGGAGCATCTAGGAGCAGAGGGCGCAGTCTCAGGATAGGGGGGCATCCCTTTACCCCAGAGATAAGGAATTTCTTTAACCAGAGAGTGGTGAATCTGGAATTCATTGCCACAGACGGCTGTGGAGGCCAAGTCATTGAATATATTTAAAGTGGGGGTTGGTGGGTCCTTGACTGTTTATTTATTGAGGCCCTTCCAACCCCTCAAGCCACGCTGCCCAGCAATCCCCCCACAACCTTATCCCAGCCTAATCCACAAGAACCGATTAACCTTCCAACCAGTACACCTTTGAACTGTGGGAGCAACCCAGAGCACATGGAGAAAACCCACAGGGAGAACGTATAAACTCCTTACAGGCAGCAGCGGGAATTGAGCCCGGATCGCTGGTACTGTAAAGCGGTGCCACATGATTAGGAAGGGTGTTAAAGATTATGGGGAGAATGGCGTTGAGAGGAAAAATAAATTTGCCTTGATGCAGCAGATCGACGGGCCAAAATGGCCTAATTTTGCTCCTATGCCTTGTGGTGTGAGAAGTTCATTTTGTTATTTTGTCTATATAATGTGCTGCTAAGAGAAAGGTAGTGTTGGCGCGTGGCCTAGTGGGCAAGGCATCAGACTAGTAACCTGAAGGTCACTGGTTCGAGCCTCAGCTGAGTCAGCATGTTTGTGTCCTTGAGCAAGGCACTTAACCACACGTTGCTCTGCGACGACACCGGTGCCAAGCTGCATGGGTCCTAGTGCCCTTCCCTTGGACAACATCGGTGGAGTGGAGAGGGGAAGGCCTGCAGCTTGGGCAACTGCCAGTCTCCCATACAACCCTGCCCAGGCCTGCGCCCTGGAAACTCCAGGCACAGATCCATGGTCTCTCGAGACCGACGGATGCCACAACAACAACAACAACAAGGGAATGGGTGAGGGACGTGACCAGCAGCCGAAAAGAGAACGGCTGAGCCAAAAATGTTGATGGGCAGAATTGGCCAATTCTGATACAGAAAGGAAAAGTGAGTATGTTAGGGATCTTCCAGTAAGATGACAGCGTGTTCAGACGCAGTGGCCTCTCTGGGTCCAACCAAGGTCCTTTACATCTTTTTCACAGTCACAAGACACTGCTGGTTACCAAGTGCTGCAGGTCTGTCCAACTAGCAAGATTCTCAATAGCGATGGAGCTGGATTTGACATGTGCCATGTTGCAGCCTGCCTCAGCCACCCTGGGAAGAAGGTATCAGGGGCAGCTCAGGGTCCAGCGGACAGTGTGAATGACCGTCTTGGACGTTTTTGTTGTGATCACAAGACCCTGTTGGATGTTGGTAATATGGAATGCTACAAGTCTGATTCACTGTTTCATTGGTGAGATGGATGGCTGGGGAGCTGCGTGGTTCTGGCTGTTGCGTGGACTAGGCCCTCATACCTTGGGGTCTCCTGTTGTGGCCACCAAGTAAGGAGATGCCAAGGCTGGCGTTACGCTGCTGGATTCAGTACCGGGTTTGGTGCTGGCGCTCTTCAGCCGGTGCTGCCCCCAGTGTTCGCTTTGTGGATTACGTCTGTCTGTGGCTGAACTGTGCGACATGAGGAACTGCTATGGGCTGTTCTTGCAGAAACGTGGCTCCGGGCCAACATCCTTGCACCAACAAACTACAGCCGATGACAGTCAGGGACTTGGGCTATATTATTGTTAATTTTTAAGCTGTCTGTTCTTTGCTTTCGTAATTATATGTGCTGTTGGTACTGTGCTCGCAACTTGGCCCCAGAGGAACACTGTTTCGTTTGGCTGTGTTCATGTGTATGACCGAATGCCAATTAAACTTGAACTTGACTTTGATACAGAGTCCTACAAGCTGCTGCATGCCCAGGCAGCAGAGATCTTGTTCTTCTAGTTCTCGACTTTGTAGCATCAGTTGTGAATCCTCCCTTTGAATTGTCGTCCTTTCCAATGGATTGTCAAGAGAGAGTCCCAGACGGATGATTTCATAGTGGTTTTCACAGTGACTGCCAGACTCGCTCATGCCCTGCCCTGTAGCTGTGTGAAAAATTACACTTGACTGTGCTATTGATCGACTTTATTGTTTGAGACCCAGGTGTTGTTTAATCCACGTTTAAATGGTGGATGAGTAAGAGACTGAGAGTTAATCATCAGAGGAGGTGACACCAAGAGAGAGAAATCAGGGAAACCATCTGTGCAACTTGTATGTCACACAATGAAAGTCCAGCTCCAAGTCAGTTAATTAGATAGTTCATGTGCAACCTGTCTCTTTTTTACCAGATAGCTGTGTCTCATCACTAGAATTTCCAGCATCTGCAGATTTCCTTGTGTCTGTTCTACCTGGCAAAAGGTTACTTCACAGCAGGTATCGCAACAATAACCTTGTATGCATTATCCGCAAGACTAAGGAATTGATTGTGAACTTCAGGAAGTCAAGGATGGGAGAACACACACCAATGCTCAATGAGGGATCAGCAGTGGAAATATTGAGCAAGTTCCCAGGGGGTAAAAAATTTCAGAGGATCGGTCTTGGGCTCAACTGATTGATGCAATCACAAATAAGTCACATCAATGGCTGTACATCTTTAGGAGTTTGAGGGGATTTGGTATGTCACCAAAGACTCGAGTAGATGTACTGGGCAGAATATTCCGACTGGTTGCATCAGTGTCTGGTATGGAGGCTGCAATGTGCAGGATTGAAAGAGGCTGCAGGAAGTTGTAGACTCAGCTAGCTCCCATCAGGGACACAGTCCTCTCCACCATCGATGACATCCACAAACGATGGTACTTCAAGAAGGTAACATCAATCATAAAGGATCCTCACCATCTGGGACATGGTTTCTTCTCATTACCACCATTGGGAAGGAGGTACAGGAGCCTGAAGACTCACATTCTACATTTTAAGAATACCTTCTTCCCCTCCACCAGCAGATCTCTGAATGCTCCATGAACACTACCGCATTATTCCTTTTTTGTATTATATATTTATTTAGTTTCTATAACTTACAGTAATTTTTATGTTTTGTACTGTACTGTGGTCACAAAGCAACAAATGTGTCTAGGTAAATGTATTATTAACGTACATATATGTCACCATATACTACCTTGAGATTAATATACACAAAATGCTGGAGGAACTCAGCAAGTCAGGCCATATCTATGGAGAGGAATAAACAGTCTATCTACTTTTCAATATTCAGTAGGTTTCAATGAGGTTCCCCCTCATTCTTCTAAACTCCAGTGAGTACAGGCCCATTCCCATCAAGTGTCCCTGATGAAGGGTCTTCGATGTTTTGCAATGATTTGGCATGTCATTTAAAACTTTGACAAACAGTTATCGTGTGTGGTGGGAGTATATTGACTGATTGCATCAGGAAGGAGATACAAGTGCCTCAGGTCCCACACCAACAGATTCAGGAACAGTTATTACCCCTCAACCATCAGTCTCTTGAACCAGAGGGGATAACTTCACTCAACTTCACTTACCGCAACACTGAACTGTTCCCACAACCAATGGTCTCGCTTTCAAGTACTCTTCATCTCAGATTCTCGATATTTATTGCTTTATTATTTTGCTTGTTTTTTATTTGTTTGTTTCATTGTATTTATTGTGAATGCCCACAAGAAAAGTTGTATATATGAACTTTGATAAATTTACTTTGAACTTTTTGAATTTTAAATGGTCAATGAGTCAAAGAACACTACCGCACAGAAACAGCCCCTTTGGTCCATCTAGTCTGTATAGTACTGAATTGCCCTTAGCCCTCTGCTCTACTTTCTCTGCACCCACGACTGTGTGGCTAAGTACAAATCAAATGCCATCTATAAATTTGCCAATGACACAATTATTGTTGGCTGAATTTCAGGTGGTGACAAGGAGACATGCAGAGTGAGGTAGATCACCTGGTTGAGTGGTGTCATGACAACAACCTTGCACTCAACATCAGCAAGACCAAGAAATTGATTGTGGACTTCAGGAAGGGTAAGTTGAGGAACACATACCAGTTCCCAACGAGGGATCATCAGTGGAAAGGATGAGCAGTTTCAAGTTCCTGGGTGTCAACATCCATGAAGATCTATCCTGGGCCCAACAAATTGATACAATTAGAGGCACAAGAGCAGCTATATATCATTAAGAGTTTGAGGAGACCTGGTATGTCACCGAAGACTCTAACAAATTTCTACAGAAGTAACATGAAGTAACTTCTAACTGGTTGCATCACCATCTGGTATGGGGAGGCCACTGCACAGGATTGGAGAAAGCTGCACTAAGTTGCAAATTCAGCCAGCTCCATCATGGGCACTAGCCTCCCCAGCACTGAGGACATCTTCAAAGTGCGATGCCTCAAAAAAGCTGCACCCATAACGAAGAGGTGTGAACAAGTTTAAAAATTTCATTCCAAGTATCCTCATCATTTGAAATCTGTAGGTCTTGTTCCCAGAGGTTTTTAATTTTATCTAACGAAATGTTTCTCATTGCCAAAAACATACTATAAATATTAGAAATAGATCCATTATGAAAAGGTTTCAGAGTAAAAATTGTATCAATTAGATTCTTATCTGGACATTTAGGAAATGTATGAAGTTGAGAACGCGAGGTCTCTAATTTGTAAGTATCTAAAAAGGTGAGCTTTTACAATTTAAAGTGATTCATAGAGCCTATATGACTAAAGATAAGCTCTCTCATTTTTACTCAGATTTTTCTCCTCACTGTAATAGGTGTAATGTCGAAGAGGCCTCTCTAATTCATATGTTTTGGTCCTGCGCGCAGCTTGATAAATTTTGGAAAGAAGTATTTCATACTTTCTCAGAGCTTTTAAAAGTAAACTTTAAATCCAACCCTCTGACTGCCTTGTTTGGCATTGTTGGAGTGAATGATTTGCATATTTTGGCTTTTATTTCTCTTTTAGCCAGAAGAGTTTTGTTGCTCAAATGGAAAGATGCCGCTCCGCCTACTCATGCCCATTGGTTGATTGATGTTATGTCATGTTTACATTTAGAGAAGATTAGGTGTTCTATTTCTGTACCTAGACAAGATCTTTTCACATATGGGGACCTTATTGGAACTACTTTCACAATCTTCAACTTGTTCAGCAATGATGATAGATATTATATGTTTGAGTTTACGACTATATTCAGGATTTTGTTTTTCTTTTTTAACCAAACAGCTGTTTATTTTCTCTTTTTCTTTTTTTTTGTTATGGGGTTTTGATTTTGTTTTAGCTTAGAATGAAATATACCTTTTCAATATTACATTAAATTTACTATATACAGATATGAGGTATCTCAACTTTGTTTCTGTTTTCATAATATCATAATGTTTTTGTATTCTTCCATGCAAGTAATCAATAATAATATTGAAAAAGAAAGAAAAAAGCTGCATACATCATTAAGGACCCCCTTCAACCAGGACATGCTCTCTTCTCATTGCTACCATCAAGGAGGAGGTGCAGGAGCCTGAAGACACACACTTCCCTTCCCCTTCTTCTTCCCCTCCGCCAACAAATTTCAGGAAGGACAATAAACCCATTTGCATTACCTAACTATTCTCTTGCTCACTTTTTGCACTATTTGTTTAATCTATATACATATATACAATTGTGACTTATTTTATGTATTGCAGTGTACTGCTGCTGCAAAACAACAAATTTCACATCATGTCAGTGATATTCTGATTCTGAGTCTGCCTACTCCCATCAACCCACATGTGGACGATAGCTCTCCATACCCCTTCCATCCATGCAGCTATCTTAATTTTTCTTAAATATTGAAATCAAACCCACATCCACCACTTCCGCTGGCAGCTCGTTCCTCACTTGCACAACCCTCTAAATGAAGAAGTTCTCCAATGGTTCATAGCCAACCTCAGTGGAAAGAGCTTGGTTGCATTTACCCTATCTATACCCTCATAATTTTGTATACCTCTGTCAAATCTCCCCTCACTGTCCTATGGAACAGGGAATAAAGTCTTAATGTATTCAATGTTTCCCTATAACTCTAGTCGTGGCAACATCCTTGTAAATTTTCTCTGTACTCTTTCAATCTTCTTTCCTGTAGGTTAGTGCCATAGAAATGGAAATTGAAAACAAACACAGTAAGTGGTTAATATCTGAAGTAATTACAGATAATTGGTGGAAGTAACTCACAAGCTAGCCCGCACTAACGTATGTTAATACAAGCGTGTCCATTCTAATTTAGTGCGTTGGACACAAGGTGGCAGTGTGACACTACAGTACTGTGTGCATGGACTGAGATGTGCAGCTTTCCAAATAATTGATTTGGAGATATCACAGAAAGACCTAAATCCACGGTGACCATCAGTCTCCCATTTACAACAATCCTATATTTTATTCTTGCCACACTCCCATCAACTCTCGCTAGATTCTTCCACTCATTTACAGACTAGGCTCGTTTTACACTAGCCAAATAAGTTTGAAGATCGATTGAACAATCCATCACTCTGCAGTCTCTGAGAAGATTCTAGGAGGCGAGCAGCCTCAAGACCTAGAAGCTTAGACACCACAATCGGCTCCATCTTGCCAATTGAAGCGTCAAGGAAGATTGAAACAGCAAGGTGAGTATCTGCGTGTGACAGTCTCTCAAGGGAAGGTGACTGAACTCGAGTGACCTTTCTCCCTGAATTCTGTCAGAGAAGGTGCCAAAGCTCTGGGTCTGTGATTTATGGATTGGAATGTAATTCACAATATGGTTTGTTTTTTGTGCGTGGATGGGGGGAGTTGTTCGTGTTTTTCTTTGAATGACTTTCATGGTTTTCTTTGTTTCATGGCTGTCTGGAGAAGTTGAATCTCAGGGTTGTTTACTACATATGTGCTTTGATAATAAATGTATCTTAAACCTTGAACCTACCAATATACACATCTTTAGAATGTGAGAAGGAACAGGGGGAAATCCAGGGAGAATTATGCACACTCCACACAGACAGGAATGGAATTGGTTCTCTGGCACTGTGAAGCAGTGCCCCCTGCCAGCTATAGCACTATGCCATCCTTGTGCCTCATATTGAACTATGTAGGAGCTCTCTCGCTAACCTGTCCTAAAGAGGCTGATCTTACCAATGAGAGATTGGAAAATATTTCCATGCTTCAGGATAATGAGAAATCGCAGTGACCATCCCAGACCTGCTAGCAGGCACACACTAGATGCTGGAGGGACTCAGCAGATTAGGCAGCATATACGGAAGGGAATAAAACAGTCGATGTTTTGGGCCAGTCCATTATTAGGACTGGAAAGAAAGAGGGAAGAAACCAGAATAAGAAGGCGGGAGGAGGGGAAGGATTACAAGCTGGCAGGTCATTGGTGAAATCAGATGAGAGGGAAGGTCTCTCTGCACCAATCCCAAACTCATCATTAAACCCGCAGACAGGAATACTGTTGTAGTCTGGCGGGCTGACCTCTACCTTGCTGAGGCCAGGCACAACTCTCAGACACTTCCCCTTGTTACCCCTTGAACAGGACCCCATTAAGGAACATCAGACCATCGTCTCCTGCATCATCACCGACTTCCTGACTCTCCTATCCACTGCCACCAACCTCGTTGTGCCAGCTTGTTTCTACCTCCTACCCAAGATTTACAAACCTGACTGTCCACATACCTCAATTCTACTTTGTTCTTGTTGGTTCAGTTCCTTCCATAGAACCATAGAACACTACAGCACAGTACAGGCCCTTCAGCCCTCCATGTTGTGCCAACCCATATAATCATTTAAAAAAAGTACTAAACCCACACTACCCCATAACCCTCCATTTTTCTTTCATCCATATGCCTATCCAAGAGGTTCTTAAATACCCCTAATGTTTTAGCCTCCACCACCATCCCTGGCAAGTCATTCCAGGCACTCACAACCCTCTATGTAAAAAAAACTTAACCCTGATGTCTCCCCTAAACTTCTCTCCCTTAATTTTGTACATATGCCCTCTGGTGTTTGCTATTGGTGCCCTGGGAAACAGGTACTGACGATCCACCCTATCTATGCCTCTCATAATCTTGTAGACCTCTATCAAATCCCCTCTCATTCTTCTACGTTCCAAAGAGAGAAGTCCCAGCTCTGCTAGCCTTGCGTCATATGACTTGTTCTTCAAACCAGGCAACATCCTGGTAAATCTCCTCTGCACCCTCTCCAGAGCTTCTACATCCTTCCTATAATGAGGTGACCAGAATTGAACACAATACTCTAAGTGTGGTCTCACCAGAGATTTGTAGAGTTGCAACATGACCTCTCTACTCTTGAACTCAATCCCCCTGTTAATGAAGCCTAGTATCCCATAGGCCTTCTTAACTACCCTATCAACCTGTGCAGCAACCTTGAGGGATGTATGGATTTGAACTCCAAGGTCCCTTGGTTCATCCACACTCTTAAGTAACTGACCATTAATCCTGTACTCAGTCTTCTGGTTTGTCCTTCCAAAATGCACCACCTCACATTTGTCCGGATTGAACTCCATCTGCCATTTTTCTGCCCAACTCTGCAGCCTGTCTATATCCTCTTGTAACCTTTGACCAGCTACAGCTCCATCCACAACTCCTCCAATCTTCGTGTCATCCACAAACTTACTCACCCATCCTTCCGCCTCTACATCCAGGTCATTTATAAAAATCACGAATAGCAGGGGTCCCAGGACAGATCCCTGTGGCACTACATCCACTGCCCTACCCTCATCAATTTCTTTTGTTACCTCTTCAAAAAACTCAATCAGGCTCGTGAGGCACGATCTTCCCTTCACAAAGCCATGTTGACTATCCATGAGTAGACTGTACTTCTCCAAATGCTCTTAAATCCTATCCTTAAGAATCCTTTCCAATAGTTTGCATACCACCGACATAAGACTCACCAGTCTATAGTTCCCAGGTTTCTCCCTATTACCTTTTTTAAACAAGGGAACTACATTTGCCATTCTCCAGTCCTCCCTGCAGCCAAAGAGGATTCAAAGATCATAGCTAATGCTCCTACGATCTCTTCTCTCAATTCCCACAGCAACCTGGGGTATATCATATCTGGCCCTGGGGATTTATCAATCTTAATGTTTTTAAGAAGATCCAGCACTATTTCTTCCTTAATCTCCACATCGTCCAGCCCACAGGCCTGCTCTACTTCGACCTCATCCTGATCGAGATCCTTTTCACTTGTGAATACTGAAGCAAAGTATTCATTTGGACCTCCCCAACCTCCTCCACTTCCAGGCACGTTGCCCTCTTTATCCTTTAGCGGTCTCACCTTCGTTCTCATCATCCTCCTATTCTTCACATACGCATAGAACGCCTTGGGGTTCTCCTTAATCCTACATGCCAAGGCCTTCTCATGCCCCCTTCGAGCTCTCCTAAGTCCTTTCTTTAGCTCCTTCCTGGCTACCCTATATTTCTCATAAGCCCCTCCTACTTCCTGCTTCCTATATCTAACATATGCTTCCTTTTTCCTCTTGACGAGTTGCCTCACATGTTTCGTCAGCCACGGTTCCCTTTTCCTACCATTTTTTCCTTGCCTCAGTGGGACAAACCTATCCTGAACCCAGCTCAAGTGGTCCCTAAACTTCTCCCACATTACTTCTGTGCTTTCCCCTGTGAACATCTGTTTTCAATTTACTCTCGCTAGTTCCTGCCTCATCCCTTCATAGTTAGCCCTTCCCCAGTTAAGCACTTTACCATTTCGTCTGATTTTATCCCTTTCCATAGCTATGCTGAAGCTAGGGGAGTTGTGGTCACTCTCACCAAAATGCTCCCCCACCAAGAGGTCTGTCACCTGACCAGGTTCATTACCCAGAACTAGATCCAGTATAGCCTCTCCTCTCGTCAGCTGGCCACATACTGTGTCAGGAATCCTTCTTGAACACACCTGACAAATTCAGCCCCATCTACCCCCCTTGCACTCAGGAGGTGCCAGTCAATATGAGGGAAGTTGAAATCACCCATAACCACTACCTTGTATTTCCTGCACCATTCTAAAATCTGCCTGATTATCTGCTCCTCGGTGTCCCGAGGGCTATTTCCTTCCTACCTACATCTATGATATTTCACATGCTCTTAATTACTCCATTTACTTTAAGTTCCCTGGCAATCAACAATTACCTTTCCAGCTCCTCCCAGTTTCTCCAGATCCAAGGTATAGCTGTGGGCACCTGCATGGGCCCTAGATCTGTCTGTCTTTTCATGGGCTATACGAAACAATCTATACTTCTAGTCTATACAGGTAATGCTCCTCAACTCTTTCTATGCTACACTGACAACTGTATTGGTGCTGCTTTCTGCACCCATCCTGAGTTAGTCAATTTCATCAACTTTGCCTCAACATCCACCCTGCCCTCAAATTTACTGACACAACTCTCCCCTTCCTTGATCTCTCTGTCTCCATCTCTGGAGACAGGCTATCTACTCACATCCTTTATAAACCTGCTGATTCTCACAGCTATCCTGACAGTGATGCAAGTGGATGCTTCCCTGGTGTCATGGATTATTGATTACCTGACTGGCAGACCACAGTACATGACCTTGCAACACTGTGTGTCAGAAAGAGCAGTCAGCAGCACTGGGGCTCCACAGGGGACTGTCCTGTCTCCCTTTCTCTTCACCATCTACACCTCGGACTTCAACTACTGCACAGAGTCTTGCCATCTTCAGAAGTTTTCTGATGACTCTGCCATAGTTGGATGCATCAGCAAGGGAGATGAGGCGGAGTACAGGGCTATGGTGGGTAACTTTGTCACGTGGTGTGAGCAGAATCATCTGCAGCTTAATGTGAAAAAGACTAAGGATCTGGTGGTGGACCTGAGGAGGGCTAAGACACCAGTGACCCCTGTTTCCATCCAAGGGGGCAGTGTGAACATGGTGGAGGATTACAAATACCTGGGGATATGAATTGACAATAAACTGGACTGGTCAAAGAACACTGAGGCTGTCTACAAGAAGGGTCAGAGCCGTCTCTACTTCCTGAGGAGACTGAGGTCCTTTAACATCTGCCGGACGATGCTGAGGATGTTCTACGAGTCTGTGGTGGCCAGTGCTATCATGTTTGCTGTTTTCTGTCATGAAATGTGTTAACTTAGCAGTAGCAGTTCATTGCAATACATAATATAGAATAACTACCTCACTTTTTTTAATATACAGTATTTCTGTTTTTGCACGATTTTTAATCTATTCAATATATGTAATGATTTACATATATTTATTTATTATTGTTATTATTTTCTTTATTTTTTTCTCTCTGCTGGATTATGTATTGCATTGAACTGCTACCGCTAAATTAACAAATTTCACATCACATGCCGGTGATAATTAACCTGGTTCTGAATAAGAAGAAAAAAATAATAATTAATCAATCAATTATAGCATACGTATATTGAATAGATTAAAAATAGTGCAGAAACAGAAATAATATATATTTAAAAAGTGAGGTAGGGTTCGCAGGTTTAATGTCCATTTGGGAATCGGATGGCAGAGGGGAAGAAGCTGTTCCTGAATCGCTGAGTGCGTGACTTCAGGCTTCTGCACCTCCTATCTGATGGTAACAGTGAGAAAAGGGAACCTACCCACTTCCCTCTCACTTGGCTTCACCTATCACCGTTAGAGTTATAGTTTGGAGACTACCCAGACAGAATATGAGGTATTGCTCATTGTGGCAGTAGAGAAGGCCATAGTCAGATATGTCAGAATGGGAATGGGAAGTCAAACTGAAATGGGTAGGTACTTGTTGGCAAACTGTTGTTACTATCCTCCAATCTGAGATCATGTGTTTGTTAACATCTGATTTACTTGTGCTAAACCATAACTAAATAACTTTGTCTTGGCCATCAGTTACCCATACAGGTGGGCAGGACCTGCTTCCTAATAGCTGACATCTCTTAGAGGAGAAGAGAGAGAGAGAGAGAGAGAGACTAAGAATTAAACATCCCTTCCCTTTCACCCCGAGTGTGACACACATATGCAAAAAATAAAACAACATTCTGTAATTCCCTGTCATCAGGTTAAGATGCTATGTATTTTGTCTTGCTCTATCTTACTAGTCCAGCTGTGGAAATTCTCAAAGTAAGTTGGATAATGACCCCAGAAAAACTGTACATTGCCCAGGAAAAGGGCAATAACTCTACTGGGTGTTTTTATAGATCCCTCAATAGTAACAGGGATATCGAGGAGCAGATAGGGAGGCAGATTCTGGAGCGGTGCAATAATAATAGGATTGTTGTGATGGGAGATTTTAACTTTACAAATATTGATTGGCATCTCCTTAGCACAAGGGGTTTAGATGGGGTGGAGTTTGTTAGGTGTGTTCAGGAAGATTTCCTGATGCAATATGTGGATAAGTCAACTAAAGGAGAGGTTGTACTTGATCTGATATTGGGAAAATAACCTGGTCAGGTGTCAGATCTTTCAGTGAGAGAACATTTTGGATTTAGTGACCACAACTGTATCTCTTTCACCATTGCGTTGCAGAGGGATAGGAGCAGACAATATGGGAAAACATTTAATTGGGGTAGGGGGAAATATGATGCCATTGGGCAGGATCTTGCGAGCATAAATTGGGAGCAGATGTTCTCAGGGAAATGAATGGCAAAAATGTGGCAAATGTTCAGAGAACATTTGCCTGGAGTTCTGCATAGGTATGTTCCATTGAGGCAGGGAAAGGATGGTAGAGTTAAAGAACCCATGGTGTACAAAGTAGAAAATCTAGCTAAGAAGAAAAGAAAAGCTTACGGAAGATTCAAGGAACCGGCTACTGTTAGAGCTCTAGAAAATTACAAGGTTACTAGGAAGGAGCTTAAGAATGAAATTAGGAGAGCCAGAAGGGGCCATGAGAAAGCCTTGATGAGCAGGATTAAGGAAAACTCTAAGGCATTCTACAAGTATGTGAAGAGCAAGAGGATGAGCCATGTGAGAATAGGACCAATCAGGTGCGATAGCGGAAACATGTGCATGGAGTCGGAGGAGATAGCGGACATACATAATGAATACTTTGCTTCAGTATTCACCAGGGAAAAAGACCTTGGCAATTGTGGGGATAACTTACAGTGGACTGAAATGCTTGAGCATATAGACATTAAGAAAGAGGATGTGCTGGAGCTTTTGAAAAGCATTAAGTTAGATAAGTCACTGGGACCAGATGAGATATACCCTGGGCTACAGTGTGATGCGAGGGAGGAGATTGCTGAGCCTCTTGCAATGATCTTTGCATCATCAATAGGGACGGGAGAAATTCCAGAGGATTGGAGGGGTGCAAATGTTGTTACCTTGTTGAAGAAAGTGAATAGAGATAACCCAAGAAATTATAGACTAGTGAGTCTGACTTCAGTGATGGGTTAGTTGTTGGAGAAGATCTTGAGAGGCAGGATTTATGAGCATTTGGAGAGACATAATCTGATTAGGGATAGTAATCATGGCTTTGTCAAGGGCAGGTCATGCCTTACAAACCTGATTGCATTATTTAAGGAAGTAACAAAACACATTGATGAAGGTAGAGCAGTGAATGTAGTGTATATGGATTTCAGTAAGGCATTTAAAAAGGTTCCCCAAGCAAGGCTCCTTCAGAAAGTAAAGAGGCATGGGATCCAAGGAGACCTTGCTTTGTGGATCCAGAATTGACTTGCCCACAGAAGGCAAGGGGTGGTTGTAGATGATTTGTATTCTGCATGGAGGTCAGAGACCAGTGGTGTCCTGCAGGGATCTGTTCTGGGACACCTCCACTTTGTGATTTTTATAAATGACCTGGATGAAAAAGTAGAAGGGTGAATTAGTAAGTTTGCTGATGCCACACAGTTGGAGATGTTGTGGATAGTGTGGAGGGTTGTCAAAGGTTACAGTGGGATATCGATAGGATGCAAAACTGGGCAGAAGTGGCAGATGGACTTCAACACAGATAAGTATGAAGTGGTTCATTTTGGTAGGTCCAGTTTGAAGACAGCATATAATATAATTGGCAAGACTCTTGGCAATGTGGAGGATCTGTGAAATCTTGGGGTCTGTGTTGATAGGACACTCAAAGCTGCTGTGCAGGTTGACAGTGTTGTTAAGAAGGTGTATGGTGTGTTGACATTCATCAACTGTGGGATTGAGTTCAAGAGCCGTGAGGTAATGTTACAACTATATATGACCTTGGTCAAACCCCACTTGGAGTACTGTGTTCAGTTCTGGTTGCCTCACTACAGAAAGGATGTGGAAACTATAGAAAGGTGCAGAGGAGACTTACAAAGATGTTGCCTGGATTGGAGGCATACCTTATGAGAATAGGTTGAGTGTACTTGGCCTTTTCTCCTTGGAGCGACGGAGGATTAGAGGTGTATGAGATGATGAGAGGCATTGATCATGTGGATAGACAGAGGCTTTTTCCCAGGGCTGAAATGGCTAACACGAGGGGGCGTAGTTTTAAGGTGCTTGGAAATAGGTACAGAGGGGATGTCAAGGGTAAGTTTTTCACATAGAGTGGTGGGTGGCAGTGGTGAAAGCGGATACAACAGGGTCTTTTAAGAGACTCTTAGATAGGTACATGGAACTTAGGAAAACAGAGAGCTATGCGTTAGGGAAATTCTAGGCAGTGTCTAGAGTAGATTACATGGTCGGCACAACATTGTGGGCCGAAGGGCCTGTAAGGTGCTGTGAATTTCTATGTTCTATGTTCTGTATGGTCCGTGTTCTATATTACCAGGTTATTGCTAATGGTATAATTTGTCCTGGCCTTTTAAGAAAGCAAACTAATTATTCTAAACAAGGAGACGGTGGTCAGTGCAAGGTTAATTGTTATTGGCGCAGAAAATTAGCAGGCTAGTGAACGGATGCAAATTTTGATATTAAAATAGAAGAAATCAGTAAGAGGTGTGAGGAACTCTTTTTCAAAACTTTTGACACCGGAAATGTGACTGACTCAAAACGTTTATATTGAGGCAGGTTTTCTGTCCTCTTCCTCTCCCTGTTAGCATTGAAGTTCTGTTTTGAAGCTTTTAGAACTATTTATGTGGACCTACATTAGCAACTTCATTGCAGTCTAGTAAGATCTTTTATTAATTGAAAACATAATACGGTACAAATATGTACTGAGGTAACTTGTATCCTAGCCTGAAGTTCTACAAACAGGATCTCCAAGCAAGAGCATTCACCTTGAACAGCATTGTCACCCATACCTATTCTAGCCAGTACAGCTGGGAAACATACTCCTCACAATCACTGTGAAAGTACAAGTTCTGAGTATATTTCAGTTCAGTTATTAATGTGGTGTTAGTAATCATTGGTGCTGCTGCTTCTGTTGATCTCTTTGCATGCTGTTGTCATGATGGGTCCTGCCCTTCGACAGCACGAGACCATAAGAGCATAAGATATAGGAGCAGAATTAGACCATTTGGCCCATCGAGTCTGCTCCACCACTCCATCATGGCAGATCTATTCTCCCCCTCAACTCCCAATCTCATGCCTTTTTCCCATATCTCTCCATGTCCTGACTAATCAAGAATCATCAACTCAACTTTAAATATACCTGGTGACTTGGCCTCCACAGCTGTCCGTGGCAACAAATTACCACTCTCTGCTAAAGAAATTCCTCTTCATCTCTCTTCGAAATGGCTGGATCCTCTGGTCTTAGACTCCCCCACCATAGGACACATCCTCTCCACATCCACTCTATCGACATTTGAAAAGATTTCAATGAGGTCACCCCTCATTCTTCTGAATTCCAGTGAGTACAGGCCCAGAGTCATCAAACACTCCTTCTATGACAAGCCTTTCAATCCCAGAATCATTTTACGAGGGGTGATTGATAAGTTTGTGGTCTAAGGTAGAAGGAGTCAATTTTAGAAAACCTAGCACATTTATTTTCAAACATCGTCTCCTCCTACATTTGCACACTTAGTCCAGCGGTCGTGGAGCATACGGATCTTGGACCTCCAGAAAGTGTCCACAGCAGGGGTGATTGATAAGTTTGTTGCCTAAGGTAGAAGGGGGTGCTCTTGTTACATGCACATGCAGGTCAACTCTGAGTGATTATGCAGAAAGTTTGAAGTTAATAACTCATCTCCTACCTTAGGCCACAAACGTATCAATCACCCCTGAGGAGTTATTAACTGTGCCCTCTAGTCTGGATGCCTCCATCATAGGAAACATCCTCTCCACGTCCACCCTATATAGTCTTTTTAACATTCGGCAGGTTTCAATGAGATCCCCCCCCCCCCCCCCCCACCACCACCGCATTCTTCTAAATTCCAGTGAATACAGGTCCACAGCTGCCAAATGCTCCTCATATGTTAACCCCTTCATTCCCGGAATCATCCTCTTAAAACTCCTCTGGACTCTCTCCAATGACAACACATCCTTTCTGAGATTTGGGACCCAAAACTCCAAGTGCAGCCTGACTAGTGTCTTATAAAGGCTCAGCATTAACTCCTTGCTTTTATATTCTATTCCCTTTGAAATAAATGCCAACATTGCATTTGCCTTCTTTACCACAGACTCAACCTGTAAATTAATCTTCAGGGTGTCTTGCACGAGAACTCCTAAGTCCCTCTGCACCTCTGATGTTCGAACCTTCTCCCCATTTAGATAATAGTCTGCACTATTGTTCCTTTTACCAAAATGCATTATCATACATTTCCCAATGCTGTATTCCATCTGCCACTTTTTTGCCCATTCTTCCAAATTGTTGAACCTGCTGTAATCGCATTGCTTCCTCAGCATTACCTAACCTTCCACCCATCTTCATATCATCCGCAAACTTTGCCACAAAGCCACTAATTCCATTATCTAAATCATTGACCAACAACATGAAAAGTAGCAGTCCTAATGCTGACCCCTGAGGAACACCACTAGTCACCAACAGCCAACCAGAAAAGCCCCTTTTATTCCCACTCACTCCCTCCTGCCTGTCAGCCATTCCACTATCCATGCCAGTACATTTCCTATGCCATAGGATTTTATCTTGTTAAGCAGCCTCATGTGTGACATCTTATCAAATGCCTTCCGAAAATCCAAGTAAGTGACATCCACTGCCTCTCCTTTGTCCACTCTGCTTGTTACTTCCTTGAAGAACTCCAAGAGTTTCCCTTTACAGAAACCATGTTGACGTTGAATTATGTTATCATTAGTCTCCATGTACCTCGAAACCTCATCCTTAATAATAGACTCCAATGCTTTTCCAACCACTGAGGTTAGACTAAGTAGCCTATAATTTTCTTTCTTTTGCCTTCCTCCCTTCTTAAAGAGCGCAGTGACATTTGCAATCTTCCTGTCCTTTGGGACCATGCCAGAATCTTAAAAGATCATGACCAATGCATCGTTATCTCTTTAGCAATCTCTCTGTGGACTCTGGGATGTAGTCCAAAGGCAACAGTAAGAATGTCTTGGTGTGCTGTGTGCTATGTTAAAGTAGTTGCAACAGAGGCAATGCAGGTGAAAGAACCTACTTGCACTTATGCAATACCCACATGTCCTCTTCCTTGCCTACTTAACAGCAATGATCCTTATTTCCTTGTGGCTGAGGAGGTACATGTTCTGCACCAGGGTTCTCAGATGGAGCACCAGTGCAACCATGAAATATAAATGGTAGGAGGTGGCCTGTGGTAGAACCTTCAAGAGTTAATCTTCCTGACCGGGAGTGGTATTGGAAGGAATTCAGTGATCTGAGTTGATTTGACAAGGGGAGTGTTCTAATACTACTAGTTACAACCGACAAAGAGGAAAGTTAATGTGCCCCTTTGCAGAGGGATAAACCGTGCATCAGTTGGGGTTTGGCCACATAGAGTTTGGTTGAGTACTCTGGTATTGGAGCATACATGGGAAGTCCACTGCAGATGAAACAACAAGCAATCTGCTAGAAGAGCTCAGTGGATTGAGCAGCGTCTGTGGGAGGAAAGAGATTCTCAATGTTTCAGGTCATAGGGTTTCAATACAAGATGTCAACAATTACTTTCCCCCACAGATGTTACTCAGTCCACTGAGTTCTTCCAGTTGTGCTTCAGTTTCCAGCATTAATTGCAGACTTTTCACAGGAGCTTCATTAGAGCCTAAGGCACACTTTTCTGACTGGGAAATGGGGGCACCTCACTGACACTTTAATGGAGCAACCTACCTTTGGACAGCCAAAGTCTACATTCCTCATGCCAATCACAGTTCTGGTTGGGATCCCAGCTGCTTTCAGGAAAAGTAAGATACCAAGCTAACTCAGTCAAGTCCTAAAGGTCTCGAGAGAATACCTGCCTTGCCTATGATGAAGTTCATGCAGTTACCATCACAGTTCTGAGCATGGAAAGAAATATCAACTGGAGAGCAGTAGAGCATTTTGTCCAAAGTGGTAGAGACAGTTTTCGTTCTGTGCTGCCAGGCAATCACCGAGGTGTGGTTTAATGTATTGCAGAGAATAATGAAAAATCACAGATTAGCCCTTTAAGGAAGTGGATTGCAATGAAAATCAGTTTCTCAGAAAGTGCCTCACAATGCTTCTAAAGCAGAAGCTTATGATACCCATTTCCACTTCAAATAAACATGTAGACAGGATACCTGTACAGGAGTTTTTAAAGAGGAAAAGCCTTTGCACTGGGGCAGTTCCACTCTTTTGACCTCAGAAGACCAAGTCCGGTGGGACAAACAAGCCTCACAAACTGGGGTCTTCCTTGGTTGCGGCAGATGACCATGACATCTTCCATGCCTCGTCATGCCCTTCGCTCTCCACAGCATTGCAGTACCACCTTCCTGGCCATTATATCTCACTGTAGATCTCATCCGCCTTCCTGGCTGTTATATCTCACTGTAGATCTCATCCGCCAAGTCTGCCAGAGCTGACTTTGCATGCTAGGACAGGCAAGACCCTATCTCACTGGGGTATGCGGCCCACTGGCTACCCTCACCTACATAGATTAGCCCGCCTGTTGAAGCGGTGTACCGGGGTGTGACTGCTATCACATACCTACAGCTACTTGGAGCCACAGTTGAGAACTGAGTGCTGATGGGGACCAAAGGTGAGTGAGCTGCCCCAGAATGGACACAACAAGCCCCTTCACTAGAGGTACTATCCCTCCCTGGAAACCCCATGCACCTCACTTCACATAAACAATACATGATAAATGAAATCATATCCTCGGGGTCCTAAATATCTAAGATATAAAGTGTGCTAGTGAATGCCGTGCATGCAAGTGCCAGGGAGAATCAGGTGAACTGCAGAATCAAGCCAACCTAAAGTTTCTACAGTTAATGCACATGATGTGTATCCAGGCTCAAACATCTGTGGTTTCACTATATATAGACGCACTGCACTGAGTGGCACGTCATACATTCATACTTCCTATCGTGTCTAACGGAAGAATCGCAGTACTGGCAGAAATTTCTGTCTCATCAAACAACTATAATACCAGCACCCTCGCTATCCACTTCTCTAACTCCATGACCTGTCCAGACCCAGACCAGGATTCTTTGCAGCCGGGATCACTGATCATGTAGACAACCATGGGATCCAGGATCAAGTAAGAAACTCGCTTTCAAGACTAGATTGTAACACACTCTTCCTTATTCTTTTGGTTTTCTTCCCTTCTCTGTGATTGTTGTGCTAAGCTGATGCTCGGTGGCAGATAGCTATTTGAAGAAAAGTACAGTTCTGAAGGAAAGGAGCTGAAACCACAGCCTTGCTGCTGTTTCAAATAACTGTCACCAGAAGTAAATTTAAACAATGATTTCCTTTGGATTGTTTTAAATGTATGTTCTCGCACATTTCTCACTCTTTGCCAGTTAACGTAGTTAAGCTCTGCAGAGGACAGGGATCAAATTGGTTCGGGGAACTGAGTGATGACAAAATGGTTGCTGAGGAAAGGAAGTTAATGTGAGATTTCTACCTTCACTGCAGATTTATCACCTGGTAGATTTCAGATCAAGTTTGTACTGTTGTGTACATTTTGTTTTATCTAATGTGTTTGTAAGGAAGTTCAAATGATTGTAAGTCTAGTTTATCTGACAGAAGTAGTTCCACACAAAATTAAATCATCACACTCAGAGCTCTGAAATCGTTGAAATACCACAGAGGGCGGATGTTGTACAACCTTCAGTGAACAGTTTGTTGCTGGCCTGTTTCTGGACATGTTACTTTGTGGCTTGCTATTGCTTAAAATTAATTTGATTTCTCTTTCCCCCAGTTCTGGCAAAAGGTCTTCAGCCTAAAATGCTAACTTTGTTTCTCCCTCCATAGATGCTGCCTGAGCAGCTGAGTGTTTTCAGCATTTGTTGATTTAATTGCAACTTATTTCTAAGCCCTTTACTTTGTCAGGATTTTATTGAACCAAGTAAAAGGCCACCCCATTCTGTAAAGTATTTTGGTAATACAGAGAGCAGAAAAGAGTGAAATCTTCCTTTTGATTTTATCAATGCTGTTATAATATGAACAACATCACTAGACAGATGTAGCTGGTAGATATAAAGATAATAAAAATGTTTATCTGGAAAACACAAGCTGGCAGCCTATTGGAGAGAGACAGAGAGATTCCCCGACCCAACACTGTAGCACATTTTTATATGTTAAAGAACAAAGATAAAAAGACAATTTCTATAGAGTAATGCCCTCATAATGCTTCTTTTGAGTTACATGTATTTTTCAAATGCCTGGATCTTCCCACCAACATACCCAAAATAAGGGTTAATTACTGTCATACTCATGCAATGGGGTGTTGATTGCATTCATGCATCTGCAGACATTCAGTTAAGTGCCTGTTTCCTGGTTCCAAGGTGCATTTTAAATTTAATCTACAATCCATATTCAGATCTGAAGGCTGGTTACTGAAGTCAATGTTCGCTATATGTCTTAATCCCCAAAATACGCCCTAACAATGCCATTATACGTTCTGATAATTTTACTTGTCAATCAAATTTTTTTCTTTTCTTTCCCCCCTCTCTTGGGCTATAATGTTACAAAATTCTTCCTTCAAAGAGTCTGAACTTGGCAACTCCCCAGCTGGATTGTTTTGACTATTTATCTTCAATTTATTTATTAAAATTGCTGACAATCTGCACACTATTACTTGCTTTCCCTTGCTTGAGACATAATTATCACAGATTTACAGACATCCCACCTCTCCCGGAAGTTCCGCATATTGATGGCGGCTCCCTGACACCCTCAAATTATATACAATATCCCAGAAATCAAATTATTTTGTGAGAGAGAGGGAGAGGAAGAGCGAGAGGGAGCATCCTGATTGGTCTCTCTTCATGCTAAGTAGACCTATCAGTTTTCTTTGTGGGCAGGCTTTACAGTCGACCTCAAAATTAGTGACAGTTGCTCACTGCACCATTTGCAACAGTGACTTTTCTATTGCCCATGGTGGGTTAAAATGTAAAAGACATGTTGAAGTGAGTTTAACAGGTGTCATTCGTTCATTAGCATAGCTAACGTTATTTAAACTAGCTGGCTAGCTGCTAAGCAGCTACTCTATTGATGTCCTACGTGATGAGGCCAAACTCCCTGTAGACTTGCTTAAAGTTGTAATAGAATAAAAAAAAGACTCCATGATAATATAATGTAAGTACATATTTTAATGTCACATTTTCTGCATATACCCAACTTGGTTTACAGATTTGACAAAATCACTAAACAAAGTATTACATACACCCTTGGAGGTCGACCGGGGGGTGGGTACTACTGAAATGAGTTTTTGCAAGGTGGGATGTCTGGATTTAACAAAGGCTATCAATTGGAAGAGATTTCTGATACTAGTCTAGCCTCTTCCTTTATTAGACATTATAATGATTTTCACTGAATTATACCCTTTGTAGAGTTGATCAATTTTACTTACAGGTTTATTAGAAAACTTTTTCAGATCGCCAAAAATAGTCTTGAAGTTTGCAACTAATTTTAGAGCAGTCTTACTGAACATGAACTGATTAAATAGTTGACACAAAGCTAATTTTACACAATCCAAGATTCAAGATGCAAACCATCATCTTCCACCTATTCCCTCCGGCTGACTTCGGCTGATATGGAAGAGGTGCTTAAAATTGGCTCTAAAATGGCAGGGATTCCTTATTTTGGTATCCTGTGTACTATGTATGGTAATCAGGTGAGAAAAGGACAAGACCTTCCCCTAATCCATGCCTCCATCTTCACCTTTCCACACCCTCTCCCTCCAAAACTACCAGTCATCTATGTCTCATTCAGATATGAAGTAGCTTCTTGAGATTCCCATAAAGAATGGAAGCTGAATTAAACCAACAGAGCAGCCACTTAAATCCCATTCTGTTAAATAAATGACACCTTTAAGTTTGAACTGAGCTCCAATCTGTACCATATGAGCAAAATTAAATTTAACTAGCCATAAAACTGCAATTTTGTTGACACAAAGAGAAAATTTAAAGCAGTTTTGTGCCTAATTTTGGTCTAATATTGATCTGCTGAATTGCCTGCTTCTATTTCAATGAGAAGATCAAAAGATTGTTTAAAGAAAAAGTCTAACTTCATTAATTGTTTAAATTAGACAAGTCCCAGTTTAGATTCACACTCTGATTCTTCACACCTTGGGCCTCACCAAACTCACTCACGTTGAAATTCTGGAGCACAGGCAGCTATGGACACAAAATCAAAGTGTCAGAATAGATTGTCGTACTTTATCATTAGTTTCCTTTTGAATCCAATTGTCTACATCTTTATCCAGTCAAAACTGATGTCCTGGATGGAATCTTCACCTGCCTGACTACCATGACAGTTCTTCCCTTGTGTGATTAAAGAATGAATGTAAATGAATTAGGAGAATCACTACAAGCCTAATTCCATTCTCACCTGATACCTACATATTATTTACGTTATTAGTGATTAGAACCAATAGATCTCTCTAATGTTTCTCATTCCCATCATATCCCAGCTCCCCAGTTCAGCTGACATGGCATGAAGCAGAAACTGAGCTGCATACTATGAAGCTCCCTTTACTTGTTCCTACACTTTTGTTCAGTTTTCTCCTTAGGGTGCCCTCAGGTGTGTTCCTCTGGTTCTCTACATTTCCTTTCACTTCTCTCTTTGTGCTCCTGTGGGAAGCTTTGTTCCTTTTCTTGATCTGTTCAGTTCCTATTTCCTGCCTCTACTTTTTACAGATTCTTTGGCATGAGATTTCATATAATTTTCTTCAATAGGTTTTATTTGTTTTTTATCAGAACGCCTGCATTCTTTAGCTAAGTCTCCCTGGGTAAGGGGATTGGTTTAAAGGAGTGAGTGGTGAAGGAAAGGCCAATTTGAGGCCTGGAAGACAGCTCTTGAAAGCAAAGCTGTAAAGGATGTGGTTTGAGCAAAAGTCCAGGTGTTGATGGAGTGACTCAAAGATCAGCCAAAAGTAACGGGGTAGTGTGATTAAATTGTGCCATAATTCAAGTCCAAGGTCAAGTTTACTTATCATTCATCCATAGATGAATTCAGTCAAATGAAATAACACTCCTCCAAGGCCAAGAGGCAAAACACATTACTGACAGGACATAGCACAAGGTGTGAAAATGACGTGAAGGAATATGTGACTGGCTCAGTGCCCTCTGTGCTCCCTATCTCTGTTATCTCTCCAGACTTCAAGGTCTTTGACCATTTTTCTTTAACCTCTGTACCTCTACATTTCTCTCTTTATGTGCACTTCAAAATCTACCTCTTTGTTCAGAATTTCTGCAAATATTGTTTGAGTTAGTGTGTTGTCATGAAGATACACATTATCATGTTCAAAGTAAAGCATGGTGTTTGTAATTTCCCACCGAGGATGAAATGAAATGCTGTTTAAAAGGGGTTCAGGCCCAGAGCATATCGAAGTGAAAGGGACCGGGTCCTAATGTGAGGTATGACCTGGAATTTGGACAATTTAAATGCTGGGCTGGATGGATTGAAAAGGCCGGGTGTCAGGACCAGAGGCGAGGGTCAAGCCAGTTTTGCTCACTGCTCCACGACGTTTACTGTGTTCTCTACGACACTAAGGCAGAGGCTGTGGCCTGCTCCAGCTGATTCACACTCATGTCTATGGGCTACATTTTGCTGCACTGTGTGATGAACTAAGGTTAAGGCTGTGGGCCTGCTCCTGCTGCTCTGGGCTTCGTGTCTATGGACTCACTTTAGTTCTGAATGCTGTTGCTTGCTTTTATTGTTTGCACGATTTGTGTTTCTCTCTCTGTCTCTGTCTCTCTCTCTCTCTCTGTCTCTCTCTCTCTCTCTCTCTCTCCTCTCTCTCTCCCCTCTCTGTCCCCTCTCTGTCCCCTCTCTCTCTCCCCTCTCTCTCCCTTGCCCTCTCCCTCTCTCTTTCTCCACACATCATGTGGTTGTTAGTCTTTTTTAAATGGGTTCTGTCTGGGTTCTTTTTTGGGTCTGTCTGTGAGGAGAAGAATCTCAAGGTTGTATAATTTATACATGCTTTGATAACAAGTAGTGAAGGTTTTGGCTGCTCATCTCAAAGAGGGCCTTTCATCAATGAGAATGACAAAGAGCCCATCATCATTAGCTAGGGGCAAGGCAGGTAACGGAGGATTTCAAAGTAGGCCTGGATCTGGCTGGATTCAGACTCACATGCACGTAAGCTCTGGCAGGGTTTGAAGGCCATTACATCCAACAAAGCAAACCCCAACATCATGAATGGCAGCGATGCCTCAGTACCAGATGATCTCAATGCCTTTTATGCCCGCTTTGAAAGGGAGAATTAAAACCACTGCTATGAGGGTCGCTGCAGCATCTGGTGACCCGTTGATCTCTGTCTTGGAGGCAACATCAGGCTGTCTTTCAAGAGGGTGAACCCTCTTAAAGCAGCTGAGCCCGATGGAGTACCTGGCAAGGTTCTGAAAGCCTGTGATAACCAGCTGTGGGGGTATTCAAAGATATCTTCACTCTCTTATTGCTACAATCAGAAGTTCCCACCTGCTTCAAAAGGGCAACAATTATACCAGTGCCCAAGAAGAGTCATGTGAGCTGCCTTAATGACTATCGTCCAGTAGCACTCACATCTATGGTGATGAAATGCCTTGAGAGGTTGATCACAGCTAGAATCAGCATCTAACTCAGGAGGGACCTGGACCCACTGCAATTTACCTATCGCTACAATAGGTCTACAGCAGGTGCGATCACAATTGCTCTCCGCATGGCCTTCGATCACCTGGACAATACAGATACTATGCAGGATGCTGTTTACTAGTGCAACATTTAACACCATCATTTCTACTGTTCTGATCAGAAGGCTACAGAAGCTAGACTTCTGTACCTCCCTATGCAAATGGATCCTTGACTTCCTAACTGGAAGACCTCAATCCGTGCAGATTTGAAATAACATCTCCCCTTCATTGACGATCTACACTAATGAGCCTCAGTGATGTGCGCTTAGCCCTCTGCTCTACTCTCCCTATATTCGCGACTGTGTGGCTAGGCACAGCTCAAATGTCATCTATAAATTTGCTGCTGATTGTTAGCAGAATTTCAGATGGTGATGAAAGGGCATTCAGGAGCAAGATATGCCAACTAGTTGAGTGGTGTTGCAGCAACAACGTTGCACTCAACGTCAGCAAGACCAAAGAGCTGATTGTGGACTCAGAAAGGGTAAGGTGAGGGAACACAAACCTATCCTCATGAAAGGATCAGAAGTAGAGACAGTGAGCAAGTTCAAGTTCCTGGGTGTCAGTATCTCTGAGGACTAACGTGGAGCAACATATTGATACAGCTATAAAGAAGGCAAGACAGCAACTATATTTCATTAGGAGTTTAAGGAGATTTGGTTTGTCACCTAAAACACCTGAAAACTACAAATGTACCGTAGAGTGCGTTCCGATTGACTGCATCACCATCTGATACGGGGGGGAGGGAGGTTGCACGGTGGGTGCTACTGCACAAGATCAAAGTAAGTTGCAAAATCTTGTAAAATTAGTCAGCTCCATCATCGATACTAGCCTCCCAAGGAATGGTGCCTTGGGAAGATGGCTTTCATCATTAAGGACCTCCACCACCCTAGACATTCCCTCTTCTCATTGTTACTGTTAGGGAGGAGGTACAGAAGCTTGAAGGCACACAGTCAGTGATTCAGGATCAGCTTCTTTCCCTCTGCCATCAGATTTCTAAATGGACATTGAACCCATGAACACTATCTAACTAGTTTTTTGGTGGAATGCAGCAGGCCAGACAACATCTATAGGAAGAAGCACGGTCGACGTTTGGGGCCGATACCCTTCATCAGGATGACTATAGATGCTGCCTGGGCCTGCTGCATTCCACCAGCAATTTGTGTGTGTTGCTTGAATTTCCAGCATCTGCAGATTTCCTTGTGTTTGCTAACTAATTTTTTATTTGTTTTTTTTTTGCACTACAGTACTCATTTTTAACTATCTAATAGACATATATATGTATTTACTGTAATTCAGTATTTTTTCTCTGTAGTTATTTATCATGTAACACATTGTACCGCTACCTCAAAGTTAACAAATTTCACAACATATTCTAGTGATATTAAACCTGATTCTGATTCTGAGATGGTAAAGATCCACATTCTAAACTGAATTCATGATTGGTTTGAAGGTGAATTGGTGTTTCAGTTGGTGACAGAAATGCTGTAATTGTTAGTGGAAATCTAGAATGGTGGTTTTGGTGTGATTAATATGGAACCACCAGGAGGTTACTATTCTATATCAGACAAACATCACCCCCATACCCTCTGTCTATGATCTTAATCACTGCACTGTAAACATTTAAACCACTTTTATAATGGTGCTAATATTGTAAATACATGCTGGTATAAGACCATAACACCATAAGACTATAAGACATAGGAGCAGAATTAGGCTATTTGGCCCATCAAGTCTCCTCCCCCATTCAATCATGGGTGATTATTTTTCCTCTCAACCCCAGTCTCTTGCCTTCTCCTGTAACCTTTGCCACTCTGACAAATCAAGAACCTATCAGCCTCTGATTTAAACATACCCAATGACATGACCTCCACAGCCATCTGTGGCAATGAAATCCACAGGTTCACCACCCTCTAGCAAAAGAAATTTCTCCTCATCTCAGTTCTAAGTGGTCATCCCTGTACTATGAGGCTGTGCCCTCTGCTAGACTCCCCCACTAAATGAAACATCCTCTCCATGTCCATGTTATCTAGGCCTTTCGGTATTCAATAGGCTTCAATGTGATCCCCCCCCCCTTATTATTCTAAAGTACAGTGAGTACAGGCCCACAGCCATCAAAAGCTCCTCATACATTAACACTTGCATTAACTGGAATCATTCTCGTGAACTTCCTCTGGACCCTCTCCAATGCCAGCTCATATTTTATTAGATAAGGCAGACCAAAACTGCTCACAATGCTCTAAATGCAGTCCGACCATTGCCTTATAAAGCCTCAGCATCATATCCTTGCTTTTATATTCTAGTCCTCTCAAAATTAATACTAACATTGCATTTGCCTTCCTTACCACTGACTCAGCCTTCAAGTTAACCTTTAGGCAAACCTGCACAAGAACTCCCAAGTCCCTTTGCATCTCTGCTTTTTGAATTTTCTCCCCATATAGAAAATAATCTACTAGTTTATTCCATCTACAAAAGTGTATGACTATACATTTCCCTACACTATATCCCATTCTCCAATCTGTCCAAGTCTTCCTGCAGACTCCCTGCTTCCTCAACACTACCTGTCCCTCCATCTATCTTCGCATCATCCGCAAACTTGGGCCACAAAGTCATCAATTGCATCATCCAAAATCATTGACATATAATATGAAAAGAAGCGGTCCCTACACTGAACCCTATGGAGCAATACTTAGTCACTGCCAGCCACCTAGAAAAGTCCTCCCTCATTCCCACTCTTTGCATCCTATAAGTCAACTGATCTTCTATCTATGTTAGTATCTTTCCTGTAATACCATGTGCTCTTATTAAACAGCCTCATGTGTTTCATTTTGTCAAAGGCCTTCTGAAAATAAATAAATAAACATCCATTGACTCTCCTTTCTCTCGCCTGCTTGTTATTTCCTCAAAGAATTCCAATGGATTTGCCAGCCAAGATTCCCGCTGAAGGAAACCATGCTGACTTTGCACTGTTTTTTCATGTGCCTCCAAGTACCCCAAAATCTCATCCTTAATAATGGATTCCAACATCTTTCTGACCACTGAAGTCAGGCTAACTGGCCTATAATTTCCAATCTTCTGCCTCCCTCCCTTCTTAAAGAGCGGACTGAAATTTTCCTGCCTATCACCCACTGCTTTATCCATACTAGAATCTTTCCTGTAACAGGCCTTCTGAAAATCCAAGTACACAACAACATCAACCGATTCTCCTTTGTCTATTCTGCTTATTATTTCTTCAAAGAATTCCTATAGATTTGTCAGGCAAGATTTTCCCTTGAAACCATGTTGACTACAGCCTATTTTATCATGTACCTCCAAGTACCCTGAGACCTCATACTTATGAAATAGAAGTGAAATATAACACTTCAGTCCTGTATTTATCATTCTTTTTAATTTTGCCCCCATGTTTCACTTCAGCTCATCTCACTGACTGCAGTTATGCCCTATCATCTGCATGTCATACCTCGCATTCTTGCTACACACTTCATCGACTTGTATAACGACTACCTCATCTTCAGCCCTATCGCCCCGGTTCCCAACCTTCCTGACAAATTAGTTTAAACCCTCCCCAACAGCTCTCACAAACCTGCCCGAAAGGATATTGGACAACCTTGAGTTCAGGTGTAACGCGTCCTTCTGGTACAGGTAACCTTCCGCAGAAGAGATCCCAATGATCTAGAAATCTGAAACCCTGACCCTTGCACCAATTCCTCAGCAACACACTCATCTGCCAAATCATCCTAATTTTACCCTCATTGGCATGTGGCATAGGCAGCAAACCAGAGATTACTACCCTGGAGGTCCTGCTTTTCATCTTTCTACCTAACTCTATATTCTCTTCAGGGCCTCCTCCCTTTTCCTAACAGTGTATTTGATACTAATATGTACTATGACCTCCATCTATGACTGCAATATGTACTATTTGTGTATCTATGTGCATTTTACTCCATATCCATACTTAAGCTTATTTTTATAAAATTCTTTATAATTGTTGAATACAGTTTTTGTTGCATGCCGTGCAACAAATTCCTAATACATATAAATGTATATGGTGAATAAAGTTAATCCTTGATTCCCTAATTTCTTGAAAAGGTGCAGCAACTGTGGTGAGAGATTAGATAAAATTGCAGTGTGATATAGAAAACCAGTAGAGTACACATAATGCATCTATTGGAGTCTAATTAATGGATCGTAGTGTAAAGGAGTAGAGTGATAGGTCAAAGTAAATTTAAGTCGATACCATGACTGTCTACGGGCAGGTAACTCTTCTCTTGAGTCAGTCCCTTGGTGTCAAAGATAACCTATTTCCTCTCCATTTCAATGGGTTCTATGTTTCTTAAAGAGGCTTAAAGTAGACTGGACTGTATTCAGGGATTCATCTTCAAATCTGGATGAGTATGCCGCAATTATTACCAACTTCATTAAAACCTGTGTGGATGAGTATGTGCCTATGGAAACTTGCTGTGCATTCCCAAGCCAAAAGTCGTGGATGAACCAGGAGGTACATTGTCTGCTGAGGGCTAATTCTGAGGCATTTAAGTCTGGTGACCCTGGTCTATACAACAAAATGAGGTATGACTTGCGGAGGGCTATTTCAAGAGTGAAGAGTCGGTTCTAAGTAAGACATCGGATGCATGTCAACTCTGGCTGGGTTTACAAATTACTTCCTATAAAGTGAAGACCAATAGCATGAATGGCAGCAATATTTCACTACCAAATGAGCTCGACACTTCCTCGGCCGCTTTGAAAGGGAGAATATAACTACAACTGTGAAGATCCCTGCTGCATCAAGTGACCCTGTGATCTTTGTCTCAGATGCCGATGTTAGGCTGTCTTTAAGGGGGAGTGAACAAGGAGGCCAGTTCCAATGAAATGCTCAGTAAGGCTCTGAAAATTTCTGCCAACAAATGGTGGGAGTATTCAAGGATATTTTCAACCTCTCACTGCTACAGTCAGAAGTTCCCATCTGCTTCAAAAAGGCAACAATTATACCAGTGCCTAAGAAGAGTAGTGTGAGCTGCCTTAATGACTATTGCCCAGTGGCACTTATATCTATGGTGATGAAATGCTTTGAGAGGTTGGTAATGGCTAGAATAAACTCCTGCCTTAGCAAGGTCCTGGACCCACTGCAAGTTGCCTATCACCACAATAGGTCAACAGCAGATGCAATCTCAATGGCTCTTCACGCGGCCTTAGATCACCTGGACAATACAAACACCTGTGTCAGGATGCTGTTCATTGGCTATAGCTCAGCGTTTTACACCATCATTCTCACAATCCTGATTGAGAAGTTACAGAACCTCGGTCCCTGTACCTCCCTCTGCAATTGGATCCTTGACTTCCTAACTGGAAGACCACAATCTGTGCGGATTGGAAATAAAGTCTCCAAGTCACTGACAATTAACACTGGCGTACTTCAGGGGTGTGTGCTTAGCCCACTGCCCTGCTCCCCTATACCCATGACTGTGTGACTAGGTATAGCTCAAATACCATCTACAAATGATACAATCATTATTGCTAGAATCTCAGATGGAGTTGAGAGGGCATACAGGAGCAAGATATACCAGCTAGCTGAGTGGTGTCATGGCAACAACCTTGCACTCACTGTCATTAAGATGAAAGAGCTGATTGTGGGCTTCAGGAAGGGTAAGATGGGGAACATAAACCAATCTACACAGATTGGTTCATGTTCACAGAGGAATCAGAAGTGGAGAGAGTGAGAAATTTCAAGTTTGTGGTTGCAACATATTGATGCAGCTATAAAGAAAACAAGACAGCAGCTATATTTCATTAAGAGTTTGAAGAGATTTGGTTTGTCAACTAGAACTCAAAAACTTCTATTGGTGTACCGTGGAGAGCATTCTGACAGGCTGCATCACCTTCTGGAATGGAGGGACTACTGCACCTGACCGAAAGAAGCTTCAGAAAGTTGTAATATTAGTCAGCTCTATCATGGGTACTAGCCTCCTTGGTATCCAAGACATCTTCAAGGACCAGTTCCTTAAAAAGACAACGTTCATTATTAAGGACCCCTATCGCCCAGGGCACGCCCTCTTCTCATTGTTACTATCGGGAAGGAGGTACAGAAGCCTGAAGGCACACACTCAATGATTCAGGAGCAGCTTCTTCCCCTCTGCCATACAATTCCTAAATGGACATTGAATTCATTAACACTACCTCACTTTTTTAATATATATTATTTCAGTTTTTGCGCTATTTTTAATCTATTCAATATATGTAAATATATTTGCTGTAATTTAATTATTTATTTTTTCTTTCTATATTATCATGTATTGCATTGTACTGCTGCTGCTAAGTTAACAAATTTCACGACACGTGCCGATGATATTAAACCTGATTCTGATGGAGACAATTTTTTTTAAAAGCAGATACATCCATGGGTGGGGCAGAAGGTGTTTTGCAGGGCAGGTGGGAGCATAATTCAGGAATATTTTGCTCCTTCTGTCATGTCTGCTGTGCATGTGTGTATTCTTGAGGTTTGGACTCATGGTTCACAGTGCCTTCCTGAATAAACTGCATGAACCAAAGATTCTCATGAGTTGGTGGGGATTTTAAAATTTTTGGAGAAGTTTCAGATACATTCATAAATCATTTCCTGTGTCAATCTTGTAGCCTCTTGTTGTGATGAAACTTAGAGTGGACTTTCTGTTTCAGGAGTCTGATGTCAGCCATGTCAGCAACATGACATGTGCAATCAAGGATGAGTGTAATTTTCCATTCTGTATTTCCTCACACTATACTTAGAAAGAGATCAGTTCAGGCCACTGAGTCACTTCTCACCTACAGAGCAATCCCATTCCATCACTAATTTTCCCTTAATCTGTTCTCCCCACAATCTCATTGACTGCCTCCCGATTCTAGCCAACACACATGGAACATTTACAACAGCTAATTACACTTCTTTGAAATGTGCAAGGAGAGAAGGGGGTTGGGGGGGGGGATCCAATGTGTTCACAGAGAGGGCTGATAAACTCTACATAACAGCATTAGAGGTCATGACTAAACTGCACTACTATAATCATCCATCTCCTTCTGGTGCTCCCCTCCCCCTTTCTTTCCCCCTAGGCCTCCCGTCCCATGATCCTCCTCCTTCTCCAACCCTGTATCCCTTTTGCCAATCAACTTTCCAGCTCTTAGCTTCATCCCTCCCCCTCCTGTCTTCTCCTATCATTTTGGATCTCCCCCTCCTCCTCCCACTTTCAAATCTCTTACAATCTCTTCTTTCAGTTAGTCCTGACAAAGGGTCTCGGCCCGAAACGTCAACTGTACTTCTTCCTATAGATGCTGCCTGGCCTGCTGCGTTCCACCAGCATTTTGTGTGTGTTGCTACTATAATGATGGTCTGATTAGTCTCTAGGGCTGGGTCTTTCTGCCCATTCTTACAGTCTCTGGTTTATGAATGTCTGACTGATGGACACCCCTACATGTGAATGAGCTCCCACATATCATTAAACTCAAAAAGTTCTATGTACGTACAGAAATTCATTCTTAGGAATGATAGAACTAATCAGTCTTAAGTGTTTTTGATGCTGTTGTGACTGTGAACACAGTCACCAGGAGATACTGAAGCTGGTGATATAGAAGCCTTTATTCAGCACACAAGTAGACATCATAGTCAAGACACCCTTGGAAGAAGAGGCCTGCCTAACCCAATATTACATGACATTTTTATCTGCTAAAGGTCAAAGGTAATGGCAGGACAATTCTATAGTTACAATGTATCTACAATGCTTCCTTTGAATTACATATAGTTTTCACCAACACCTCCATCTTCACACCAACACTCCAGACCCCAAAATGAATGTTAATGCCCACTGACTCTGAGCTGCATCATGCATACGCAGGCATCTCAGGTCAAACAGAGTGTTTCATTGTTTGTAATCAACCCCAATCTGCAGCCCCAAGAACACCATTGTTCTCGATACATTTGGAACTTAATCTACAATCCACGTTCAGGTCTGAAGACTGGGTGCTGTTGAAATTACTATTTTCTATATACCATAACTCCAGAATACGTCCTAACAGATGTCACTCATTATAATAACCTATTTTACTTTATTTATTGAGGCCCTTCCACCCCAACGAGCCACAATGCCCGCAACCTACCTATTTAACACTAGCCTATTCACAGAATAATTTATAATGATTGCTTAACCTACTAATCAGTATGTCTTTGGACTTTGAGAGGAAATCAGAACATCCGGAGGAAGCCCACACAGTCACGGGGTGAACATACAAACTCCTTACCGACGGTGCCAGAATTAAATTCCAAACCCTGATAATCCAAGCTGTAATAGTGTTGCGTTAACCACTATGATGAAATCAAGCAATTTCTTTTTTTGCCTCCTCCCACTTTCTCCAAACTCAAGGTGTAGCTATGGGCCCCAGCCAAGCCTGTCTTTTTATTGGCTATCTGGGACAGTCCTTTTCCAAGCCTACCTTGGTAATGCTCCCCAACTCTTTCTGCACGACATTGGCAACTCCATTGGTGCTATTCATGCTCTCATGCTCATCAATTTCTTCAACTTTGCATCCAACTTAGTATCTCCTATAATATTTGATAACTTCCTTGCCCTTAAATTCGCTATGGACCATTTCTGACACTTCCCTTCCCTTTCTAGACCTCTCTGTCTCTATCTCTGAGACAAGTTGTCCATTGATATCTTTTATACACCTACTGATTCCCACAGCTATTTTGACTATCCTCTTCCACCAAGTCTCCTGTGAAAAATGCTACTTCCTTTTCTCAGGTCCGTTGTCTCCACCACATCTGTTCTCAAGATGAGGCTTTTCCTTTTCAGGACATCAGAAATGTCCTCCTTCTTCAAAGAACGGTGTTTATCTTTCTACTTTATTAATGTTGCCTCCACCCACATCTCCTCCATTTCCCAGACATCCACACTCACCCCCATCCTCCTGCTCCCCTAACAAGGATGTCCTCACCCACCTCCCCATGAGCCTCAGCATTCAATACATCTTCTCTGCAACTTCCACCATCTTCAACCAGACCCTATCACCAAACACATTTTACCTCCCCTGCCCCCTCCTCTTTTGCCATGATAATGCCACTCTCAGAGTGGAGGAGCAATGCCTCATATTCCATCTAGGTAATTTGTTTCCCCTCCCCTTCCTTTTATCTATTCTCCACTCTGGCTGCTTAGCTCGTCTCCTCACTTGCCTATCACCTTCTCCTGGTGCCCCACTTCCTTCCCTTTCCCCGTGGTCCACTCTCCATTCCTATCAGATTCCTTCTCCAGTTATCACCCCCCAGCTTCTTACTTCATCTCCTTTTCTCCCCACCGACCCTGCTTCATCTAGCAAATTCTAGCTTGTCCTCCTTCCGCTCCACCCAATTTCTTATTCTGACTTCTTCCCTCTTTCTATCTAGTCCTGAAGAAGGGTCTCATCCTAACACTTCGACTGTCTTTTCGTTTCTATAGGTGCTGCCTGGCCTGCTGAGTTCCTCCAGCATTTTGTGTGTGTTGCTCTGGATTTCCCGCATCTGCAAAATTTCTCATGTTTATTATTTTTCTTTCATATGTGTTTTTTCTGACTTATGAACAAAATCAACCAAAACTTATTTAAAGAAAATAATCCATTCATTTCCTGGGGATGTCTGTACTCTTATTAAGGAAAGTGAATAAACCCTTCTGAATACTAAACACAAAGTACACTGCTGATGCTGTGGTCAAATCAACACGTACAGACAAGCTGGAGGAACTCAGCAGGTTGGGCAGCATCCATTGAAACGAGCAGTCAACGTTTCAGGCCGAGACCCTTCGTCAGGACTGAAGATGAAGGGGGCAGGGGCCCTATAAAGAAGGTGCCAGGTGAAAAACCAATCAGAGGAAAGGGGGTGGGGGAGGGGAAGCAGGGAGGGGATAGGCAGGAAAGGTGAAGGAATGTAAGGGGAAAGCACTATGGGTAGTAGAAGGCAGAATCATGAGAGATGTGATAGGCAGCTGGAAGAGGAGGCAGAGTGAAAGTGGGATGGGAGAAGGAGGGAATTACCGAAGTTGGAGAATTCGATGTTCATACCAAGGGGCTGGAGACTACCCAGACGGTATATGAGGTGTTGCTCCTCCAGCCTGAGTTTGGCCTCATCATGGCAGAAGAGGAGGCCATGTATGGACATATCCGAATGGGAATGTGAAGCAGAGTTGAAGTGGGTGGCACCCGGGAGATCCTGAGTGTTGTGGCAGAAGTGCTCAATGAAGTGGTCCCCCAATCTGTGTCGGGTCTCGCCGATGTAGAGGAGGCCACACCAGATGCAATAGATGCAATTTCTCTCACTACCCCTCTCCGCTTTTCGCAGGAATCGTTCCCTCCACGACTGCCTGGTCCACACATCCCTCCCCACAGATCTCCCACCTGGTACTTATCCCTGCAAGCGTAAGTGCTACACCTGTCCCTACACCTCCTCTTTTACCATCATTCAGGGCCCCAAACAGTCCTTCCAGGTGAGGCAACACTTGACTTGTGAGTCTGTTGGGGTCATCTGTTGCATCCGGTGCTCCTGGTGCTGCCTCCTCTACATCGACGAGACCCGACGTAGATCGGAGGACTGCTTCATCGAGCGCCTCCGCTCCGTCCACCACAACAGACAGGATCTCCCGGGTGCCACCCACTTCAACTCTGCTTCACATTCCCATTCGGATATGTCCATACAGGGCCTCCTCTACTGCCATGATGAGGCCAAACTCAGGCTGGAGGAGCAACACCTCATATGCCGTCTGGGTAGTTTCCAGCCCCTTGGTATGAACATCGAATTCTCCAACTTCTGGTAATTCCCTCCCTCTCCCTTCCCCCATCCCACTTTCACTCTGCCTCCTCTTCCAGCTGCCTATCACTTCTCTCATGATTCTGCCTTCTTCTACTACCAATAGTGCTTTCCCCTTACATTCCTTCTTCACCTTTCCTGCCTATCCCCTCCCTGCTTCCCCTCCTCCACTCTTTGATCTTTCCTCTGATTGGTTTTTCACCTGGCACCTTCTTTAAAGGGCCCCTGCCCCCTCTTTCTTCAGTCCTGACAACTGGGGTCTCGGCCTGAAACGTTGACTGCTCATTTCAACGGATGCTGCCCGACCTTCTGAATACTGATAAGTATTTTTTAATTACTACGGTAGAGTGTTGATTAAACCCTTCCAGCACTTCGAGCTGCACTTCCCAGCAACCCCCCAATTTAATCGTAGCCTAATCACAGTACAATTTGCAATGAACAATTAACCTGTTAACTGGTATGTCTTTGAACTGTGGGAGGAAACCGGAGCACCTGGAGGAAACACGTGGTCATAGGAGAACATCCAAACTCCTTATAGGCAGTGGCGGGAATTGAACCCTGGTCACCTCTACTGTAAAGCATTCTGCTAACCATTATGCTACCATGCCACCCTATTCAATTAACCATTTTTTATTTCCTTTTATATTTTCAGAGAGAACCCAGAAAGGATATTTGAACTGTTTATCGAGGCCCTGTGTCCAAAATCAATAGATGACGGTGAGTGTGAAAAATTACTTAAAGGAAGAAAAAAAGTTTGCAAAGGTGGTTCTTAAATGATTTCATGTGATACATATCAAGGCTATTTGATCAAACAGCATCCATCTTTGCAAAGTCTCTCAAGCTTTCATCTGTTTTACACATTAGAACAGGATGTGGCCATTCAGAAATGCAATCACACTCTGTGGTCTGACCAGTGTCTGCATCAGCTCCATTTACCTGCCTTTAAACCTATGTCTTAATACACATAACTAAAACTGATCTATTGTTAGTAACACACACAAAATGCTGGAGGCAGCATCTATAGAGGGGAGTAAACAGTGGACATTTCAAGCCGAGACCCTTCATCAGGACTGCAGGATAGGCAACATCTATAGAGAGGAATAAACAGTCAGAAGGTCTGTGCTGCCTGACTTCCAGCATTGCAAATGTGTTACTCCGGATTTTCAGCATCTGCAGAATCTACTTTTCTTTGTTTTGAATGTTTCAGTTTCTTCTGGGAAAGAGTTGCAGATTTCTCGTTCCTAATCTACCCAGGTCCTCTCATCCACATCCTTTGTTCCAAATCCTGCCCCCTCCTCTAGCCACCATCACTCAGTCTACATCCTCTCCTCCACCTATTCTACATGTTATGCCTTTCCTGATTTGGATTGTTATTTTATTTCTACTTACTAGATCTCATTGCTTAATTGGAAGTTCACAACTTTTTATTTAAAATTAGAATTTTATTTCTTACATCCATCTCACAACATGAGAGAGTAAAAATCTTTATGTTGTATCTCCATCGTTATGTACAAGCAATAAGGAAAGGAATTGTGGGAGGATGTTGCCCAAACACTAAAATTGTATACAGAATTGTTTTGTACACTTGTATGTACAGTCAGATATGCAATCAGATCAATGTGTACTGATAAATCTGATGGCCTGGTGAAAGATGCTGTCCCGGAGCCTGTTGGTCCTGGCCTTAATGCTGCAGTACCGTTTGCCAGATGGTAACTCATTTCTCATTATCGTGTTGCTAAGCAATTAGCTTTTGCCATCACGTCAGCCATTATATAAACACTTGTATTCATTCATTCATTCAAACACATTCATTCGTTAGATCACTCATTAGAAGTTGAAGGAATTTCAATCAGTATTTAAATCTGCCTTTCATTAGAACACTGAGAAGTACTGTCTTTTTACACCAGCTCCTTATGTACTGTAACACGTGGGTGAATGATAAAACTGCCTTCAACTACAATTATGCCAGGACTGGAGTTATCTATCTGTCTAGCTTAAGAAAACAGGAAAAACTCTTGAGCGGGGCAGAACACCTTCTCCTCTCAGTGAGCCTCTTATCCCCTTCCCCAGACGTTCCTAATTGTTCATCTTCCCTCGCTCATTTGCTTCCTTTCATTGCTTGCCTTCCTTACCATGTTGATAAATTGGTTTATCATTGCCATGTGTACTGAGGTTACAGTGAAAAGCTTGTGTACTGATCATACAAATCAATTCATTATAACTGTAAAGCACTAACAGAGTACAGAATAAAGTGTTACAGCTATAGAGAAAGTGTAGTGCAGGTAGACAATAAAATGCAAGGTAGATTATGAGATCAAACGGTCACCTTATCATAGTAGGGAACCATTTAATAGTCTTGTAATCATGGAATTGAAGCTGTCCTTGAACCTGTTGATGTGTGCTTTCAGGTTTTTATGAGAAGAGAGAATATTCAGGGTGTATGGGGTTCTTTGTCTATACTTTTTGCTGCTTCAGTAAAACATCCAGCGTAATCAGAGTCCTTGGAGAGGGGAGGCTGGTTTCCATGATGTGCTGAACTGTAACCACACCTCTTTGCAGTTTCTTGTTGTCTTGGTCAGAGCAATTGTCATACCTAAAGTTCCTGATTACAAATCAGGAATAATAAATTAAATTCAAAGTCACCATATACATCTGAGGTTCATTTTCTTGCAGGCATACTCAATAAATCCATAACAAAATAATAACCATAATAGAATTAATGAGAAACAGCTCGAACTTGGGCATTCAACCAGTGTTCAAAAAAAGCTGTGCAAATGCAAAAAGAAAGAAATAATAACAATAAAAAATAAACAATAAATATCAAGAACATGAGATGAAGAGTTCTTGAAAGTGAGTCCATTGACTGTGGGAACAGTTCAGTAATGGGGCGAGTGAAGTTGAGAGAAGTTGTCACCTTTGGTACAAGAGCCTGGTGGTTGAGGGTTAATAACAGTTCTTGAACCTGGTGGCGTAAGTCCTCAGGGTCCTGGATGCTTCTTCCTGATGGTAGCAGCGAGAAGAGAGCATGGCCTGGGCGGTGGTGGTCCCTCAGATGGAGGCTGTTTTCCTGCGACTTTTCCTGCTGATGTGCTCAATGGTGGGGAGGGGTTTCCCCATGATGGTCTGGGCCATATCCATTACTTTTGTAGGCTTTTCCCTTCGAAACCTTTGTTGTTCCCATGCCAGCATGTGATGCAGCATTCAATATACTCTACACCACACATCTATAGAAGTTACAGTATATTTATAGAAGTACACATTTCTAGTATAGCCATGTTAGTGAGGCTCAAAGGAGGCGTTGCCAAATTTCTTTAGCCTCCTGAGGAATTACAGGCACCGGTGCACTTTCTTGACCATGGTGTTTACATGGTTGGACCAGGACGGAAAATTTGGTGATAGCTGTTTAGTGACTATGGTCTGACTGAAGTGGTGTTCAATAATATTCAGTGCTACCCCATTTTCTGGTGCTATACAAATGATCTGGACAAAAATACAGCCTACTATAAGCAAGATTGGCATTGTGATTAACAGTAAAGAGAAAGGTCTAGGCTGCAGGAAGTTATTGAACGTAGAACATAGCACAGTACAGCAGTTAAACAGGTCCAGCAGCTCATGATGTCTCTGCTGCCTTCACATGATCTATATCCCTCCGTTCCCTGCATTTTCATGCGTCTAAAATCTCGTAAATACCTTTTCCATATCTACTTCCACTACTACCTCGGCAGCCTGTACCAGGTACCTACCACTTTCTATATATGAAAAAAACCTTTAAACCTTCCCCCTCTTACCATAAATGTGTGTTCTCTGATACTTGATATTTCTACCAGGAAAAAAAATTTTGACCATCTGCCATACCAAAGCTTCTCATAATTTTCTAAATTCCCCTCATCTTCCATTGTTCCAGAAAATATGTTAGGGACATTTAATAGACTCTCATATAGGACTCAGATGATAGATAAAGCAACACACACAAAATGTTGCAGGAACTCAGCAGGTCAGGCAGAATTTATGGAAATGAAAAAACATTTTGGGCTGAGACTGTTCTTCAGGACTGAGAAGGAAGGGGGGAGATGACAGAGTAAAGGTGGGGGGAGGGGGAAAGAGGCTAGCTGGAAGGTGATAAATGAAGCCAAGAGAGGGGGAAAGGTCAAGGGCTGAAGAAGAGGGAATCTGTTAGGAGAGGAAAGTGGACCATGGGAGAAAGGGAAGGAAGAGGGGATAAATATAGATTAATGGAGGGCTATGCGAAAGGGAAATGTTAGATTGGTCTTAGAGTAGGTTGAAACTTTGTGGCCCAAAGAATCCTATGGTACTGTGCTGTACTGTTCTAAGTTCTAAAACTACTAAATTTGTCTAACTTTTCTTGACACCTCATACCCTATAATCCAGTCAGCAGCCTGGTAAACATCTCTTGTACCCTTCACATACCTCCTGCAATGGGGTAAAAAGAATTGTTTACAATGTTCCCAGTGCAGCCTAGCCAAAGTTTTATACAGCTGTAACTTGACTTCGTTGTAACTTGGCATGACCCTGTGAACCCTTACCGGTCCTCCCACATTCCAGAGACGTTTGGGTTAGTAGGTAATTTGGTCACTTGGCTGAAATTAGGCAGTACAGGCTCGAGGGCCAGAAGAGCTTGTTATCATACTGTATCTCTCAATAAATAAAAGTTTTTCCCCACCCTCCTTAAACCTATACCCTCTAATACTTGATGCTCCAGACCCCTACGCTCCAAGGAAAATAGTCCTAACCTGTCCAACCACTCCCTAAAACTCAGTCACTCAAGTCCCGGTAGCAACGTTGTTAATCTTTTCTGCATGCTTTCCAGCTTAGTAACATCTCCCCTACAGCATGGTGACCAAAAATGGAATGCGATACCCCGAGTGCAGACTCACCACCATCTTGTACAACTGCAACATAACCTACCAAGTTCCATACTCAGTGACCTGACTGATGTAGACAGCATGCCCAAATCCTTCTTCACCACCCTACCCTGTCAGAGAACCATGCACCAGAACAGCTGCTGTTCTATAACACTTCCCCTACCCCTAATTTGCCTAAATTAAACTACATTTGCAATTCTTTGGCGTAATTATCCAGCTGATTAATATCTCCTATAATATTTGATAACTTTGTTTACTGTCAATGACCTGTTTTATTGTCATTGGCAAACTTACTATCCCTGATACATTCTCATCCAAATCGCTGATATGCATATATGACACAACACTGGGCCCAGGCACTGACCCTTGACCCCACTAGTTATGGGCCTCTGGTCCTTCCACCATCACTGTCTGCTTCCTACTTTCAAACCAATTGTACATCTATCCAGTTAGCCAACTGGTCCTGGATCCCATGCAGTTTAATCTTCCTAAGCAGCCTACCAGGTAGAAATTTATTCCACCACCTCTCTCTGCTTCCTACCATCAAACTATAGAGAGTACATCTACTACTCTCCCCTCATCAACCTTCTTGGTTAGTTCATCAAAACATTCATTCAAGTTCCTAAGACATGATCTCCTACATATAAAGCCCATGATGACTACCCGTAATCAACCTTTACCTTTCCAAATGCATGCATATCTTATCCTTTGGACTGATCTCCAGTAAATGACCTACCACAGATATTAGGCTGACTCATCTATAGTTCCTGGGTTATGTTTTCAAAGTCTGTTTAGTTTCTCCTCAATGGCTTGATTATATGGCACGAAAGTGGCAAGGCAATTCAATATAGAGAAAGGTGAACACTATAAAGGAATCCATATTAAATGCCAAGATCTTACAAGTGTAAGGAACTGAGAGGTATTGGAGAGTATGTCTAGTTGAAGGTAACAGGACAGCTAGTGAAGGAAGCACTTTATTGACAAAGACAGAATACATAATCACTGGAGGATCAGCAACTTTAAGTTCTTTGGTGTTATAATTTCAGAGGACCTGCCCTGGGTCCAATACGTGAGTGCAATTACAAAGAAAGCATGGCAGTGTCTCTACTTCTTCAGGAGCTTGCGAAGATACAGCATTGCATCTAAAACTCTGATGAACTTCTGTAGATGAGTAGTGCAGAGTATATTGACTGCCTGGTATGGAAACACCAATTCCCTTGAATGGAAATTCCTGCAAAAGGTAGTGTATATGGCCCAGTCCATCATGGGTAAAGCCCTCTCCACCACTGAGCAGATCTATGCGAACTGTTGTCACAGGAAAGCATCATCCATCATCAGGGACCCCCACCACCCAGGTCATACTCTCTTCTCACTGCTGCCATTGAAAGAAGATACAGAAGCCTCAGGACTCGCAGCACTAGTTTAAGAAACTGTTATTACCCCTCAACCATCAGGCTCTAGAACCAAAGAGGACAACTTCACTTGCCTAATCACTGAACAGTTCCTGCAACCTATGGACTTACTTTCAAGGACTCTTTGTCTCATGTTCTCGATATTCATTGCATATTTATTTTTTGTTATTATTATTTATTTAGTATTTGAACAGTTTGTTGTCATTTGCACTCTAGTTGAACATCCAAGTTAGTGCAGGTTTTGATTGATTTTATTATGGTTATTATTCTATTATGGATTTATTGAGTATGACCACATCAAAATGAATCTCAGGGTTGTATATGGTGACATATATGTACTTTGATAATAATTTTACTTTTGAACAAGAGAAGCAGGATTATGCAGGAACTCTAAAAAACAATAGCTATGCCGAACAATATGTTGTTCTGATCACCAAACAAAAATGTGAGAGCACTAGAGAGAGTGAAAAGAAGATCTGAGGATTTTGACAGCTGAAGTATTATTAGATGGGTATGAAATTTTGAGAGACTTGGACAGAGTGAATAGGAATGAGCCACAATACAGACTAAAACTGTGCAAGTGGTTTAGTTAAAAGCTTACTCCTCAGATGGGACTCATCTGCTGTGATTGGCAGCTCATCAAGAAGAAAAACTCTGATCTCAAACCTCCACTGCCTGTGGCTATACCCACTCGTGGGGACGGCTTTGGGAGTAAACCCCAAGGGAAAAGTCTGGAGCTAGAATCCTTAAAGCAGTCCAACGTTGAGCTTAGTGCTGACCGGCAACTCCTGTGGTGCCGCTGTTGGTACCAAACTGTATCAGCGTCTGCAGTCCCCTTGGATTCATCAGCTACATGGGGAGGGGAAGCCTGCTGAATGGGCAATAACTGGCTCTCCATATCCTACTGCCCTAACTTGTGTACCGGCTTGTGTGTCACGTAGACAGCTATGGTCGACCCCGACCAAAGGAGGGCCCCAATATCCTCAAATCTCCCAGTATTTTTACTGGTTGCTATGGACATAAATGACACTCTTCTGTACTGCCCATTTCTGTGAGAAAAGTAGCATAACCGCAGATATAATTAGTGTCCTCATTATTAGTAAATGCATCATGAGCATTTCAATGGTGCAATTTAATATCAGAGATTGTACAGTATACAGTATATTACTTAAAATTCCTACTCTTTGCAGACATCCAGGAAATAGAAAAAAATCCCAAAGACAGAAAACAACCTAAAAGCCCCCCTCCACCCTCCCATGCACAGCAGCAGCAAAAGCATCAATCCTTCCCCCTTTACTCCAGCAGGTATCAACCCCCCATCCCACCACCCACCATGCAAGCAACAGAAAGCTCCAGTGACCATGATCCATCAAAAACTATCGTCCATCCCAACACTTTGCTGTCTCAGACTCTTTCTCTCACTAGTGATATCACTCCTGCAACAGCAAAAGGGTGACAAACGGCTTGCTGTTTCGATGTTATAATCTGCCGTGTCACTTGTCCAAGTTCCCCGACTCAAGGACCAACAGAATCTCACTCCCCATCGAGAGAGAAAGAGAGAGAGAGAGATCACTCAAGTACAGGGACCTTCTTTCGACAGCACCATACACTGCCTGCTATGTCAATGTTTCAATCTCCCACAACGCTTCAGTCAGCAACATCAGCAAGGTACTGAGTCATCCACAGGGCCACACCCCAAAGGCACACATCTTCCAGGCCACATCTGGGGATATCAAAATGCCAAGCCACACAGTAAGCCCAAGAGTAAAAACCTTCCAGCACCACCTGTGAAGAACTATAGTTTGAGCCGCAGCTGTAGATCATTGGCTCCAACAGGACCCTAGCCACCTTGAAAAGAAAAAAGAGACACAAGGAGACTGTTTCGCAGACAAACTGGAAGTCGCCTGTGTCTGCAAAAACCTCTGGCACCATCTTTAGCTCCTCCCACTCCTCTTTGCCTTGAGATTTGGTCAGAAGGCTTCAAAATATGTCTTTGTGTTCAGTTACCTGACTCTGATGAAGATACTATAATTCACTACAATAAAAACAGAAAATGCTGGAAATACTCAGCAGGATAGATTGCACCTGTGGGAAGAGAACCAAGAGTTAATGCTTCAGACTGAAAGCCCTTTGTCAGAACCGGCAAGGAGATAAACCAAGCTTTTTAAACTGCAAGGAGGGTTGGATGGGGAGGAATGGCTCTGATCAATTGAAACTGATGTGACCATGGAGTTAATCAGGATTATCTGATCAATGAATGAATGGGAGTAGTTAGAGAGTGAGAAGACATTCAAAAGAATGTAGGAGTCGGGAAATGTAGAGATGGATGATGTGCTGGGCAGATCAGACTGTGCATGTTTTGCACTCCCAGAAAAAAGAATAAAAAGAAAAAAAAAACAACGTAACAGCTGAGAAAATATTACAGATCCAGACTGAGATATCAAGTTACCTGGTGACTGTAATTCGCCTATCTTCTGAATGGAAGAAAATGAAGTTACTTGGAAATCATTATTTGGAAATAAATAAAAGAGATACGGATTAAGCTTAAACGCCTATAATTAAGTAGCTGGTCCACTCACTGGGAATGTACAAAGTGCAGGTAATTAAAATCTGCATATATTTGAATGTAAAATGTATAGGTCATTCAGTTCCACAAACAAGTTCCAACAGCCAGTTAGATCCTGTTCTGCAACTCCATATAGGTCCAGATGCCTTCACATCCTTGCCTAACAATCTGTTGATCTTAGTCAAGCAACTGCTGCAGAGTCAGTCCTTTAAGGAGAAGGTTATCATCTTATTTCTATAACTCTTTCTGTGAAGTGACACTTCCTGACATCACCCATGATCATCCAAGCCCTAAAGCCACCTCCTTATTCTGTCTGACTTCCACCCTCCTTGTTTCCAATCCTGATGAAGGGTCTAGAGTCTCGGCTCAAGCATTGACTGTTTGTGCCCCACCATAGATGCTACCTGCATTGCTGAGTTCCTCCAGCATGTTGTGTGTGTTGTTCAAGAATTCCAGCATCTGCAGAATCACTTGTGTCCCTGAAGTTATTAATGTCTTTGATCTCTCCACCAAAAAGAAAAGCATTTTTCTCAAATTCTTTTAAAGTTTTAAAACATTTGGTCAGATCACTGCTCAGTCTTCAAAACTCAGAACACAAGCCAACTCCATTCAGTCTTTCCTCATGATGTCTGAACCTGGATTGAGTGCTGTCAGTCCCAAGGCAGCTACAACTGAGGCACCTCAGGTACACCAATATACTTTGCATCACAGACAATATTCAGGCAGAGTAACCTGCTGGTATATTTCTGTCTTCTCTTCGAGTGCAAAGCAGGCCTTAAATCTGTTTCACCTCTGTGATCAGACAGGAAATGTCACTAGACCAGCCTAAAGCACTATCCCTTTTAAAAACCTGGGCATTTGTACAATGCAAATATACTGCTATTGCCATTGAACTTTACCAAGGCCACTGGAAATGCGTTTCCATTGTTTCCAGATTCTCCTAAGCATAACCTGTTATTTGAAAATTCTCCTCCATACTTCCAATATCCTTCATGTCTGTAATTTCTGTAATTTTTTCCAGCCCTTCAATCCTCCCAGGACTTGGTACTCCCTCAGCCTTTGCCTCAGACTTGATCAGTAGCCAGAATTTCTTCCCTAAATATCTCTGCCTCTTCACCTTTTTTTATTTTTGCTTCTTTATCGTTTAAGACTACCTCACCAACTGTATGTTTGACTATTTATCCTTTATGTGGCCCAGCATCAGTCTGGTTTAATAACATACCCGTAGTGTCAGGACCACAATTCATGTAGTCTGTAATGTTTTGCCAATCTCAGCCAGGGTCTATGGGACAGAGGTGTAGAAAGGATGGTGGTTAATCCGAGTGCAATTGATTAAAGGAACCCAGACACTCCTGAATACTGTGCTGGGGAATGAGCATGTCTAAACAAAGATGCATAATAGTCAAATACCTGCCAACACTCTCTCAGAAATGAATTAAGCCCACTTTGTGCTGCATGGATAGCCCGCCATTGGCTGGAGGTGGATGTCTGGGTGGGAGGAGTAAAAGCTTAAGACACTAAAGGAAGCAGAGCAGGTTCAAGATTTGGAGTCTGCTGCACAGTGACTCATTTCTGCAAATCTGGATTTTTTTTCTCTCTGTCTTAAAGTTGTGCTGAAGCCACAAGTTTCCTGTTGAGCTCCTTACCAGATCGACATTTGGTCAGGGCAAGACCTCTGCAGATGGTAGGAGGCAGACTCTCGGCCTGACAGTGTGTTCACAGGAGCATATGCCATGGTGTTTTCAGGGAATAGATTGCCATGCAGAATGTATAGAGCAGACATTTTATACAAGAATGTCTTATACAAGACATTTTATAACGTTCCAGTTAATAATCAACTTCATGTTGCATTAAACCATTTCCTGTCTGCTCAGAAATAGGCCAAAGCCTTGGCTGATGTCATGCGGGAATTTATGACTAACTTCTACAACCATTTTTGGAGTTCCCCTTTACTCCCCCCTTTGAAAAAACTGCTGAAATATGTTGCTACTGGAATCAGCAACCTCTTGTATCTAAGCCATTCACCAATAGAAGTTGTTTAAAAGGAATGTTACACATGTTCTAAAAGTCTCATACAACTATTGAGCACCACGTCTTTACTTCTAATGTGTGGTTCAATGTTTAAAGTTACTGTTATGAAGATTAAATAAGTCATCAAAGATTGAAGACAATAGCCAATGATTGCAGAGTGTAGCCAAAAACTGAAGGATCCAGTAAAGATTGAAGAGCTATTAAAAAAATGAGGAAGACAAAGAATTACAGACTTGTAAGTTATACGGAAATAGTGGGGGAGTTGTTAGAATCTATTTTGAATGATGTGGTACCAGAACATTTTGAAAGCCTTAATGATATTGGATAAAATCAAATGGAATGGATTTGTGAAAAAAAATCATACTTAACAAATCTTTTGGAGTTCTTTGTAAAGATATAGTTATAAGAATAGATGGTGTATAACCAGTGCATTTGACATATGAAATTTTGTCCACTTTCTTCTCATGTGGGACGTTATCAGAAAGTTTTTGATAAGGTTACACATAAAATGCCAATGTGCAATATTAAACCTAATGGGAGATAATGGAATGACATTGACTGAGAACTATTTCACAGAATAAAGTGAGAGTAGTTATTAATGACTCTTTTTCCTGGTTTGTATTGAGCTGCTACAGGGATCAGAGCTTAGGCCCCAGCTAATTACAATATACACCCAGTGTCCACTTTATTAAGTACACTTGTACATCTCCTCATATATAAATACAAATATCCTCATATACAAATATCAGTATCTCCTCATATACAAATATCCAATCAGCCAATCATATGGCAACTAATAGTGCATAAAAGGATGCAGACATGGTCAAGAGGATCAGTTGTTGTTCAGATCAAACATCAGAATGCGGAAGAAACATCGAGGTGAATGTGGAAGCTTGGAGATTGTTTGGGTATTCCAGTGCTCTGCAGTCTCCGAGAGGATTCCGGGAGACAGAGTGTGTGCAGGAACCTCGTGGTGAGAAGCCTGTGGGACGGGGCACAGGCTTGTTTTGTTCAACTCCAGTTCACTGATTAAAGCTTCCATTGTTCGCTGGTTAATGCGACAATGGTGGTTGAAGTATTGAGGCGAGTGTGGAGGGTGAGTGCCAGCTGCCTGTTTTTTGATAGCTCTTCTACAGAGGGAGAAGGTTCTGCCACTGGGCCCAGAGAGTGTTTCCCCAGGTTTTGGTTGTGGACTTGGTCTATAGGCTTTTTCACTCTTAAAGTTTTTTTATATTCTGTGTTTTCTGAGGAGAATGGCGGAACTAGTTCAAGCTGACAAGAAGGTAACCGTAACTCAGATAACTACGTGTCACAACAGTGGTGTGCAGAAGAGCATCTCTGAATGCACAACACATCAGACCTTGAAGTGAGTGGGCTACAGCAGCATAACATCACACTGGGTTCCACTCCTTTACCTAGAAACTGAGTGCATTTCAATGATATGGATAAAGGAAGTAATTGTACCACTTCCAAGTTTGCAGAAAACAAAAGTTTGCAGGATGAACGCAAGTACATACCTATGTGATTTAGCCAAGATGAATTTAGAAATATATGGCAGATCCAGTTTAACATGGATAAATACAAAGTTATCATTTTGGTTTTAAAAGAAGGCACATTATTATTTGAGTGGTAGTAGATTGGGAAAAGAGGCTTGAGGTGCATCAAGCATGCACAAAGAGAAATTAATATGTTGGCCTTCATCACAAAATGATTTGAGTTCAGAACAAGGAATGTCTTGCTCCAGCTGAACTGTAGTGACCTTGGGAAGATACCAATTGGAACTTTGGTCACTTGATCTCCTTATTTGAGGAGGATTATTTTTGCTGTGGAGTGATTGCAACAAAGAATTATCAGACTGATTCCTGGGATGACAAGGTTACTGTATGAGGAGAATAAATCTGTTATACTTAGATTTGCTTGAGGAGAGACCCTAACAGAAACCTATACATTTCTGACATTTCATTGGAGCTTGGGAGACTGAGAGGTGTATGAAATCTTGAGGATATAGAAGGGTGAATGCACTCAGTCTTTTTCCCCAAGGTTGGGTAATCAGGAAGTAGAAGACATAGTCTAAGCTGAGAAGGGAAAGCTTTAATAGGAACTTGAGGGGCAATTTTTTTCCACAGAGGGTGGTATGTATGTGGAATGAGCTGCCAGAGGAAGTTGCTGAGACAGATAAATAAACAACAAAGAGAGCTGGACGGGTACTTGGACAGGAAAGGTTTAGAAGGTTATGGGACAAACACTGGCAAATTGAGCTTGCTTGAATGGGCATCTTGGTCAGCATGGACCAGATGGATCGAAGGGCTTGTTTCCATGCTATATGACCCTATGACGAGATAAAGGAAAAGTATTCCCAATAGCTGGTGAGTCCAGAATCAGAGGTCACAGAATACAGATATTCCATTCAGAACCAAGATCAGGTGACCTTTTTTTCTCAGAGGGTGATGAATCAGATAAACTCTGAACCACAGAAAGCAATTAGTAAATCTATTTAAGTAGTGTGTAGATACCAAGATGATCAAGGGAAAAGGGGAGAAGGTAGGAATAGGCTACTGAAGTGGATGATCGGCCATGATTGCTTTGAATTCTGGAGCAAGGTAGTCTAATGCCCTTTTCCGTCGTCCTGTTTTCTGTGAACCTGAGTACTGTAGAAATGCTTGGCAAACACAAATCTCATTGTCCAGCTGTTACTGTACTCCATTTTTTGAAATTAGTCTCAGAATTTGAGATTCAAACTTACACCATCTGGCTTACAGCTTTTATATTATAATCAAAAGCCACACTTTTAGACCTAACCAACTCATCGTCATCATTATGTGCCATGTCATACGACGTGGGTGATCATTGACCGTGATGGTTCTTGGCAAATTTTTCTACCAAAGTGGTTTGCCATTGCCTTCTTCAGAACAGTGTCTTCGCAATACTCTTCAGAGAATGTCTGCCTGGCATCAGTGGATGCATAACCAAGACGTGATATGCAGCAGCTGCTTATACGACCATCCACCACCTGCACCCATGGCTTCACATGACCCTGATTGAGGGGGCTAAGCAGGTGCTACATCTTGCCCAAGGGTGATCTGCAGGCTAGTGGATGGAAGGAGCGCCTTGCACCTCCTTTGGTAGAGACGTATCTCCAACCTGCTACCCAGTATAGAAATTCTACCCTTCATGGCATGTTCTGAATGTAGAATAATGAAGTTAATGGAACTGAATTTCAGAAATTGTTTATAACCTGCAACTTCTGTGAGGATTACACATTTAACACATACGATGAAGGGCGGATTTCTTCTCTTAACACTTAATAACCATACACTTGACTCCATGCTTTAGACCCAATCCCAGCAATGCCAGTCACCCTGCCAATAATCTAGGTTTCACCAAAGTTCAGCCAAAAATACAGATGAATTGCTGAATTTGAAAGTGATACCATAGGAAGAATAGTGGGTATTATACATGGCCAGACATCCGGCAGGAGCTGGTGGGCGGTAGTGAGGAGGAGGAGCTATAGTCAATGCTTTTCTACCAGAATTATAGTCCAGTAACAGCATATGATGCTAAACTCAATTCAGTCATGAAGTCCCATAGTCTAATATTTTTTTAATGTGTATTTACTTCTCAGGGCCTCAGTATAGCTGGAAAGACCAGAATTTATTTTCCCTCCTTAATTCCCTGAAGAGTCCTTTGATCAACATTCTGAGCTGCTGCATTCTGTTTAATGGAGTGTTACTGCCCGTTACGCCACTGGCATTTAGGGCAGCAGCAAAGTTCTTCCATCCCTGGTGGTGTTCAGGGCATCCTTCATCGTGTCAGTAGCTTCCTCTCAGAGGAAGTCATGCAAGTCCCGCATGGAGACTCAGGAGTACCACCACACTCAGATGTAAAAGGATTCTTTATTACTGACTCCATAATAATTTTGTTTTACCAGTCAGGGTTGTTAGCCCTGAGCTGAACCCCTGAACCTGGAGGACCGGTTGGACCACTGTTACTCTGGCCTCTACCCTTGGGCTATTTGGCATGAGTAAATCTACTAAGAGCCAAAGCGTAAAGCCCTGACTCCAGCCAACATAGCTCTCTGGGTCATTGAGGCACACAAGCCTCCATTAAAACCCTCTAAGAGGACCACACCTTGTCGTAGGGTTTGGAGGCTTGCGTGCCTCAATGACCCAGAGAGCTATGTTGGCTGGAGTCGGTTGTGAAGAAGATGAATGCAATGTTGGCATTAATTTCTAGAGGTATAGAATATAAGAGCAGAGATGTGATGTTGAGGCTCTATAAGGCATTTGTGAGACCACACTTGGAGTATTGTGTGCAGTTTTGGGCTCCTTATTTTAGAAAGGATATACTGACATTGAAGAGAGTTCAGAGAAGATTCACAAGAATGATTCCAGGAATGAAAGGGTTACCGTATGAGGAACGTCTGGCAGCTCTTGGGCTGTCTTCCCTGGAGTTCAGGAGAATCAGCGGGGATCTCATAGAAACATTCCGAATGTTAAAAGATCTGAACAGATTAGATATAGCAAAGTTATTTCCCATGGTAGGGGATTCTAGGACAAGAGGGCACGACTTCAGGATTGAAGGACGTCCTTTTAGAACTGAGTTGCGGAGAAATTAATTTAGTCAGAGGGTGGTAAATCTGTGGAATTTGTTGCCACGAGCGGCTGTGGAGGCCAAGTCACTGGGTGTATTTAAGGCAGAGATAGATAGGTTCTTGATTAGCCAGGGCATCAAAAGGTATGGGTGAAAGCAGGCGAGTGAGGATGACTGGAAGAATTGGATCAGCCCATAATTGAATGGCAGAGCAGACTCCATGTGCCGAATAGCCTACTTCTGCTCCCTATATCTTATGGTCTTATGGTCTTTGAATTCCTGTTGCAAATGGTCATCTTCTGCAGGAGTTTCTTGTTACTAATCAGTGCATGACCGAATCGGATTTATTATCACTAACCTAGATGACATGAAATTTGTCATTTTATGGTAGCAGTACAGTGCAAAGGCGTAAAATTTCTGTAAGTTACAAAAAGTAAATAAACAGTGCAAAATAAAAGGGATAAAGAGGTGTTCAGATGGGAGAATCTGTTACAGAATCGTTCAGTGCCGGTCTTCAGGCTCACGTACAGTACCTCCACCTGATGGTAGTAACGAGAAGAGGGCATATAGTGAGAGTACTTAATGATAGATGCCACCTCCTTGAGGCACTGTCTCTTGAGGATATCCTTGACCTTGGGGACAGTTGTGCTGCATGAGTCCATAAGCCTCTGCAGCCCAGTGCATTTCTGTGCATTGGAGGCTCCATTCCAGCTTCTGATGCATCCAGTCAGAATGCTCCCACCATACGTCTATAGACATTTTGTAGAAATAATATCTTACTTAGGTCTTCTTGCATGCAGCTATAGACAACTCATTTGCTAAGGAATTTGTGCTGATATATATATCTAACTGTAATTCAGTTTTCTTCTCTATTATTATGTATTACATTGTACTGCTGCCACAAAGACAACAAATTTCATGACATATGCTGGTGGTATTAAACCTGCCTCTGATTCTAATTGTGTGATTAGATTTTTATTTAGGTTCTTGATTGGTCAGGCCATGAAGGGATATGGCGGTAAGGTAGGAAAGTGCGACTGAGAGGAAAATTGGATCAGCCATAGTGAAATGGCAGAGCAGATGTGATGGGCCAAATGGCTCCTATATCTTATGATCTTATTACAGCATGGTGAATGAATAAAAGGTGCTGGCACTCAGACATTTGTTCATCAATCACTGAGAGTAAATGTATAAATGTTAGGAAAGTTAGCCTCAGGTGTGTAAGTAACTTAAATTTCTTACCATTGCTAACTTTATTGGTTTAATCTATTTGCACTGATATACTTTCTAACCAATATGTTGTAATGGCCCATAAAAGTTTACTTTCACCTTAGGTTGTGCTTTATTGGAAGTATAAGAGTACAAGTATCTTACTACATGGTGTCGGCTTGCCCAGCATTGGTAGATCACCTGCCTGGGCAGCATCATTGGGCAGGGTGGTGGGACCAAGGATGATGTCAAGTACAGACTCAGCAAAGCTAGAAACATCTTCAGATCAATGAGCAACATATGGGGATGGACCAAGTACAGTGTCCGCACCAAGGTGAAGCTGTACCAAATCTGTGCTCTATCCAAACTCTTATACAAGTCAGATTGCTGGTGCATGACAGAGAACGACCTTGCCAGCTGTCGTCATTCCACACCATGAGCTTTCAGAACATCCTCCATATTTTCTGGCCAAGAAAGATCTCCATCCACGCCCTACTCCTTCAGTGTCACCAAGAGGACACGGCCACAATCATCATGAGTAAATGTTGGAGATGGACTGGGCACGTGATGAGAAGAGAGGCCAACTCCTTCAGCAAGAGAGCACTTCATTGGACCCCTGCAGGGCAAAGGAAATGCAGAAGACCAAAGACGCTGTACAATAGAGGCAGAAATTAGGACCCTGAACCACAGCTGGGGTACAACAGAAAAATAGCCAAGGACAGACATAGATGTAGGGCTTTCATTGCTGCCCTAAACACCAGCAGTGCAACAGGCAGTAACCACTACTAATATCTAGTCTCTACACGAGGAAGGAAATTCTTGCAGAAAATGGAGTGCAACAGAGATTTAGCAGGTTGATTACTTTGGATAAAGGGTTTTGTCTTCTGAAGGAGATTGAACAGACTGGGTCAATATTTTCACCAATACAGAACAAGATATCTTATTGAAATATTCAAAAACACTGTGGGATTTGCGAAGATACAAGTCGATGCTTTTCCTAACTGCAATTGCTAGAAATGAATCACTGCCTCAGAATAATGTGTCAGTTTGTCATGAATGTGAAGAAATTCCTTACCTTGAGGGTAGTGAATCTTCAGAATTTCTATTCAAAAGGATTGTAGAGGCTCAGTGTTAAGTGTGTGCATGGCAGAGGCTGAGAGATTTTTGGATTTTGAAGGAATCAAAGGATCTGAAGTTACTGCAGCAAAATGGCGCTGAAGTAAAATGTGTATTTGGTATATAATGCAACCTTGATAGAACATCAGAAACACAACAGATTTTGCAGATGCTGAGCAACATGCACAAAATGCTGGAGAAACTCAGCAAGCCAGGCAGCATCTGCAAGAAGCTGGGACCTAAGTGATGGAGATAAAAGGCTGAAGATGAAAGAATCTGATGAGAGGACATGGGAGAAAGGATATAAAATGCCTCCTTATATTTCAGATTTAGCGTAGTTTCAGATGTGGAATGGTTATTCTCATGCCTGCAAGTTAGAAATCAGAAAAAATGTTAATTTCACTTTTGCAGATAGTTTATCAAATGAGTAAATTGGTTTAAAATTGCCACCTGCACTGAGGCGGAGTGAAGAACTTGTGTGGCGTACCATTCATCCAAATTAGTTCAGTACAGTAGTGCACTGAGGTAGTACAAGATAAAATAAAATAAGAGTGCTGATTAAAGTGTTGCAGTTACAGAGAAAGGGCAGCACAGGTGCAAGTCATAACAAGCTAGACTGCAAGACCAAGAGTCCATACTAGGAAACTAGGGGACCATTCAAAAGCCTTATAACAGTGAGATAGATGCTAACCTTGAGCCTGTTGATAAGTGTTTTTTATGCTTTTAAGCCTTCTGCCCGATGGGAGGGGAGATTATAGAGAAAATGATCTTCTTTCATTTTGACCTTACACTTTACCATTTACCTGCACTGCACTCTTTGGTAGCTTTGTTGTTTGACCTGATTCTACCTCAGTGCACTGTGTAATAATTTGATCTGTATGAAAAGTATGCCAGACAAACTTTTCACTGTATCTCAGTACATGTGACAATAATAAACCAATAGTGGGGTCTTTGATTATGCTGGCTTATTTACCACAGCAGCAAGAAGTGGAGACAGAGTCCCTGGAGGGGAGGCTTTTTTCAAAGGAAGTTTGTGAAAATGACTTCAAGATTGAAAGGCTTCTCATATAAGGTGCATTTGATGGCTCTAGGCCTGTACTCACTGGAATTCAGAAGAATGGGGGGGGGGAGGTGGATCTCATTGAAACCTGTTGAACTTTGAGAGGCCCGGATAGAGTGCATGTGGATGTATGCTATGGTGGGGGAGTCTAAGACCAGAGGACACAGGCTCAGAACAGAGGGATGTCCGTTTTCTTTTCTTTTTACAGTATTTTTAGCCGGAAAAAAAAGTTAAGATTTACAAAGTGCAACACATAGATACATCTCAACATAAATTGTGTACATTCATATATTGTAATAAAATTGATCAAAATGTTATAGCATATCACGTAAAGTTATACCACTCCATAATCAAAAATTTAAAGATAGGTCATACATCATAAAAGAAATTTTTATATTAAAAAAGTCAACCCCCTACCAACTACCAAAGAAAAAAGCTGATGGATGATAATGGATAATTAGAAAAAAGGCATATTCGCTTAAGAAGAGAAGATAGAAATATACATAAAAGTCTTAAACTTAAACCCCTTATTGAATTATGTGAAAAAGACGCTTTCTAAATTGTCTCCTCCTTCTTTATCCCTAATTGGCCGAATTAATTCGATAAAAATGAAGATTCTTCCTAAATTATTATATCTTTTTCAGGCTTTACCTATTTTTATTCCTAAGACCTACTTTGATTCTTTAGATTCAATTTTAACATCTTATATTTGGAATAATAAACAAGCTCGTTTAAGTAAAGTTTACCTACAAAGAAATAAAGAGATGGGTGGATTAGCCCTACCCAATTTTAGATTTTACTATTGGGCTGCCAATATAAGGAATATTACTTTTTGGTCCTATTATATTTATCATAAAGATTACCCATCATGGGTCTCCTTAAAGTTAATTCTGTAAAAAATTCCTCTATTGTCTCTCTTCTTGGATCATACTCTTCTTTTTCAGCAAATAAGACAACAAATAATATAATTGTTAAGCAAAGTTTAAGGATCTGGTCTGAATTTAGAAAATGTTTTGGTTTAGCGAATTTTTCATTATCATCTCCCATTTTCCTTAATTTTTTTTATCCCTTCCATGACTGACAAAGTCTTTAAGGACCGGGATGAACTAGGTATTAAGTGTTTTTGGGACCTGTTTATCTCAGGATCTCTTGCTTCATTTGACCAATTGTCAACTAAATTTGCACTGCCAAAAACACATTTTTACAGATACCTTCAAATTAGAGATTCCAATTAACTACTTTTCCTATAGGTCCTGATAAAAATTTACTGGATGATCTTTTAAATTTAAAACCTTTTGTTAATGGTTCTGTTACCGGTATCTATAACCTGTTGATTGATTCTAGACAAGACGTTTTAGATAAAATAAAAAAAGCTTGGGAGGATGACCTAAATTGTCAGATTTCTGATGAAAGATGGGATGTCCATTTGAAACTGAGATGAGGAGGAATTTGTTCAGCCAGAGAGTGGTGAATCTGTTGTATTTGCTGCCACAGACAGTTATGGATATAATTAAGGCAGAGGTTGGTTGATTCTTGGTTGGTCAGGGCATGAAGGGATATGGGGAGAAGGCAGGAGATTGGTGCTGAGAGAGAAATGGATCAGCCATGATGGAATGGTGAAGCAGACTCGATGGGGCAAATGGCCTAATTCTTCTATGTCTTATAGTGTTGTGGTCTAATTGTGTTACACCCCTACAGCTTAGTGCTGTCATGAACAGAGCAGGTGCCAAGCCAGGGTGCATCTGGATAGGAGCTTTCTGTAGTGCATTGATAAAAATTGATGAGTGTCAAAGGAGACATGCCAAATTTCTTTAGCTTTCAGAGGAAGTGCAGGCACTAATGAGTTTCCTTGGCCTTGCTGCCACTGTGTTTGGACGAGGACAGGTGTTAACTTTGACTCCTACTATCGAAATTGTTTCAAAAGTGTCCTGTATCAGAATAGCGGAGCTGGTGTAGGGGGCTAAGTAATTTACTTTTGATTTTATTTTTTATCACTAATTTTATTGCAACACTAACAAATTACATTCAATACAACCAGTTGCCGATTGCATTTTGACTGTTTAACCCAGCCATCCCAACCCTCATCCTCATCCCCCTCTCCACCCCTCCCCCTCCACCCCTCTCCCCTCCACCAACCAACTGAATAGTAGTGCATACACAGACAGAGCATTCCTATTTTAACAGAAGATCTTTTAAGTTAGATATCAAATTTGTCCACATTAAGATTGTGTTTGGTCATGCATCATTTATTCTTACTGATGATAATTCCAGGTAAGAAATGTCCAAAAAGCACCGAAGCCAGTGAGTATTTGAAATATCATGGGGAGGTTTCCAATGCTGGACTACAATCTTCTTAGCTGCAGTCAGGCCTGCCAGCCAGATTTTGCGTGTTTTTTCTGTAAGGGGAAGGTGGGAGTCATCATTTAGAAGATGTACAGCGGAGTCCATTGGTAATTGTACCCCCGTTAGTTCTGTAAGAGTATTGATAACCTTCCCCCACAAACCAAAAACCCCTGGACATTCCCATACAACATGTATAAAAGAGCCAACGGTTCCATGGGGGCAAAATGAGCAATATGGGTCAGGAACCAGTCCCATTTGATGTCTAATTCTCGGTGTTAAATACGCTCTTTGACAAAATTTTAAGTGTATATACCGATGATTTGGGTTTTTTGAAGCACTGGCAGCATTATCCCAAATCGCATCCCAGTCTAAGTCTTGTCCCAATTCAGTTATGTCCCTATACCAGTCTTTCATTCCTGATGTGGACATATATTTCTGGGAATTTATCATAGATATATGACACTATCCATCCTGGAGCACTCTGTATCCAACTTAAAATGGGATGGTCCTTTAAATCTGACCCCCAGGGAACCCTGTAGGCTTTACAAGCTGATCTTACTCCAAAGTAGAAGAAAAGAGAGTGTTTATCAATATTATATCAAGATACCAGTTCTTGAAAGCTAAGGATAGTAGTTGCCCCATTAATATCTTGAAGAGTAGTAATATCTTTATCCTCCCAAGTTCTGTTAGTGAATTGTTTCCCCCGAGATAGAAAATGATTATTGTTCCATAATGGAGATGATTTGCACCATACGCTATTAAATTTTAGGAATTTTTCTGCTGCTCTAAACACTTGTAGCATATGGGTTAAAATTAGACGGTAATACAAACGACTTTTTTTGGTAGACATACCTATAAGGAGAAAGTCTTTCAACCTTATTGGTGCTATTAGCTCTTGTTCTATATTTTACCATGACAAAACTTTATCCTCCTTCACCCAATAGCTAAGACTTTTTAATACAAATACCCAGTGATACAGTTTAAAATTTGGACATGCCAATCCCCTATCCAACTTTTTGAACTGTAGAGCTGATCACTTTATATTGGGTCATTTACTGTTCCAAACATAGCATCGTAGTAAGGAGTCCAGTTTTTGCCAATATCCTGCAAGTGGGATCATTGAGCTGATAAAATTAATGCGGGGTAAGATGTTCATTTTAATGACCGATATACAGGCTGGGACTGATGCTGGCAGGTGACTCCATCTATTAATATCTTTTTTTTCAAAATTAAAGAGTAATTTGTTTTAGCCACAGACGATAGGGAAGTATTAACTTTAATACCTAAATACCTCTTTTGTAACCTTAATCTGGGGAGGGAGAGACACCTTATTTTTATCTGTATTAATCAGCATCAGTACTGATTTTGACAAATTAGCTTTGTATCCTGAAAGAAATCCAAATTGCTCCAGTCTTTTTAAAACATAGGGGAGAGTTTGTTGAACATTTGCCATATAAACTAGTGTGTCGTCCCCGTAAAGTGATATTGAGTGTGATGTTGTACCTATTGTAATAGGGGAGATCTGAGGAGAGTTTCTAATTAAATGTTCAAGCGGTTCAATAGATATAGTAAAAATTAAAGGAGGCAAAGGGTCCCCTTGTCGTGTGCCCCGTCCTATGTCAAATAACTCTGAGAAACCTCCTCCCACACATACCTGTGCTGAAGGATTAGCATACAGTGTTTGAATCATATTGATAAATTTATCACTGAACTTAAATTCTTTTAGAATTCTCCAAAGATATGGCCATTTAAGGCGATTGAACTCTTTTTCAACATCTAAAAATAGCAGGCCACAAGCAGGCGGGATTTTATGTGTTACACTCAGTATGTGTAAGAGCCGGCGAATATTATCAGGTGTGAGACATCCCCTGATAAAGCCCATTTGATCTGGGCTAATTATTTTCCCAACTACTGTCTCAAGTCTACTAGTTAATACTTAGGAAAATATCTTGAGGTCAGCATTTATCAAGGAGATTGAACGGTAATTGGCACACTCCAAGGGGTCCTTACCGGGTTTAGGTATAACTGTGATCAGGGCTGTGTTTAGATCTTTATGGAAAGCACCATTTCCAAAAGCATAATTTAATGTTTCTAACCATACTGGTCCAAGAATATCCTAAAGTGCTAAGTGAAGTTCCACAGGTATGCTGTCTATACCTGGTGTACAGCCCTTATTTGTAGCTTTGACTGCTTTAAGTAGCTCATCCAGTGTAATAGGAGAGTCTAGAGTTTTGGTGTCCTCTAATAACAACGTAGGGAGGTCTAATCCACTAAAAAAAATCTATGAAGACATTCTCAGAAGGACCTGAGCCACTTGTATACAGTTCTTTAAAGTAATTCTTGAATGTCTCATTTATTTCCTCTGTTGAAGATACTACTCCACGTTTAGCACATCTAGTCGCTGGTATAGACCTTTTAGCTTCCTGTTGTTTGAGCGTTAGTGCCAAAAGATGGCTCGGTCAGCTGCCTTCTGCATAATACTTAAGTTTGGTTATATGGATCATATATTCTGCCCTGCTTCTTAATAAATCATTTAATTCTGCTTGTTTTGCTCTGAGCTCATTTTCTTTTGTTATGGTGTATCTCCTTTTAAGATCATTCTCCAAAAGCTTACATCGTTCTTCTAGGGTGGAAATCTTTTGAAGCCGGCTTTTATGTATGTGGGCACTGAACCATGTGGCGTTATTTTGTAAGAAACCCTTGATGGAGACCCAAACCACTGTCATATCCGAAACACTATTTTTATTTAAATTTATAAATTCTGTCAGTTTTGTTCTCAGTTGTGTTAGAAATTTGTCGTTTTTGAGAAGGGTGGAGTTAAATCTCCACCTAGTAGCCTTATTTTTAATTCTGCCATAATTAAAAGTAGATATAACTGGGTTGTGATCAGATAGATGCCTGGGCAAAAATTCTATTGAGTGTACCAAAGGCAGCAAACCAGAGGATATAAGAATGTAATCTATCCGAGAGAAAGTTTTATGTCTTGTGGAGAAAAAGGTATAGTCTTTAGCAGATGGATTATGCACCCTCCACACATCAGTTAAATTTAAATCCATTAGAAAAAGGTTAAGTGCTTTGGAAGCAGATTCTTGAGAGCTTGATATAGTTGAGGAAGATTTATCGAGGTTATTGTTTACCAAAGCATTCATGTCTGAACCAACATATAATTGGTAGTCACTTAACTTCAGTAATTGCGAAGTAATTGAGGAAAAAAAATTCATCCTTGAATATAGTTGGGGCATATAGGATAATGAATGCAACTTTTTTACCCTGAATGGATGTACAACAAAAAGCAAGACATCCTTCATTGTTGTCGCCAGTCCTTTCAATTGATATATTAATGCTACGTCTCATTAATATATCATAATTCCTTTCGTATGAGTACTAACAACTGATGCCACAACGGGTTTATAAAAGTGGTTTTGAGCCCTGAGAATGTCATTAGGTTTAAGATGTGTTTCCTGTAACAGTGCGATATCTATTTTCTTTCCACGTAAGAAATCTAAAACCTTTGGACGCTTGTAGGGAGAGGTTAATCCTCTAACATTAAATGATACAGTAGTAAGATTTTCTAATTTGTCTGTGTTTCTCATCTTCCTCTGGATCTATTGTTGTAAGTTGGTGGTGGAGCCCTGAGTTACTCCCTTCCCACCCCTACTCCCACCACCCCTCCCATTCAACCCTTTACTTTGTAACATCTGTGAGTGTCACCTAGCAATGTCAGACACTGAACATTAACTGCCCCCCTCTAGCACCAACACATTAGAAAGGCAAAGCAGTTCTCATATATAGTATCAAATATATCTCAAATATAGTATAACACATAATCAAGACCCCAACAGCTCTCTTGCGGGAGACCGTTGTTTAGTGATGACGCCAGTGACATCTTATCTGGCACCCAGGAATGTAAACAAGTCTACTGGAGACATAACCTGAAATGAACATGTACAACTGAAGTTATTCAGAACAAACTGCTGTTTCTCAGCTTCATTCTTGATGAAGTATGACATTTGGGTGTGTTGAATATCACCTTAGAAAGTAAAAGATAAAAAGTATACAGGTATTCAAGACAGACTTATATCACCTTACCATGTTATCCTTGTACTAACAAGTTAACTGAGCCATTACCTTAAAACTCTGACCTGCAATACTCAGAAACAAATTGGCCCCTTAATTAACTAAATACAAAAGTGCATCAAATGACTTTCCAATAAATGAATAACTAGAAAACTTAACACCTAGGACGCTAACTTGCCCATGCCTGTTAGATTGAGCATACAGGCTGGTCCAAGCTTTTAATGCAGTTTCATCTCGTCATGAGGGGCTTGTGGACTTTGCCCAAGGCCTTCTTCCATATCTTCCAGCACCGATGACTTCAGGGCTTCTCTCGCTCCCTCTGCTGAGTCAAACGACATCTTTATGCCCTTGATATTCACTCTCAAAATCGCAAGGTATATGAGGAATGAGTCGATCCCCTTCTGTCGAAGCTTAGCGCGAATCTCCTTGTATCCCTGCTGTTCCTGCATCGTGCTGGGGCTGTAATCGGTGAAGAACTGCAGCTGGGTGCCATCAGGGAGAGTAGGTTTGGCTTTCCTCGCGCCCTCCAGAATAGCCTGCCAGTCGGTGTACCATAGAAGCCTAAAGACCATGGTCCGCGGTCTTGAGGTGTTGTTGGAAAAGATCCTATGTGCTCTATCAATCTCCAAAGCAATGCTGTGGGAATTCTTGAGTGCTGGAATCCAATTAGGCAGCGTCTTCTGGAAGTAGCCTCTCAGATCTTCGCCCTCAGCGCCTGTCAGTAAGTTAACCAACTGCACATTGTTTCATGTCTTTAGTTAGACCTTTCTCCAACTCAACCTTGTATTAAGACCATCTATGAGCCCTAAAGAATGTGAAAAAGGAGGGTTATATGTCAGCGCTCAGTGCTGTGCTGCTATCTTGCCTCGTGCCTCACTGGAAGTCCCTGATTTTATTTTTGATGTTTTTATCATGGGACGATTAATGAGAATGCAAAGCCTCCTCCTGTTAGCTGTTTAATTGTTCAGCACCATCCAGACCAGTCATCCATAGTCTAACCTGCTGTTTCTGAAATTACTTAGCTCTGTATATTGCATGTTGCTTAGCTTGCATTTCACGGCTTCACTAGATTGACATTTAATTTCTAAGTAGCTTCACTCTGCTTCCAACATGTCCTTCTGTGGCCTGCATGAAATCAGGGCTGGTCACCTGTGTTGCAAAGTAATAGTCCAAATTACAATGGTGTAGATTTTTGTTGTTGGTCTGGTCTACAGCACTTCAGATCAGATTCAGATTCAGTTTATTGTCATTTAAAAACCACAAATGCAATGCAGTTAAAAAATGAGACAACGTTCCTCCAGAATGATATCAACAGAGCACATGACAAAATAGACTACACCAGAAAATCCACATAACATTTGGCAATCCCCAATCCAGAGTCCGGAGAGGCTGCTGCGTATTAATATCACGCTACCATCTTAGCGCGTTCCCCGGAAAGGAGCTCCAAATCCACCAGACAAACAAAACCAAAAACTAAAGCTACAAGATCTGCACAAAACCACATAGTTACAACATATAGTTACAACAGTGCAAACAATACCATAAGTTGATTTAAAAAAAGACCATGGGCACAGTAAAAATAGTCCAAAGATGTTAAAAGACTATAAGTTCGAAAGAAACCACCACACAATTTCCACAAGTCCTCAGGGTCCCGATAGACTCGTCATCTCACGCAGGTGGCAGAAGGGAATACCCCCGCTATGGACTTCCATGGCGCCGCCTCGCAGCCTCACAGACGCAGCACACAATGAAAGCTCTGTCAAACCCAGCCTCGCAGACACAGCACACAATGAAAGCTCCGTCGAACCCAGCCTCGCAGACACAGCACACAATGAAAGCTCCGTCGAACCCAGCCTCGCAGACACAGCACACAATGAAAGCGACCTGACCGCTGCAGACTCCAAATCCGTTGAGCTTCCGACCATCCCCTCCGGCACAGCTTCTCCGAGCACCATCCTCTGCCGAGCATATTAAGACAGCCCTGCCAACAGCCACCGGCAACGTGACCCCAAGGACTGGGGGCCTGTTCTTCTCAGCAGAGACCCGGACCTCACAGCAGCAGCAGCAATGAAGAGGGCCTTCCTGGAGATTTCCAGATGTTCCTCCATGCTCCATGCTCCCACTTCCGTTTTTCATTAGATTAGGATTGCACACGGCACCCCGCTTAACAAATAACATATCAATAACATTTCAACTCTGGAGTAGCCGCTGCAAGCTGCGTCGCACCGCCATCACATAAACTCATGTAAACTCAATTTTAAGTCTATTGTATTTAGCATAATCATAGTATTGTGTTGGTGCGTGGCCTAGTGGGCAAGGCATCAGACTAGTAACCTGAAGGTCACTGGTTCGAGCCTCAGCTGAGGCAGCGTGTTTGTGTCCTTGAGCAAGGTACTTAACAACACGTTGCTCTGCGACGTCACCGGTGCCAAGCTGCATGGGTCCTAGTGCCCTTCCCTTGGACAACATCGGTGGTGTGGAGAGGGGAAGGCTTGCAGCTTGGGCAACTGCCGGTCTCCCATACAACCCTGCCCAGATCCATGGTCTCTCGAGACTGACGGATGCCACCACCACCACCAATCATAGTACCACACATATCAATTTCCTTCAGGTGCTCCAGTTTCCTCCCACAATCCAAAGACATGCCATTTCGTAAGCTAACTGGTCATTGTAAATTGTCCGGTGATTAGGCTAGGGTTAAATCGGTGAGTTGTTGGGCGGTGCAGTTCGGTGAGCTGAGAGGGTCTGTTTCACACAGTATCTCTACATATCAACGGGAATATGCTTCATTGTAATGTTGGGACTGTTGTGTATTTATTATTTCAGTAAAATTTGAGTATTCTTGTGTGTGTGTGTGTGTGTGTGTGTGTGTGTGTGTGTGTGTGTGTGTGTGTGTGTGTGTGTGTGTGTGTGTGTGTGTGTGTGTGTGTGTGTGTGTGTGTGTGTGTGTGTGTGTGTGTGTATATATGTAGGTTGATTAGGCATGCTTTTAAATAATTCATTACGGGTTATATCACAAACAAGAGAAAATCTGTAGATGCTGCAAATCCAACCAACTCACACAAAATGCTGCAGGAACTCATGAAGTCAGGCAACATCTATGGAAATGAATAAACAGTTGATGTTTCAGGTCCAAAATATCAACTGTACTCTTTTCCATAGATGGTCTGTTGAGTTTACAGGTTATATGTATAAATACATAAATTGCGTACACATCACGCTACCATGTGATATGCGCATGCCTCACTAAAAGTAAACACAAAGTTAGACTTTCATTTCAAACTCCTGTGTCTTCCTGTCAATTAGTTTAATGTTTTGAAGCTACGGAACATACAGGGACTTTGTCTCTACAAGGACTGTGCAGCATTCATTTCTTTCAACACCAATATAAATGTCTGCAGCAGGTGGATAGATAGCTGAAGTTGAGCACATTTATCCTTTGTGTTGGTTTACTCATTACACAGGGTTACTTTCTGAAGCCCCTCTACCACTACACCACTGCCTCCTCTGCTAGAGCGACAGGACATAATTAGATTTGTGATGTTACCTGTTAGATCGGGGACATCAGGCAGAGTGTTGAGGCCAAGTCAATGGGACATCAGTGTTTGTGAGAAAAATGTTGAGGTCAACTGGGTTTAGGAGCCAGTTCAGTGCTTAAGATCTGGATGGTCTGTCCAGCTTTGGTCTTCCTGCTGCTTCAAATTGTTTATCCAGGGCTACTGAACCCAACAAGAAAACATGGTAGCATAGAGATTAACATAACACTATTACAGCACCACCGAACCAGGTTCAATTCCACTGCTGTCTGTAAGGGTTTACCACATGTGTTTCCTCCAGGTACTTCAGCTTCCTCCCACATTTCCAAGACATACTGGTTTGTAGGTTATTTGGTCGTATTGGTATAATTAGATGGCATTGGAAGGGCCTATTATCATGTTGTGTCTCTAAATAAAGACCTGTCTAATTACAGTCAGTCAAATTTGTTATCAAAATAGTTGTTCTCAGGACTGGTTGGGATGTTAATTTAGCACTCTTCTTGTTTTAGCCAAGGTGATGTATTAAGACCATAAGACATAGGAGCAGAATTAGGCCATTCAGCCCATCGAGTCTGTTCCACCATTCCATCATAGCTGATCCCAGATCCCACTCAACCCCATATACCTGCCTTCTTGCCATAACCTTTGATGCCCTGACCAATCAAGAAACTATCAACTTTTTCTTTAAATATACCCACGGACTTGGCCTCCACTACAGTCTGTGGCAGACCATTCCACAGATTCACTACTCTCTGGCTAAATAAAATCCTCCTTACCTCTATTCTAAAGGGTCGCCCCTCAATTTTGAGGCAGTGCCCTCTAGTTCTGGATAACCCCACCATAGAAAACATCTTCTCCATATCCACCTTATCTAGACCTTTCAACAATCACTTCCAGTTTATCTGGAAACAGAAGGTACCATGGTATTTCCATAAAGTCAGTACCCTAAAGAGTAGATAAGAGAGGGGCCAGGACGGCTGAGGCTAGTCGCTTTTTGATGGACTCTGTCATCCCTTTCAGATCCTGCAGTGTTGAGGCAATTCCCAGAAGATAGCAATGACCAGGTAAGATGCACCTTTACCTTGCTCTGTGGCTCATGGACTGGCTAGTGATTGAGCTTGGGACACCATTGACATAAATATCTATTAAAGGACTCAACTGTAAAACAGGTCATGTATAATAATGGTCTATGTTTCTGCATATGATCCATTTGACCCTCTTTCCACTTTCCGTCCCCCTATTCTGTATTCCCATCACATGCTCTGTTCCAATTTCCCCTTAATCACATTAGTGCCATTTACCTTAATGTGATGGAGTACTTAATCTTCTCTTCACTCTCTGGGCAAATATGTTTCTACCGAATTCCCAATTGGATTTATTAATTCTTATATTGTATTTATGGCCTAGCATTTTCAGATCCCACACAGAAATATTACTACACCTGCTCTGTCTAACAACTAAACTTAAAGCCCGGTGTTACCTCTCAGCCTTCTCCTTTCCAGACAACTTCATGATTTTTACTTTGAACACCTGATTAAATAATGGAACTTATATTTAAGTGCATGTTCTACATTTGATTATAGGATGGTTATTTGGATCACATTAAATAGTTACAGAATGAAAAAATTTTTTAGTTTGTAAGTGAATCCCCTTAGTGGGTTTACAGTTGAAAAACAACTGCATCGCAATGAGATGAATCCAACACTGCCTTTAACTACTATCTCATGCTAAAAACCACCGTATACCATGTCTTCTTATTACTTTTGTCAACCAGAAGTTTTCTGATACTAATCTGGAGACCCAGTACGAGCAAATTACACATTCAGAGGAGGAATCACAGTTACCAAAGACATAACTAGCCCTATATATATGCACAGCCTCCACCAAAATGCATTGTAAAAATGGGATCCCAGGAGCCAGGCACAAGGCTTTTCTGACTTAATGGCTCAATACTGCACTCACCTGAAATTATCCCCCACCTAGGTTATTGGTGGTCCCTATACAGGTAACTACCACTATTGTTAATACTAGACTGTGATTACTATGCTGCCAAGATACCTGTTTCTCTTTCCACAGGAATCTCTGCAAAGCCTGCCTAAGTTCTGCTTCCCTTTTGATATGGAAAGGTAAGAATCAATTCATAGCTTTAGGACTGAATGTCTTCCCTGTTCTTCCTGCTGGTGGGGCTCGGTCCCTAGCGCATATTGAAGCGACAGGGCCCAGGTCCAAAAGCAAGGGACACCCCAAGATTTGGACGACTTGAAAAGGTCAGAGTGTCAGGGCCAGAGGCGAGGGACAGGTCAGTTCAGCTCACTGCACCACGAGGTCTACTCGTCTCTGCACTGAATTTCAGCTTGCTGCTCCCCGAGGTTTATTCATTCCTGCACTGGACTGGGGCTGTAGCCTGCAACTTAATGCGCTGCTGAATCAGCTGCAGTGATGCCTCACTTTTGTGATCTTCAGTTCCAAATGTTATTAGCTTACTTTTATTGTTCGCATAATTTGTTTTTTCCTCTCTCTAGCACATTGGTGTTTGATGCTCTTCTTTTGTTTTAATGGGTTCCATTGGGTTTCTTTGTTTTGTGGCTGCCTGTAAGCAGATGAATCTCAAGGTTGTATAAAGAATAGATACTTTGATGATAAATGTACTTTGTACTTGGTCGACAATAAGATTCACAACTACAATTAGTTTGGGTTTCATCCAGTTCCTGGAGGTAAAATTCCACACAACCATAAGGCTAAACCAATGCTTAACTTCTCAAATTTTTCAGTTTTAACAGTTCAGCGTAATTTTTCAGTGTAAATGTTGTTTGCTAATTTAAATATAATTTAGTTGATGCTATCCTGACAGAGAATATGAAAGTCATAAACAAAATATCATTAGAAGCAGGCTGGGTAAAGGGCTCTGGGCTGTGAATGGAACAATGAAGCAAGTTTCACAATGTGCCACAGCAATGAATTGGCATAGACCTGACTGACTGGATTGCTTGCTGCTGTAGAAGACAGGAAAAATAGACTGATACACTGTTTAGAAGTAAATACGGGTGTAAAGTGTGTGGTTCAGCCTGTTTTATTCTGCATCTAACTTGGGAAGATTAGAGTAAAACATGTTCTTAGTTCTAAATGAACTGTAACGGTTCGAGAAAAGTTTAAAGTTCAAAGTAAATTTATTATCAAAGTACATATATGTTACCATATAATACCCTGAGTCATTTTCTTGCAGGTGTTTACAAGGAAAATAAGTAAATTCAATAGAATAGGAAAACCTTTCATAACACAGTTACAGATTGGCGAGTATGATGTTGTACTCACCACTGAATCATGGCTAAAAGAAGATTATAGCTGGGAGCTTAATGTAAAGGATACACATTGAATCGAAAGAACAGGCAGGAAGGCAAAGAGGGTGGCGCAGCTTTGTTGGTAAAATATGAAATTAAGTCATCAGAAGGAGGTGACAAAGGGTCAGAAGGTGTTGAATCATTGTGGATAGAATAAAGGAACTGTAAGGGTAAAAAGACCCTGATGTGAGTTGTATACAGACCCCCCCAGCTGCAGTAAGGATGTGGTCTACACGAAACAATGAAAGATAGAAAATGGATGCCAAAAGGGCAGTTTTACAATAGTCATGGGGAACTTCAATATGCAGATAGATTGGGAAAATCAGGTTGGTGCAGGATTTCAAGCGGGAGAATTTCTAGAATGCCTATGAATTGGCTTTTTATAGCAGCTCGTAGTTGAGCCCACTAGGGAATAAGCTAGTCTGGAATGGGTGTTGTACAATGAACCGGAATTGATCAGAGAGCTTAAGGTAAAAGAACCCTTTGGGGAAATGATCATAATATGATCGAATGCACCCTGAAATTTGAGAAGGAGAAGCTAAAGTCAGATGTAACGATATTACAGCAGAGTAATGGAAATTCAGGCAGATGGGGCTTATCAGCTGTGGTTGGCAGCTTTTCTAGGAGAAGGAAAACTCTGATCTCAAACCTCTGTTGCCTTGCAGCTATACCCACTCATGGGAAAGGCTTCAGGAGTAAACCCAGAGGGGAAAGTCCAGAGCTGGAGTCCCTAAGGCAGTCCTACATTGAGTTGAATGCTGACTGGCAGCTCCTGTGACGCTGCTGGTACCAAACTGTATCGGTCTCAGCCATTCCTTTGGGTTCATCAGTTGCGTGGAGAGGGAGAGCTTACTACATGGGCAACAGCTTGCTCTCCATATCATACAGCCCATGTTTGCATATCTAGACAGCTAGGACAGAATATCCATGATCAACTGTGATTGACGGAGGCCTCATACTCAGACTTAGAATAGAAATTACAGAGGCATGAGAGCGAGTTGGCCAGAATTGATTGGAAAAGCACACTGGCAGGGATGATGGCAGAGTAGCAATGGCTGGAATTTCTGTAAGTTATTCAGAAGCCACAGGATATATGCATCCTAAAAAGGAAGTATTCTAAAGGCAAGATGACACAACCATGGCTAACAAGGGAAGTCAAAGCCAACATAAAAGCCAAAGAGAGGGGATATAATAGAGCAAAAACTAGTGGGAAGTTAGAGGAATGAAGGCTTGAAAAAACCAACAATAAGCAACTAAAGACATCATTAAGAAGGTGAAGATGGAATTTGAATGTAAGCTAGCTAATAATATTAAAGAGGATACCAAAAGTTTCTTCAGATACATGAGATGTAAAAGAGAGGCAAGAGTGGATATCAGACAGCTGGAACACAAAGCTGGAGAGGTAGTAATGGGGGACAAGGAAATAGCGGATGAACTGAGTAAGTATTTTGCATCAGTCTTCACTGTGGAAGACACTAGCAGAATGTGGAAGTTCTAGGTATCTGGGGTCATGAAGTGTGTTGTTACTATTACCAGAGACAAGGTTCTTCAAAAGTTCAAAGGAGGTTCACGAAAATTATTCCAGGAATGAATGGCTTATCATATGAAGAACATTTAATGATTCTGGGCCTGTATTCACTGAATTCAGAAGAATGAGGGGTGACCAAATTGAAACCTATCAAATGGTGAAAGTGTGGATGTGGAGAGGATGTTTCCTATGATGGGAGAGTCTAGACCAGAGGACAGCCTCAAAATAGAGGGCCATCCTTTTAGAACAGAGATGAGGAGGAATTTCTTTAGCCAGAGAGTGGTGAATCTCTGAAATTCTTGCAACAGGCAGCTGTGAAGGCCAAGTCTTTCTGTAAATTTAAAGCAGAGGTTGATAGCTTCTTGATTGGTCAGGGCAAGAAGAGATAGAGGGGGAAGGCAGGAGACTGGGGCTGAGAGGGAATTGGATCAGCCATGATGAAATGGCAGAGCAGACTTGAGGGGCTAAATGGCCTAATTTTGAACCTATACCTTGTGGACTTATGGTCCAAATAAACACTGACAAACAACCAATGTGCAAAGGAAGGCAAACTATGCAAATAATAAAAAATACTAAAAACATAAGTTTTAAAGGAATTCTTGAAACTGAGTCCAATAGGTCAAAAGTTAGTTTGGAGCTATGGTCAATGAAGTTATCCACACCAGTTCAGGAACCTGTTGGTTGTAGGGCAACAGCTGTTCCTGAACCTGGTAGTGTGGAATCTACGGCCCAGTGGTAGTGGCAAAAAGGCATGACCTGGATGGTGGGATCCTTAATGATGGATGCTGCTTTCTTGTGGCAGCGTTCCATGTAAATGTGCTCAGTAGAGGGGAGGGCTTTGCCTGTGATGGACTGGGCTGAATCCACCACTTTCTGTAGGCTTTTCTGCTGCTGAGCACTGGTATTTCCATACCAGGCCATGATGCAACAAATCAGGATACTCTCCACTGTGCATCAATAGAAGTTTGTCAAAGTTTTTGGCAACATGCTGGATCTATGCAAAATCCTAAGAAAGTAGAGGCTCTACTGTGCCTTCTTTGTGATGGCATGTACATGCTGGTCCCAGGACAGATCCTCTGATACATTAACACCAAGGAACTTAAAGCACGGACCCTCTCCTCCTCATATCCCCTAATGAGGACTGGCTCATGGGCCTCTGCCTTCTTCCTCCTGAGGTCATCGTCAGCTCTTTGGTTTTGCTAATGTTGAGTGAGAGGTTGTTGATTAGCACGACTCAACCAGATTTCCAGTCCCGCTCCTATATACTGATGTGTCACCACCTTTGGTTTGGTCAACAACAGTGATGTTGTCAGTAAACTTAAATATGGCATTGGAGCTGTACTTGGCCACAATCATAGGTGTAAAGTGAGTGGAGCAGCAGGCCAAGCACATAGCCTTGTGGTACACTTGTGCTGATGGTGATTATGGAGGAGATGCTATTGTAAAACTGTAGTAACTGGGATCTACCTGTGAGGAAATGGAGGATCCACTTGCACAGGGAATTATTGAGACTCAAATCTTGGAGTTTAGTGTTGAGTTTCAAGGGAGTGATAGTATTGGCTGCTGAGCTGTAGTCACTGAAGAACATCCTGACATGTGTATCTTTATTGTCTAGAGGTTCCAGAGCTGAGAGAAGAGCCAATAAAATGGCAGGGCATCTGCTGTTGACGTGTTGTGTTGGTAGGCAAACTGGAGCAGATCCCAGTCACTCCCTCAGGCAGAAGTTGATCTGCTTCATGATCAACTTCTCGAAGCACTTCATCACAGCTGATGTATGTGCTACTGATTGTAATCATTGAGGCATGTTAACGTGTTCTTCTTGAGCACTGGTATGATTGAAGACTACTTGAAGCAGATGGGTGCCTCAGACTGCTGAAGCAAGAGGCTGAAGATGTCTATAAGTACTCCAGCCAGTCGATTAGCACAGGTCTTCAGTATTTGGCCAGGTACACCAGCTGGGCTAGATGGATTCTGTGGATCCTGAAGGATGCTCTCACATCAGCCTCGGCAAATGAGTTCACAGATTGTCGCGGGCTATGGGGGTTTTGAAGTGCCTTCATTCTAGGTGTTCCCTCAGTTCAGCTTTTTGTTTGCACTGACTGGATAAATGGTTGAATGTGGAATAACGATACCTGAACGATATCAGTTAGCCAAGCATTTCCATGCAAAGTTGTCTCATTAGTGTCAGGTGTAATGCTGTGGGCTCACTTTGACTCTGGATTGCTATATAGAAGTTGTTTCATTCCTAATAAAGTTATTTCTTTCTCAATTGATCATGGGCTACAAAAAAAGTCACCAGAGGATTTGGTCTCTCTAAACTTATTGTTGATATTCCTCTCTTCTCCTCCTGGGTTTATGAGGAATAGTGTCATGCTTGTATGCTGAGTAATGATGCCATCCCAATTCTTTGGTCCAACTTTCATGTGTAATTTGGATTCAGGACATAGAACATAGAACAGTACAGCACAGGAACAGGCCATTCGGGCCACAATGTTGTGCTGAACCAGCTAAGAAGCAAATCAGAAGTACCCAAACACAAATTCTTCCTACCTACACCATGTCCATATCCTTTCATCTTCCTTATATCCATGTGCCTATCCAAACGTCTCTTAAAAGCTTCTGATGTACTTGCCTGTACCACCATAACGGGCAACAAATTCCAGGCATCCACTACTCTCTAAGTAAAAGAAACTTACTCGTCACATCCCCCTTGAACCTACCCACTCTCACCTTCAATGCATGTCTCCGGTATTAGACACTTCAACCCTGGGAAACAGATACTCTCTGTCTACTCTATCTATGCCTCTCAGAATATTATAAAGATTATAAAGGATTACTGGCTTCCCATGTTATTTATACTTAATCTCGTCAAAGCCAAAACTCAGATTGCTGGTGCAGTTGGAGACCAGTCCCTCTGTGACACCCTGGTCTGCTCATTATTCATTATTCACCCTCCCTGATCACTGACCTCGCAGCAGGTGAAATGCTTATCCTTGCACCTTCTCACTCACTACCATTCAGGGACCTAAACAGCCCTTCCAAGTGAAATAAAGGTTCACTTGCACCTCCTCCAACCTTATCCACCACTTTCGGTGCTCATGCTGTCTCCTCCTCTACCTCAATGAGACCCAGTGCAGACTGTTTTGCAGAGCATCTATGCTCAGTCCAGAATGGCCATTCTTAGCTTCTGGTTGTTAGCTGTTTCAGTTCCCTTCTCAACTCCCACACAGATCTATCCATCCTCAGCCATTTCGAATGCTAGGACTAGGCCCAATGCAAACTGGAGGAAAATCACCTCACATTCTGTCTGGGTAGTCTGCTGCTACTACCCCTTGGCATGAATATTGAGTTTCCTGGTTTTAGATGTCTCCCTTCCAGTGGATTGTTCTATTTCCTCCAACCAGTCCTCTCTTTCACCTCTTCCCAATGGCTACCATTAACATCTCCTCACTGGAGTCCTTTGTGTCCCTGCTTATCTCCCTCCAGCAGCTGCCTCCCTTCTTTATACTCCTCGTCCCACACCTTGCTCTGACTGTGTTTTTTTTCTTCCTCTCCTTTTCTTTGCCTCCGTCTATCATCAAACTGCCACTGTCTCCCAGCTCCCCTCCCCTACACAAGCTACCTATCACCTTACACCCCCTCACCAGTCCGCCATTCATTTCAGTCTCCTTTCTCACCACTCCCATTCTCCTCTTTATATTGGCCATCTCCCCTCTCTTCTCTAAGTCCTGATGCAAGGTTTCAACCTGAAACATCAACATTTCCTTTCCTCCCACAGATGCTGCTTGTCCTGCTGAGTTCCTCCAGCAGATTGTTTGTTACTCAGACTACCGGACATCCTTTGGTGCTGTAGATATGGTGGCCATCTATTATGCACCTACTCGACTCTACCTAACTCAGTCCTTCCCCCCTCCTCAATCCATCAATCACCTCTGCCCCCCATCTTACCACTCCCTTCTCCTCATACCAGCTAACTCCCCTCTCCACTTTTAGTTCTAATGCAGGGTTTTGACCCAAAGTCTTGACAATCTAGCTCCCCCCCCCCCCCCAATATAGATGCTTCTCAATCTGTTACATTTTTCTAACAAAAACACACACAAAATGTTGGTGGAACACAGCAGGCCAGGCAGCATCTATAAGGAGAAGCACTGTCGACGTTTCAGGCTGAGACCCTTCGTCAGGACTAACTGAAAGGAAAGATAGTAAGAGATTTGAAAGTAGTGGGGGGGGGGAATGCAAAATGATAGGAGAAGACCGGAGGGGGTGGGATGAAGCTAATAGCTGGAAAGGTGATTGGTGAAAGTGATACAGAGCTGGAAAAGGGAAAGGATCATGGGACGGGAGGCCTCGGGAGAAAGAAAGGGGGAGGGAAGCACCAGAGGGAGATGGAGCGCAGGCAAACAACTAAATATGTCAGGGATGGGTTAAGAAGGGGAGGAGGAGCATTAACGGAAGTTAGAGAAGTCAATGTTCATGATGTTTAGGTCCCTGAATGATAGTGAGTGAGAAGGTGCAAGGATAAGTGTTTCACCTACGCTCGGTCCGCCAGAGAAAGCAGGATCTCCCAGTGGCCACACATTTTAATTCCACGTCCCATACCCATTCTGATATGTCTATCCATGGCCTCCTCTACTGTCAAAATAAATCCAAACTCAGGTTGGAGGAACAACACCTTATATACCGGCTGGGTAGCCTCCAACCTGATGGCATGAACATTGACTTCTCTAACTTCCATTAATGCCCCTCCTCCCCTTCTTACCCTATCCCTGACATATCTAGTTGTTTGCCTGTTCTCCATCTCCCTCTGGTGCTTTCCTCCCCCTTTCTTTCTCCCGAGGCCTCCTGTCCCATGATCCTTTCCCTTCTCCAGCTCGGTATCACTTTCACCAATCACCTTTCCAGCTCTTAGCTTCATCCCACTCCCTCCGGTCTTCTCCTATCATTTTGCATTTCCCCCTCCCCCCACTACTTTCAAATCTCTTACTATCTTTCCTTTCAGTTAGTCCTGACGAAGGGTCTCGGCCCGAAACGTCGACAGCGCTTCTCCTTATAGATGCTGCCTGGCCTGCTGTGTTCCACCAGCATTTTGTGTGTGTTTTTGTTTGAATTTCCAGCATCTGCAGATTTCCTCGTGTTTACATTTTTCTAACAAGTTGTTTATTGATCGTTTGGGTATTGAAGTTACTAAACCATGGGCACTTAACAGTCTAGCCCAATCTTTCTCAACTCTTCCTCCCCCCCAAAATATTCAGTAAGCAGTCGCACTGAATCAGCTGACCTTTCCGGAGAGGGTTTTATTATTCACCTCTTTGGTTAAAGGTGTCCATCCTTTCAGAGAACCTTTGTGAAATGCCAGATTAGAACAATTCATGACAACAAAGCATGGGGCTTTATTAGTCTTCATGAAATCCTCTGGTGAATTGCTCACTAGATTAGAATTACTCTGTGGTGCCAAAGAGATATTTGATGACTGAACTATAGAATTCTGTTTCTGTTTGGTAGGGAATGGGAAAGTACCACAGTCCAGCAGTTCACTTTCGTCCTGACAGATATAGATGGATTTCAACGGTTTGGTTTTTGTCGGCTGACTGGGAGTTCGAAGACCTGCATCTGCATCCTCAGGTAGGATGGGGAGATGGGCCCAGAACTTCAACAATTTCTACAAACTAACATTGTGTTTCCTTCCAAAACATTTATGAAAAATAACAAAACAGATTTGTTTTAGTCCTTCTCTCCAATTACCTGTCTCCTCACTCTAACTGGTAAAGATTCCACATTTACAACTCCCCTTCCTCAAATACCTAGTTCCACTCCATTTCCAAAACTGAAATCCTACAACCTGTCACGTTCTGGAGACTGTCCATGAAGAACCGCAGAGGCAGAAATGGAAGTGTTCAGGGCTGACTGTGTAAAATTCAGTTCTACTTGCAGCTCCAGAGGTAATGAAGGATCTCCAGGACTGAGAGAAAATCTAGGCAATGGTCGCCAAGTGGCAAGTAACAGACTTTGCACGTGTCAGACAAGTATCCTTTTCAAACAGTCAAACCACATTCAGCAGCATTACAGCCCCAGTATCGTGGATCACTACTGACCTATAGTTTAACAGAACCAATCACACAGATACTATGATATCCTGCAGTGAATGAGTTACTCCTGCCTTCTCAAAGCTTTTGTACCACTTACTTGTCACATATTAAGTGTGATGGTTTACCTTGTATTTGATCAAATGAGAAGAACTCCAACAACTATCAAGAAGTGCAGAGCCATCTAAGCAAAGCTACTTGTTTGTTTCGCACCCAGTTCCTGCACCCCAACTATTTTCTCCTCTGCCACTAACACACTAAGGTTACAACGTGCACCAAGAACAAGATGCTCTCTGTTAATCTTCCCAAATGTCCTTGTCAGCACCTCTAAAATCCACCATCTCTACAGGCTAGAAAGCAATAGCAGTAGCTACTTGTGACTACCTGGTTGTCTTCCAAGACACCAATTGGGGATATATCAAAATTCCTTTATTGTCACTTGGTTCTAGTATTGAAATGTTATGTTCAGTTTCCACTTCATTAGGTACACCTGCTCATTAATGCAGATATCTAATTAGCCAATCATGTGGTAGCAATTCAATGCATAAAAGCATGCAGACAAGGTCAGGAGATTCAGTCGATGCTGAGAGCAAACATCAGAATGGGGAAGAAATATGACCTAAGTGACTTTGACCGTGGAACGAAGTCAAGTAAAAGTGTCTTGACTTGACTTGACTTGGTGCCAGACAGGGTGGTTTGAGTATCTCAGAAACTGCTGATCTCCTGGGATTTTCATGCACAACCTTCTCTAGAGTTTACAGTGCAAAAAAGCAAAAAACTGAATATGCCTGGACTCTTTTTTTATATTTTGTTCTTTATATTATGTGTTTTTACGTTGTTTTTGTTGTTGTTGCTGCTTGCATGATCTGTTTCTTTTGCATGCAAAGGATATTGACATTTACTCTTCGAGCAGGTTCCATGGCTGCCTGTGGGAAGGCAAATCTCAGGGTTGTATACTGCATCCATACTTTGATAGTAAATGTACTTTCAATCTTTATGAAAAACTTTCCCCTCTGATCCTCTTTAAAACTCTTTCCTGTCACTTCAAGCATACGACTCCTAGCATGTAGAGGTGGTGGGTTTTGGAGGTGCTGACTAAGACATTCCGGCATATTACATAGAACATCATGTACTTGGTGGACATTGTAACCTTGGTGTGTTAGTAGCAGAGGAGCAAATAGTTGGGGTGCTGAACAAATAATCTGTTTTCCTTAAATGGTTCTGTACTTCTTGATAACTGTTGGAGTCTTCTCATCTGATCTTGTTCAAGGTGTACCATCACACTTACTAATATGTAACTAGTAAGTAGCACAAAGGCTTCGAGGAGACAGAGGTGAGTAATTCACTGCAGGTTATGTGTGGCTACTCATAAACACGAGAGATCCTGCAGATGCCAGATATCTTGAGCAACGCACACTTAATGCTGGAGAGGAATACACATTGCCTTTCCCCTCACCTGGTCTCACCTATCACCTGCCAGCTTCTACACTTTCCCCTTCCCCAACCACCTTAATCTGGCTTCTCTCCCCTTCCTTTCCAGTCCTTGGTCCAAAACCTAAGCTGTTTATTCCCCTCCATTGATGCTGCCTGATTTGCTGAGTTCCTCCAGCATCTAGTATGTGTGTGGCTAGTCACTTACGATAGACAGAAACACCGCTACGTTAATTATTCTGAACACCAGTGCCCAGCAAGGTTACAGCTCCCTTCTCTTCTCCCAGCACAAACTTGACTGTGTGGCCATATTCTGCTTAACTTCATTTACAAGTTTGCAGATGATACCACCATACTGGGCTGTATCTCAAATAACGAGATGGAGGAAGGCAAAGGATGTGCAGGAAGAAGATGGAGAGCTTAATAACATGGTGTCATGCTGTGAACTTTCCCTCAATATAGGCAAAACAAAAAAGCTGGTTATTGACATCAGGAAGGGGAGCGGGGCACATACTCCTGCCTACATCAATGGTGCTGAAGTTCAGAGAGTTGACAACTTCAAGTTCCCAGGAGTAAACATCACCAATAGCCTGTCCTGGTCCAACCACGTCGACTCCACAGCCACAAAAGCTCACCGTTGCCTCTATTTCCTCAAGAGGCTAAAGAAATTTGACATGTGCCCATCAATCCTTACCAACTTTTGTCTATGCACCATAGGAAGAATCCTATTTGGATGCATAACGGCTTGGTATGGCAACTGCTCTGCCCCTGACAGCAAGAAACAACAGAGAGTGGTGGACATGGCTCAGCACGTTATGAAAACCAGCCTCCCCTCCTTAGACTGGCTCAGTAAAGCAGTCAGCATAATCATAGACACTACTCACTCTGGACATTGTCTTTTTCCAGTGTCCTGTCAGGCAGAAGATACAAAAGCCTAGAGGCACGTACCACCAGATTCGATACAGCTTCTACCCTTTGTTATAAACCATTGAATGGTTCCCTAGTACGATAAGATTGATTCTTAACATCACAAACTACCTCAGTTATGATCTTGCACCTTTTTCTCTGTCTGCACTGCACTTTCTATTAGCTGTTACACATTGCTCTGCAGTCTATTATTTTTATCTTGTAATACTTCAACACACTGTAATGATTTGATCTCTATGATCAGTATGCAAACAAGCCTTTCATTGTAACACACACAAAATGCTGGTGGAACGCAGCAGGCCAGGCAGCATCTATAGGGAGAAGCGCTGTCGACGTTTCGGGCTGAGACCCTTCGTCAGGACTAACTGAAAGGAAAGATAGTAAGAGATTTGAAAGTAGGGGGGGAAATGCGAAATGATAGGAGAAGACCGGAGTGAAGCTGAGAGCTGGAAAGGTGATTGGAAAGGATCATGGGACGAGAGGTCTAGGGAGAAAGAAAGGGGGAGGGGAGCATCAGAGGGAGATGGAGAACAGGCAGAGTGATGGGCAGAGAGAGAGAAAAAAAAGGGGGAACTAAATATATCAGGGATGGGGTAAGAAGGGGGGGGCATTAACGGAAGTTAGAGAAGTCAATGTTCATGCCATCAGGTTGGAAGGGTCTCAGCCCGAAACGTCAACTGTACTTCTTCCTATAGATGCTGCCTGGCCTGCTGTGTTCCACCAGCATTTTGTGTGTGTTGCTTGAATTTCCAGCATCTACAGATTTCCTCGTGTCAGCCTTTCATTGTACCTCAGTACGTGAGAATAATAAAGCAATTCCATTTCCTCTTACTTTGACACCCCTAACATAGAAAAGAGGTTCTAATTATCTATCCTGTATTCGTCTCTCATAATTTTATGTACTATTTCCAGCAAGTACTTCTAATGTGACTTTGCTCCAGGGAAATCAAACCCAGCCTATGCATTCTCCCTTTATAATTAAAGTCTTCCATTCCAGGCAAAATCCTGGTAAATTTCCTCTGCACCTTCTCCAGTGCAATTACAACACAAATTTCTATAGATGGACCGTGGAGATCATTCTAACTGGCTGTGTCACCATCTGGTATGGGGTGGGGGAAAGGGGGCTACTGCACAGGGGCGAAGTAAGCTGCAGCCAATTGTAAAATTATGGGCACTAGCCTCCATAATATCCAAGACATCTTCAAGGAGCGATGCCTCAAAAAGGCAGCATCCATCATTAAGGGCCTTCAACACCCAGGACATGCCTGTTCTCATTGCTACCGTCAGGAAGGAGGTACAGGAGGTTGACGGCACACACTCAATGATTCAAGAACGGCTTCATCCCCTCTGCCATCCGATTTCTGAATGGACATTGAACCCATGAATATTACCTCGCTTTTTTAAATTTCTATTTTTGCACTACAAACTTAATTCAACTATTTAATAAATAATATACACTTACTGTAATTCACCTTTTTCTCTATCATTATGTATTGCACTGTAACGCTGCCACAAAGACAACAAATGTCACAATGTACACCAGTGATATTAAACCTGATTCTGATTCCTGTTGCATGGTGACTGAAATTGCATTCAACTCTCCCAGCCTAACCAATGTTTTGTTAAGTTACAACACAATGTCCCAACTCACACACTACCAATCAGAAAAGAATCCCTCCACAACTGCCCTCTGCCTCTTCTCAGATATGACCCAATTAGCCAATTTGCCTTAGATCTCATGTTTAAACCTTCTGGAACTACCTAACATGGGACTTTAGTAAAGCTTTTCACAAAGTCCATGTTTACTGCCCTGTAAACCCCAAAACAACACAACCCACATTAAATCCTGTGATTACTCAGGCACCATCAGTGGTCAGTAATTGTCCAGAAGTGCATGTAGGATACAGTATTCATAAAGGAGAGCTTCTAGGACCTCCTCATTTAGTGGAGTAGTAATCACTGAGTGGTTTTGCCCAGCTAAGGAGGGAAACATAATTACAAAGAAAATTAGCTTTCCAATGGAGAGGAACTGTGTGTGTGTGTGGTCACATGCCAGCAGAGTGGAAGTTGATATTTCTATTGCCAACCACATTCACAGGAACTGAAATGCTGAAATGTTTCTTGAAATATTTCAAAATCTAAAGTTGCCTGGAATGATGAGTGACAACTTAAGAACAGAAAACAACAGAGAAACTCACTGTTCATTGGAAGCTCTGCACGTAGTGTGTGCAATGAAGGGCTCTAAAGTATAGCGATTGTTTTTAGTTTAAGGAAAGAAGTGTTGCTTTATAGCAGCAATCAAACACCAATGAGATGAATTTGTTTGCAGTGTCATTGATAATGTCAAGGTTATGACAAAGACAGCAGATAAACTGGATGCTCCCTTTAAGATATTGCTAAGGGATCTTTAATGTATCTGAAGCAAGAAGACAAGATTTTGACTTCCACACCTTGCCCAAAATATTGCCACACATACACTCAGTGGCTGTTTTATTAGCTACCTCCTGTACCTAATAAAGTAGCCACTGAGCGTATATCTGTATATCCGTGACCTTCTGCTGCAGTAGCCCTTCCACTTCAAGGTTCGAGGTGTTGTGTGCTCAGGGATGCTCTTCTGCTCCCCATTGTTACGCATGGTTATTTGAGTTACTATCACCTTCCTGTCAGCTTGAACCAGTCTGGCCATTCTCCTCTGAGTTCTCTCCTAAACAAGGCATTTTCGCCCACAGAGCTGCTGCTTACTGACTGTATTTTGCTTTTTATGCCATTCTCTGTAAACTCTAGAGACTGTTGTTGTGTGTGAAACTCACAGGAGATCAGCAATTTCTGAGATGCTTAAACCACTCTATCTGGCATCGACATCATACCACAGTCAAAATCACTTAGATTGCAATTCGGTCCCATTCAGATGTTTGCTCTGAACAACAGCTAAACCTCTTGACCATGACTGCATGCTCTTATGCATTGAGTTGCTGCCAAGTTATTGGTTGATTAGATATTTACATTAACGAACAGGTGTACCTAACAAAGGAGAGGCAGGGAAGATTTCCACCCCCCAGAAGTGGAAAGGTCTTCTCTTCAGAGAAGGGAACAGCAGCATGTGAGATTTCTCTGCAGCCCTGTGCCCTCCAGAGCAGAGACTCGGGAGGAAGTTTCCTCTCCTGATCACTGCCATTTATTTCCAAGGATCTCATTTCAGAAGATCTGGATTCAAGTTAATCATTCTGTTGTGGTTCAGATTATGTTCCAAGGCTGAAGAAAGAATTGGCTCAACTAGGCAAACACTTGCCTCGCGCTTCTAGAGGGCCCTAAGTTAATCTGCACTGCGGATACTGTTAGCTCCAGTAATGCCAAAGTTAGAAACATGGGGAACTTAAAACAGTATAGTACAGGCCTTTAGCCCGTGATGTTGTGCCAACCCTTTAACTCTAAAGTCAATTTAATCCTTCCCTCCTACATAGCCCTCCATTTTTCCTTCAACCACATGCCTATCTAAGGATCTCTTAAATATCCCATATATCTTTTCTACCACCATCCCAGAAGGGCATTCCACACACCCACCCCATCTGTGTAAAAAAAAAACAACTATCTCTGACATCCCACTTACATTTTCCTCCAATCACCCCAAAATCATGCCACTTCATACTAGCCATTTCTGCCCTGTAAAAAAAAAGGTCTCTGGCTGTCCACTCTTATCGCCTTGAACACCTCTATCAAGACATCTCTCATCCTCCTTTGCTCCAAAGAGAAAAGCCCTGGCTCACTCAACCTATCCTCATAAAATATGCCCTCTAATCCATGCAGCAACCTGGTAAATCTCCTCTGCACCCTTTCTAAAGCTTCCACATCCTTCCTATAATGAAGTGACAGGAGCTGAACACAATACTCCCAAACGTGGTCTAACCCTAGCTTTATAGAGCAATGACATTACATTGCAGCTCAAATCTCCCAACTAATGATGGTCAACACACCATACACATACGTAACCACCCTATCAATACTTGGCAACTTTGAAGGATCAATGGATATGGATCTCTCTGCTCCCCCATACTGTTAAGAATCCTGCCATTAACACTGTATTCAGCTTCAAGTTCGACCTTCCAAAGTGTATCACTTCACACTTTTCCAAGTTGGAAGTCCATCTGCCACCTAGCAGCCAAGTTCTGTATTCATATCAATGATCCTTTGTAACTTGCAACAACCTTCTACACTATCCACAACACCAACAACCTTCATGTCAACTGAAAACTTGCTAACCTTCCACCTGCTCATTCAAGTCATTTATAAAAATCACAAGGTGCAGGGATCCCTGTAAAACATCACTGGTCACCAGCCTCCAAGCAGAATGCACTCCATCTACTAACTCCCTCTGCCATCTGTGGACAAGGTAATTCTAAATCTACTCAGCCAAGTTTCCTTGGATCCCATGCCTACTGACTTTCAGAATGAACCTTGTCAAACTCCTTACTAAAATCCATATACACCACATCCACAGCTCAGACTTGATCAATTTATTTTGTCACTTTCTCAAATAATTCATTCAGGCACATCCTCTTTCTTAACGTTAACATGTTCCATTAAATCAGCCTGTTTTGTGCTGTCCTCACATTCATCAAGGCCCCTCTCATTGGTGAACGTTGAAGTAAGATTTTCATTAAGGACCTCCCCTCTGTCTTCCAACTGCAAGCAGATGTTTCCTCTTTATCCCCGAATGTCCTACCCTCACTCTGGTCATCCCCCTGTTGTTCAAGTGCATGTAGAATGCCTTTAAATTCATTGATCCTACTCTCCAAGGCCTTCTCAAGTCCCCTTCTCACTCTCCCAAGTCCATTCTTAAGCTTCGTCCTGGCTACCTAGTAACACTCTAGAGCCCTGTCTGATCTTTGCTTCCTAAACCTTCTTTCTTCCTCTTAACTAGATGTTACACATCTCTTGTCATCCATGATTCCTTCACCCTACCTTCCTTTCCTTGCCTCAATGGGAAAACCTATCCAGAACACCATGCAAGTACTCCTTAAACATCCTCCACATTTTTAATCTGCATTTCCCTGAGTACATCTGTTTCCAGATACAAATCTTTTGGGACTCTCATTCATAATTTGTCTCCCTGAGGAGTCACATATGCAGTAGTTGGCTTGGGATTCTTCTAGTATGGCAATATGACTGAATAGTCTTACTCATCCTCCCTCCTGAAGGGTGGGAATGAATCTAAAGCAGTAGAGGACATCCAGGTGTATGCAGCAAGGAGTAAGCAGGTGGACAAATGTTTGATAGAGAAGGTAATGAAAGAGATATAAATAGAAAAACTATGATAAAAGGAATTTTGGAATATGAAGACATTCATTTGTTTGTTACGTGCCGTGTCGTATGATATGGGCAATCATGGTCTTTCCATGACCACGAATGTTCTTGGCAAATTTTTCTACAGAAATTATTTGTCATTGCCTTCTTCTGGGCAGTGTCTTTGCAAGCCATTATTAATACTCTTCACAGATTGTCTACTTGGTGTCAATGGCTTCATGGCCAGGACTTGTGTTGTGCACCAGCTGCTCATACAACCATCCATCACTGTCTCCCATGGCCTGATCAGGGGATCTAAGCAGGTGCTATACCTTTCCCAAGGCTGACCTGCAGACTACCAGAGGGAAGGAGCACCTTACACCTCCTTTGGTAGAGACATATCTCCACCCGGCCACCCAATGAAGACATAGAGAAGGATAAAAGCACTAAAAAATCTCTCTATGACTCTGTAACCCAGTGTGGGAAATAAAATGTATCAGTTTCTTAAGTTAAAGTTGATAACTGGGCTGTGACATCTTGGGTTCATTTCTCCATTATACCAGAGCTATGCATTCCTTTTAATCAATTGTTTCCATTTGTCTTCTAGTTTCCTGCCCTGGTTTGAAGTTTTCTACAAACTCCTAAACAATATAGCTGACTTCTTGGCAAAAGGACAGGTACAGTAAATATTACAATACAATATTACCCACACTATATAAAGTGAGTAAACCTTACCTTGTAACATACATCTGCTGTAGATATGGATAAGTTTTAGATTTCAGAGAATTAGTTTGAATTTCCAACAGACAAAATTTACTGCCTCTAAACTGCCCCTTCAAACACTGCAGGACAGGAACAAAGTGGCTTATATGCAGAATAAACTCCCTGTACGATACATGCCATGTATGTTATCCTGACAGCTGAAGCCTCCTCTACACTGTCCCAGCACAAACTTTCTGGGTGGGGACTGCACTGGTTGATTTGATTGAAAGCACCTGGCCCTAGCCAGTGTGAAGTAGCTACATGGCAGAGTGTGGAACTATGGAGCAGAGAGAAGATGTTTTGTTCTCCATCTACATTAGATCGTCATCATCATTATGTGCCATGTTGGTCATATGATGTGGGTGATTATGGTCTCAAATTTTACTACAAAAATGGTTTGCCTTTGCCCTTGTCTGGGCAGTTTCTTTACAAGACGGGTGACCCCAGCCATTACCAATACTCTTCAGAGATTGTCTGCCTGGCGTCAGTGGTCACATAAACAGGACTTGTGATGTGCACCAGTTGCTCATACGACCATCCACCTCCTGCTCCCATGGTTTCGCGTGACTCTGATCTGGATGGTGAGGGGGAAGGGGGCGCTAAACAGGTGCTATACCTTCCCCAAGGTAAGCTACAGACTAGCGGAGGGAAGGAGCACCTTGCACCTCCTTTGGTAGAGGCGTATCTCCACCCCACCACCCGAACTTTAGATTGTAAGTGGTGGAAAAGAGCTTTTGCAAGCCTAGTTAAGAACACCTTGTGCATTCTGTAAGGTTGGTTACTGTATTAAGGAAGGTCAATAAGAATGAAAGAGAGAATATAATATCCTGGAAGTGGGTTGCTGAAGTCTAAAGGGAAGCTACTTTTTTATATTTTGTGTGCATGTAAACTCCCTTCCCATCCTACTTTTCTGGCCCATCTCTGCTAAAGCTGCCTAGATAATGAAAGTTCTTATCCCTCCAGAAGGAAGCCCATTAGCTGTGAAGTGTTCACTGACATAAATCAAGAGATAATCTTGACATGGGAGTTATTGTCCTACATCTTGCCCTCGGTTTCCACTTATTTTGCATCCTTTCTCTCTCAAGCATTCATTCATTCATTACCTTTAATGAAGCATGAGTGTGGCTCTTAGATCCTTGTTCTGTCCATCCCTATAGTCACCCCTTATATATACGTCATTGTGGCAACTCTTCCTGTGGACCCCTCCCCCCCGCACCTGTATACTTTAATGACTCCAAGAATGGGGCCATAGGTTCTTCACACTTTAAAATGAAAGGCACTTTAAGTGCTGATATTTGCCACTAGCGGTGTCTGTCTGAAGAGCAAAGGGACTTGGAGTGAGGAGCTGAGATAACTTGGAGGCCATCACTGAGGTGGTGGACATCCTGGTGTCCCATTCTGAGTCTCCTGTCATTGATGAAAAGGGCTATTGAAGGTCAGCCCAAGAGTGTTGAGGGACTCCATCAGCATTGGCAGAACTGACCCATGTCCTCCAATAGTTTTCAGGGAGAAGTCTCAAATGATGGATGAACTGGCTGTGGAGTTCCTCAGAGAGGCTTGGGACCCTGGTTGACAACCATGCACCATTTCTGAGGGAAAACATGGCAGCTGGTTGATGCTCTGCTCACAACACAGGATTGACATTTATTTTCTTGCTGAAGATGGGTGATAAAAACACTGGACCCTTGATCTCCCATCTCTGCATGGATTACAAGATGGTCTTTTCCCATGCTATGTGTACTTATCTAGCATGATGCTGACCCACTTCCTTCTATATGATTCTGGGCTGGTTCATCCACGATAATATCCATTTGGTCCATCATTCCTGCAGGACTGCTCGATTGTTGCTTTACTTTTCCTTGACCAGGTGAAGGTGATATGGATTATGAATACCCTTTTGGAATACAATTCATATTCAGGCAGCCTTGTGACCAGAGTCCACTATCTGTATAGTGCCACAGAGTGTCTAGTTAAAGTTAAGAAATCATTGGTGGTGCCCCTTCAGTTTGGAAGAGGAATGCCTCAGGGATGCCCCACATTTGATCAGTTCTATCTGTATGGAGACATTCCTTCATCAGCTTCAGAAGAGATGACTATAAATGGCCTGGCCTTGGATGCCATTCTCTCAGCTTGTGCTAATGGCTGGTGCACAGTGGTCACATATGGTGGAGGATGCATAAATGATCAATTGCTCTTCTGTCATGGTTGGAAAGGTTATTTCAAAGAAACATTTTAGACTTCTGGTAGGGGTCCCTATTGAGTGAGAGAGAACCCTTTCATGGAGTAGCACGTCTGCCATTTCTGTCTGGCTTGGTGCAGCATCCTCTCACAACAGAGGAAAACTACTGTGAACTATCAGGTCAGTGGAAAAGGTCTTTGGCTGCAGTCTACCCTCTCTGCAGGACTTGTATGTGTCCAGGACAAAGCAGTAGGCAGGAAAAATCATTGGAGACACTACCCACCCAGCAAACTGCCTGTTCTTCCTTCTGGAAAGTGCTGTAGGGCTATTAAAACAAAAACTTAATGCCATCTTAAAAGGTTCTTCCCCCAGGCAGTTATCTTGAAACATAGAAAACCTACAGCACAATACTGCCCTTAAACCCACAAAGCTGTGCCGAACATGTCCTTACCTTAGAAATTACAGTACCTAGGGTTACCCATAGCCCTCTAAGCTCCATGTACCTATCCAGGAGTCTCTTAAAAGACCCTATCATATCCGCCTCCTCTACTGTCGCCGGCAGCCCAATCCATGCACTCACTACTCTCTGTGTAAAAAAAACTTACCCCTGACATCTCCTCTGTACCTACTTCCAAGCATCTTAAAACTGTGCCCTCTCGTGCTAGCCATTTCAGCTCTGGGAAAAAGCCTCTGACTATCCACACAATCAATGCCTCTCATCATCTTATATACCTCTAATCTGTTCAACCATTCTAGTTAACCCCACCCTCCCTCAACTTATTACCACCATCACTCACTGTACTGTAAACACTTTAAACCACTTTTTATAATGCTGTTTACATTGTAAATATGTGCTGGTATTTATAGATATATACAATTTTATCCCATATCTGTACTTGAAGCTCTAACTATATTTTTGTATAATTCTTTATTCTTTATAATTATTAAATGTTGTTTTTTTCTTGTATGTCATTCCCTGACCAACACACCATGGTAAATTCCTAATAGTGTAAATGTAAGTGGTGAATAAAGTTGATCCTTGATCTGTTACACATCCACTGGGACTCTGAGTCACGCCAAGACATGACCAGGAAACTAGAAACTGGAGTTAGAAGTCACCATTTGGATGGGATTTTGGACAGGACTGCTTCAACAGAAACTATTTGGTGACTCACCAACCTGTAACCATGATTTTGTGGTGCTAGTCGTCATTTTGCTCCTGTCCCCTACTTCTGCCACCAAGATGATAAAGATTCTGAGAGCTGGGGAAATCACAAATGAGGGCGACCAGTTGCTGGGGTACCACTATACCTAGGCTACAGCACTGTGCCTTCACAGCCTTCTCCCTTGTAATATGTTGCCGACATGCTTTTCCTACTGGGACCCAGCCTTCAAGAAAGAACACCAGACGTGCTTCTCTCAGTGAATTCCAGGAGACTTTTATTGGGTTCTAGAACATAGTCACCTTAGCTGGAATACAGTCCCAGAGGGGAGTTCCGCTTGGTCTATTATCACCAGAAAGTGAAGGAGTAAGTTGGACAACACCAACTAAGAGTCACATCATTTAATATTGACATGGCTCAAGGACATCAAGTGATCCTGTTCTGACAGACCCTGGCCCCAGAATTCTTCTTGGGACCCTTTGTCACATTCCTTGGGAATTGCCTTCATGTTATTCCATATTCAGAGGAAGAGTTTCCTTTAGATGCTACTCCTCCACGCTCTCCACAACTTTTGTCTTTTGTCACAGTGCATTTGGCCATCTAGTGGTGAAGGGGAATTTTTTTAAGCAAAACATACTTTATTCAAAAATAAAATTATTTACAATGAACCATTCAATGACATTCAATCCGTTACAGACGTGTCCTCTACATTCTATACATTTCCACACTTTCAGCCGCCCACACATGGCACTCTGTTGTTTAATATTTACATACCCTTGTTGAGGGATATACTCCCCGCCACCCTACCCCTCAACTCCCGCGGGAGAAGAATCCTAAACTGTGGTCCTTCCCCACCGGACCCTTGCAGTGGCTGCACCGAGTTTGAGTGCGTCCCTCAGCACGTACTCCTGCAGGCGAGAATGTGCCAGTCGGCAGCATTCCCCCCACGAACATCTCCATGTGCTGGTAGACCGTCAAGTTACAGGCTGACCAAAGAGCGTCTTTGACCGAGTTGATGATCTGCTAGCAGCACCGGACGTTGGTCTCTGTGTGCGTCCCCGGGAACAACCGGTAGATCAGAGAGTCCTCCGTAACGCAGCTGCTGGGGATGAACCTCGACACTGTCCCTTCCATCCTCCTCCACACCTTCTCTGCGAACCCACAGTGTGCAAAGAGGTGGGTCACTGACTCCTCCTCACTGCAGTCCTCCCATGGGCAGTGGGGTGTGGAGATGACGTCCCGGGCGTACAGGAGGGATCTGACTGGGAGGGCCCCTTTCACCACCAGACAGGCAAGGTCTCGGTGCCTGTTTGTGAGGTCTGGCGATGAGGCATTTTGCCAGATGTACTGGACAGTCTGCTCAGGGAACCACCCCACTGAGTCCATATTGTCCTTCTCCTGCAGTGACTGCAGGGAATCACTGCAGTGTTAAGGTTAGAACAGAGATAGTTTCATCAAATAGTGGAGTAAATGACAGGCCAAATGGCCGACTCCACCTTCTAACTTGCAGGTTGTTGTGTGAAAAATGTCTCTTAGTGAGAACCTGCTTTACAATGGTGACAGGGTAAATGAAATGACATAAAACAATAGACACTGGGGGCTCTGGGTCTGTGTTCATTAGAATTCAAAAGAATAAGCGGTAACCTCATTGAAACCTATCGAATGTTAAATGGCCTTGATAGAGTTGGTGCTGAGAAGATGTTTCCTTTGGTGGGAGAGTCTAGAACCAGAGAACACAGCTTCAGAATAGATGGATGTCCTTATAGAATGGAGATGAGGAGGAAATTCTTTAGCCACAGAGTGGAATTCAAAGCCACAGGTGCTGTGGAAAGTCATCGGGTAGAAGTTGATAGATTCTTGATTAGTCAGGGCATAAAAGGGTATGGGGAGCTGGTAGGAGAATGGGGCTGAGAGGGAAAATAGATCAGACTCAATGGGCCAAATAGCCTAATTCTGTTACTTTATCCTGTGGTCTTATAGATTACAAGATAGGTTTAAGGACTTCCAGACTTCAGTTTACATGGCCTGAATGAGTTGGCATTTCAAATGACTATAGAATGTAAGAAGTGACAGCCCCTATGTGAATATTTGAATACCTACTCTTCGGATTCTGGCTATATGTACCTGACATTAGGCCACATAGTATGACAGAGGGACCCGCTTGTCAGTTTGCTGTCTATTCACTGTTCCAGACAGTTGAGGACAAGGACAGTCAATCCCTGTTGTTTACCCACCCATCCTTCAATGTTATGCCTATCTGATCCTGGAGTTGGGATTGTGTAAGTATCTGACTGGTGTGTGCAGTATGGGTTAACTGCAGGGTATAGCTCACTCTACTTTGTCCCAATAATAGATTTTTAACTCTAGGAATGTTTCCACATGATTACTTCCATTTTTTAATTTTCTGGCCTCTGATAATGTTTTAGCTCCACAGCCCTGCTCAGCCTGAAGTATCATGCATGCATTTTTGTTTCTGCAGTACGATGAAATGAAAGAGCTCCTGAGCCTTCTGCACGCTCAGCCACCACCCCAGTCAGACTCTCCGCTCAATCTTGAATTTGTAAGTACATAGAATAAAGTCATACTAATTCCACTTCTTCCACTGCCTGGGGAATCCAAACTGGTTTGTATCCAGTAACCAATCAACAGTCTGTTTCTGCTCCCAGTCTGAACCCAGGAAGCAGACAGACTACAAAAGGCACATTGAACAGCTGAGATCAACTGGCCCACTGTAGATGGTTTCAGTAATTCCAGGATGGTAAGAATGGCTAAAATAAGCCAACGGTCTTCACCGGAAATCATGCTATCCCCATTTTACTGCAATCACATACACAAGATTTCCTTTGAAGAAAATCTTGCACTTCTATAATCCCGTTCAAGAGCTCAGGGAATAAAGTGCCTTAGGAATGTAGGCACTGTTCTAAGAAACCTGGCATCAATCTGTGCACAGGTGCAGTATTAGAATAATAACCGAATAATTTTGTTGGTGACATTGATTAAGACACACACACACACACCCAGCTGCTTTGGCGGGTATGTTGGCATGCAGAAATGATTGCATTAGTCTGGCCATTGCAGCTGTGGAATTTAACTTTGAAATTTTTTTCTTAAATATGGAATTAATGTTTATATCAATGCTGGTAACAAAGGCTGTTGTGTAAATCTGTCTGGTCCTTCAATATCCTTCTTTTGAGGGAGGAAATCTGCCACCCTTACAGTATGTAGATGAGAGTAAATTGCCTCCTTAGTTCAGGGGCAAGTAAGGGTGGAAAAACAAATTGTCAATGGTGATCACATCCCATGCACATTTAAACAGAAAGATTTGGAACCACACAGTCTTTTTCATCTAACTGAGAGAGCACAGGATAACTTGTTTTAACAGTGCAGCACACCTGCAACTGACAAAGTTATGTGTGCTAAACATAAAGAGTTTTTGTAGATGTTGGAAATCCAAAGCAACACAGACAAAATGTTAGAGAAATTCAGCAGGTCAGTCAGCGTCTGTGAGGAGCAATAAACAGTCAACGTTTCGGGCCAAAATATGTCATCAGGACCGGAAAGGATTGTTTTAAATTCTGGCTTCTTCCCCCTTCCTTTCCAATACTGATGAAGGGTCGCAACTCACAAAGTCAACTGTTTATTCCTCTCTACAGATACTGAGTTCCTGCAGCGTTTACTGTGTCTATTGCTAAGGACTGTGTGCTCAAGACTTTTTATGCCTTGGATCCACAACTGACCGATTCAGACAAAAGTATTCGCTACTGAAACATTCCTGAGAACAAGAAAATCGAGGCATTTCATAGTGCAAAAATGCTAAAATATAAGGTTGTAATGTGATATTTCAGAATGAACAATAATCACACGATACTGTCTCACAAGGCCCAACAGCTGGGAGTTACGACGGAACGATTTCTGAAAGACATGAAGAGGGATGCTGGTAGTGGTATGGCACCGGTGAGTCGGGCAAAACCCGATGACCAACACCACTGTACTGGCAATGACAAGATTAACCCAATAACTAAACAGCATCTAACCCCACACCTGCATGTTGATCAAATTAACTAGCAACATATGCCACATGTGGTGTAGAAAACTTGCCTGCCGTGAACTAACCTGAACTCTAACTGCAGTGTGAGTAGGCTGTTACCTTTCCTTTTCTCAGCAAGGGTTAGTCCCTGGTAAATTCTGCCTATAGGTCATTTACTCTACAATTTGGCTTTTATAGTCCCATGGGTAGAATCCTAGTGACTCCTTAGGGGATGAAGGCCCTTCTTCAACAGACAGATGAGATGCTCGGTCCAAGCACAGAGTACAGTGGCTCATATTGAGGACTGAAGGATAAGATTGTGCAGATGCTGGAACTCCAGAGCAGCAGACACAAAATGATACAGGAACCCAGCAGGTCAGGCAGCATCTATGGAAATGAATAACACCCAACATTTCCAGCCAAGACACTTCATTGGGACTAGAAAAAAAGGGGGGCAAAACACGAGAATAAAAAGGTTGGGAGGGGGGAAGACAAGCTAGAAGGTGATAGGTGAAGCCAGGTACTGGGAAAGGTATTGGGCTGGAGAAGAGAGTGGACCATCGGAGAAAGGGGAGAAGGAGGGACACCAGGGAGAGATGATAGGCAGGTGAGGAGGAGAAATAGGCCAGAATGAGGAATAGAAGAAGAGGGAAGGGGGGGTGGGGAAAATATGAAAAAAGTACTAGAAGTAGGAATTGATGTTCATGCCATCAACTTGGGATATTGGGATATCCCACTGTACCTCCCCCACCCCTCCCTCCATCCTGAAGGCTTAATACTGATCACATTAGAAGGGGAAACTGAGCTATGTTTGTCAGAAGTGGAGCTCACAAAAAGAAAATTAAACAAACCATGATAGGTGCAGATGACCATTTGTCCAGGACAATTGCCCCACTTTGCAGTGAAGTCACCAACTGTATGTTAAATTGTAGAGGAAAGGAACAAAAGAATAAGAGAGAAAATGAGAGGGTGGGGTAAGAACAGAAAACAATGAAAGAGATCTCATGCTTCAACACTTTTATTACCATTACAACCTTTACCATTTCAGTATTGTTTCTGTCATTTTCCATTAACCACTTGATGTCAATCTTGTCATCGTTGGAGGACATGCCTTCCAGTGTTGATCAATTCTCAATCTAATCACTGACATAAATAATGACTCTGCAGACAGTAATCTTTACAATTATGTGACCTTTGTCTCCTCTTTGTTCTCCCCAGCTTTCTTATTTCATTGCCCCTGACAGCAACAGCTTGCCTACAATCCCAGAGAGTGTAAGTATCACGGGATGTGAGGGGGTGCTGATGGGAGGGGGAGGCTGAGGTGATGGTTTCAGACTGGTGGGTGATGGGTTATTCCCTGTGGGCAGTCTGGCCAATGGCAAAATTTAGTTTAGCAAAGAAGTATCAAGAGCCCACCCATTTTCTGATTTTATTCTTTCTTTCCACCCCAATAACGATACTGGTGTGCTGATTTAATCTACCACGTGGATTCCTGTCTTATACTTTGTAAGTGTAAAAGATATTTGACCACAATGGAATTATTTTCATGTGCATGCTCACTCACTTTCCAGACTCAAACATGAACTCAGATGTTTACTTGCACCGACAATGTCGTACACTGTCTCACTATCATCACATACCTTACCATGCTCTCACTCTGTCACATTCATGCTTGTACAGTTATCAGCCAGAGTCTCAACCACTGAAACAATAAATCAGTCGATCCGTGTTAGTTTCTGGTTAATGTGGCATTAACCCAAAACTAACCCATTCCAGCCCCTACTCCCCTGCTAGAATGCACATTTGAAGGACATTTAAAAATCAGACTGATAATGAACTCAGCCAGGGAAAAGTGCTTGTAAGACTGTTTAAAAGAAGAGGAGAGAATGGGGACAGACAGAATGCAATCAAACATACACAGTACACACAAGTCATTGGGTGCATTTAAGACACAATAGATAGGTTCTTGATTAGCCCAGGGCATCAAAGGGTATGGGGTGAAAGCAGGGGAGTGGGGATGACTGGAAGAATTAGATCAGACCATGATTGAATGGCAGAGCAGACTCGATGGACCGAATAGCCTACTTCTGCTCCTATGTCTTATGGTCTTAAAATGCTTGAGGAACTTAGCACGTCATACAGCATCTGTGGAAATGAATAAACAGTCAATGTTTTTGGGCTGAGAACGTTTTTCAGGACTGGAAAGGAAGAGGGAAGACGCTAAAATAAAGAAGCCAGTGGGGGAGGAGGGGAGGACTAGCTGGGAGTGATAGGGGAAGCCAGTGGATGGGAAGGGTAAAGTGCTAAAAAAGAAGGAATCTGATAAGAGAGGACAGTAGACCGCAGGAGGAATGGAAGAAGGAGGAGATCCAGGCAGAAGTAATAGGCAGCTGAGAAGAGGTAAGAAGCCATAATGGGGAATAGAGGAAGAGTGAAGGGGAAGGAATCATTTTTTGCTGGAAGGAGAAATCAATATTCATGTTCTCAGATTGGAGGCTACCTAGGTAGAATATAAGACGTTGCTCCGAATACCCTGAGGGTGGCCTCATCTTGGCACAAGAGGAGGCCATGGGTCGACATGTCAGGACAGGAATGTGTAGTTGCAATAAATGCTCAAATCAGAACATGAATACTGACTCTGCAGCCTGGTCATCCAGTCATCCTGCTGTCCTACGATCCCTCTGTGAGCAATTCTGGGCCCCCTATCTAAGGAAGGATGTGCTGACACTGGAGAGGGTTCAAAGGAGGTTTATGAAAATGATTCCGGGATTGAAAGACTTGTCATATGAATAGCGTTTGATAGCTATGGGCCTGTTTGTGCTGTATATCGATGATTTAGATGATGGAATAGATGGCTTTGTTGCCAAGTTTGCAGATGATACAATGATTGGTGGAGAGGCGGGTAATGTTGAGGAAACAGGTAGGCTTCAGAAAGACTTAGACAGATTAGGAGAATGGGTAAGAAAGTGGCAAATGAAATGCAATGTTGGAAAATACATGGCCCAAAGCTGCTCACGATACTTCAGGTTCTCCAGTAAATATCAACAATGTACAGTACATGTTTCTGCTTGTTGCTCTTTTTTGGCTAAATGTACTTTGCATTACAGAGGAACCTGACAGAATATGTGGTTGCTGTTGACGTAAACAGCATGTTGCATCTCTTCGCCAGCATGCTGCATGAGAGACGCATTATCATCACTTGCAGTAAACTGAGCACGGTACGTGCCCGGCACAGTTGGGCGGGAGCAATCCTTCTAACTTTCACTTGTTTGTCGGTGGTTCTGCTCTAGTCTATCTGTTCAGATAACAGTCTATTTGAGGTCCAATTTAACCTTCAAATTATTCATAATTCTTAACTTGTTGAAGCTGTGGAATCATTTCATTTTTACTCCCAGCCGTTTCTGGCTTTTCCAAGCCTGACTGCTTGAAACAGCAGCAAGCAAAACGGTTCCAAATTGTCTTACTGCTTATTTCTCACCAAAAATCACTGCTTTTTGAATACAAAAACACACAACTACAACTAATGCTATTTTAAAACTGATGGCTCTAAGTATGGCAAAGGGTCTAACGACCACACAAGTGCACGCAACTGACGCTAATTAGAAACTGTTTGGTAACAGTCTCCTGCCCAATTACGTGGCATAGTCTCCCAAATAAATGAAGGGAATACTATTGGACATTTTCTCGATTTATTTTTTGTTCTTTAAGAGTTGTCCCAAGTAAACAACTGCCCCAATTAACCAGAATCCACTGTAATTAGCCTATGGGTGATGTGGAGATAGCAAGGCAGCTGTAAGGAAAAAACTTGGCACAAGGGAGAAAGTTGGGGAGAGGGAACGTTTCTCTATCCCTTTGCCTTCAGGAACCTCTTGCTGCACATTTACCACTTGCTGTAATGTCTTCACCACACCACCCACTCCCCAGCTAGTATAACAGCTAGTTGAGTGGTGTCATAGTACCACCCATTCCCCAGGTCCTAGTTTCTGGAGCTTCTCCATGTTATGCTCCCATTTTCCCTTATTCTACTGCCCCTGTTATTCAGAGGGAATTACCCTGGATTTTTCCAGTTGTGGTTGCACTCTAGCTGACTTGTTGAACTTTTTCCTCCCTCATCCACAGTTAACTGCATGTGTGCACGGTTCATCTGCAATGCTCTATCCCATGTACTGGCAACACATATACATCCCGGTGCTCCCGCCACATCTCCTTGACTACTGTTGGTAAGATTTCCTTTCCTCCCTCATTGTTGGTTGTAATGGTAGAAGTTGTGAACAGCAGTGTCATCTGTTCCTCAGAATGGGCGCACACCACAAACTTACTTTAAGTTGGCACACACGGGGAAATCTGCAGATGCTGGAAATTCAAACAACACACAAAATGCTGGTGGAACACAGCAGGCCAGGCAGCATCTATAAGGAGAAGCACTGTCGAAGTTTCAGGCCGAGACCCTTCATCAGGACTAACTGAAGAGACATACTAAGAGATTTGAAAGTAGTGGGGGGAGAGGTAAATGGGAAATGATAGGAGAAGACCGGAGGGGGTGAGATGAAGCTAAGAGCTGGAAAGGTGATTGGTGAAAGTGATACAGAGCTGGAGAAGGGAAAGGATCATGGGACAGGAGGCCTCGGGAAAAAGAAAGTGGGGGAGCACCAGAGGGAGATGGAGAACAGGCAAACAACTAAGTATGTCAGGGATGGGGTAAGAAGGGAAGGAGGGGCATTAACGGAAGTTAGAGAAGACAATGTTCATGCCATCAGGTTGGAGGCTACCCAGCCGGTATATAAGGTGTTGTTCCTCCAACCTGAGTTTGGATTCATTTTGACAGTAGAGGAGGCCATAGACAGACAATTCAGAATGGGAATGGGACGTGGAATTAAAATGTGTGGCCACTGGGAGATGCTGCTTTCTCTGGTGGACCAAGCAAAGGTGTTCAGCGAAACGGTCTCCCAGTCTGCGTCGGGTCTCACCAATATATAAAAGGCCACACCGGGAGCACTGGATGCAGTATACAACATTATTGGCACACTATTTTTCAGTTCTGTAAACCATCTAGAAATTTGCTGATGATACAACCACTGCTGGCAGAATCTCAGATGGTGATGAGAGGGTGTACACGAGTGAGTTATACCAGCTAGTTGAGTGGTGTCATAGCAACAACCATGCATTCAACGTTAGTAAGACCAAAGAGCTGATTGTGGACTTCAGAAAGGGTAAGACAAGGGAACACACACCAATTCTCACAGAGAAATCAGAAGTGGAAAGAGTGAGCAATTTCAAGTTCCTGAGTGTCAATATCTCTGAGGATCTAACCTGGTCACAACATATTGATGCAGCTATAAAGAAGGCAAGACAGCGGCTATATTTCATTAGGAGTTTGAGGAGATTTAGTTTGTTACCTAAAACATATGAAAGATTTTGCAGATGTAATGTGCAGAGCATTCTGACTGGCTGCATCACCGTCTGGTATGGGGGGGTGGCTGCTGCACAGGATCAAAGTAAGCTACAGAAACTTATAAAATTATTCAGCTCCATCATGGATACTAACCTCCATAAAATCCAGGACATCTTCAAGGAGCAGTGCTTCAGGAAGGCAGCATCCATCATTAAGTACCCCCATCAACCAGAAGAGGCCCTTTTTTCATTGTTACCATCAGAAATGAGATACAGGAGCCTGAAGGCACACACTCAACAATTCAAGAACAGCTTCTTCCCCTCCACCGTACGATTTTCTAAATGGACACCGAACCCATGAACCACTACCTTACTACTTTTTTTAAAATTTTGGTTTTTGCACTACTTACTTTAACTTAACTATTTAATATAAAACAATATATACACATAATGTAATTCAGGTTTTTTCTATATGTATTATGTATTGCATTGTACTGCTGCTGCAAAGTTAACAGCTCCTTCTCGAGACCGCGTTTTGGCAAGTCGCATTGTTTGGCTGTACTCCTGCTACCTACGTACAGACAGAGCCTAAGGAGCAAGGCTCCAGAGATCAAGACAACCAAGAGATGGTTGTAGAAGGCAGAGGAACAGTTACAGGATTGTCTTGAGTCAGTGGACTGAGCCGTGTTCAAGAACTCATCTGAAGACATGAATGACTAAAGGGTGGTTACAGACTTTATTAAAACAGCAGTGGATGAGTGTGGCTCCCACAAAATAATTCAGGGTTTTCCCCATTCAGAAGCCCTGGATGAACAATGAAATCCGGAACCTGCTGAAAGCCAGATCAGAGGCATTAAATTCTGGAGATTGAGAATGCTAAAGCAAATGCTCGGGCAAAGTGGAGATTCCAGACAAGACTGTAATCAATGAGGAATGCTTGACAGTTGTGGCAGGGCTTGAATCCCATAACCTCCTACTAAGTTAAAACTTGCAACATAGGAGACAGCAAAGCTTTGCTTCTAAATGAGCTCAATGACTTCTATGCTTGCTTTAATCACCAGAACAGGGAGAAATCGTCGCACACCCCATGTCTCCAGAAGATCCTACTGAAGATGACATGTGGGCTGCTTTCAAGAGAGAGGATCTAAGTAAAGCATCCAGAGGACAGAGTCCCTGGCTGAGTGTGAAGACCTGTGCGGACCAACTAGCTGGTGTATTCACTGATATCTTCAGCCTCTCGCCCCAGCAGTGTGTGGTTCAAGCAGGCTTCAATCATAAGTGCCCAAGAAGAACATGGTACCACCCAGTGGCACTTGCATCCACAGTGATGAAGTGTTTTGAGAAGGTGGCATTGAAGCTTATCAGCTCCTGTCTGAATGGTGACTTGGATCAGCTCCAATTCTCCTACTGAAGCAACAGGTCCACAGTAGATGCTATCTCGTTGGCTCTTCACACAACCCTGGAACATCTGGACAGCAAAGATGCATTCATCAGGGTGCTCCTTATCAATTACAGCTCAGCATTTAACACCTTCACCCCCTCAAAACTAATCAGTAAACTCCAAGACCTGGGCCTCAATACACCCTTGTGCAATTGGATCCTGGATTTCCTCACACAGACCCCAGTCAGTTCGGATTGGTAAAAACATCTCCTCCACAATCTCCATCAGCACAGGAGCACTGCAGGGATGTGTATGTGTACTTAGCCCCCATCCCACTCACTTTACACCTATGACTGTGTGGCTAAGTACAGCTCCAACACCATATACAAGGTTGCTGATGACACCACTGTTGTAGTTTGTATCAAAGGGGGTGATGAATCAGCATACAGGAGGCAGATTGAAAACTTGTCTGAGTGGTATAATAACAACAACCTCTCTCTCAATGTCAATAAAACCAAAGAAGTGATTGTAGACTTCAGAAGAGGAAAACCAGAGGTCCATGCGCCAGTAATCATCAGAGGACCAGAGGTGGAGAGGGTCAGTGAGTTTAAATCCCTGGATGTCACTATCCCAGAGGGCTTGTCCTGGACCCATCATATAAATATTATTGCAATGAAAGCACGACAGCGCCTCTGCTTCCTCAGGAGTTTGCGGACATTCGGCGTGTCATCAAAAACTTCGGGAAATTTCTATAGATGTGTGGCAGAAAGTGTACTGACTGGTTGCATTAGGCCTGGTATGGGATCACCAATGCCATTCAGTAGAAAATCCTAGAAAAGGTGGATTCAGTTCAGTACATCACGGGTAAAACCCTCCCAACCATTGAGCACATCGACGTGAAGCGTTGCTGTAGAAAAGTAGCGTCCATCATCAGAGATCTTCATGACCCAGGCCATGCTCTTTTCTTGCTGCTGCCATCAGGTAGAAGGTACAAGAGCCTCAGGACTCACACCACCAGATTCAAGAACAGTTTCTATCCCTCAACCATCAGGCTCTTGAACAAAAGGGGATTGCTACACTCTTTTAAGGACTCTGTTATATTGTTACAGTATTTCACACTTGTTATTTATTACTATTTATTTATATCTGCATTTTCACAGTTTGTTTACAGTTTACAGTTCCTGGTGTTTACAGTTTTCAGTTACAGTTCCATAGATTTGCAAAGTATGCCTGCAGAAAAAGAATCTCAGGGTTGTATGTGGTGACATGTATGTACTCTGATAATAAATTTTACTTGAAACTTGAAATTTCACGAAATATGCCGGTGATATTAAACCTGATTCTGACTGATTCAGAAGGTGGTCAAATGAGCTGCTGAAGAGGTTGTGGCTGGTACGTTAACAAACATAAGGTACTTGGATAGGTACATGGCTCTTTCACCAATCAACTTCCCAGCTTTTTCCTTCACTCCTTCTCCCCCTCCCAGTTTCACCTATCTCCCTGTGTTTCTTCCTCCCCACTCCCCACCTTATAACTCCTACTCCTCATCTTTTTTCTCCAGTCCTATTGAAGGGCCTCAATCTGAATCGTCAGCTATACTCTTTTCCATCGATGCTGTCTGGCCTGCTGAGTTCCTCCAGCGTTTAGTGTATGTCGCTTGTTTAACCCTCAGGCTCGGCCAGCATGTGTGCGTCTAGGGGAAGGCAGCTTCTGGCCCCTCCAAACTGAGAAATCTCGTTTGTGTGGATGCTGCGTGATGTGTTGCCCGGTTACAAACCCGCTCTGCAAAATATCAAGCAGTACACCATAAGCAGTTAAATAATTGAACTTTATAGCTCAATCTGAATATAGGGTTAGTAACGAAAATAAAAAAGGCCCATTTTAAGGAAAAAGTCAAAAGTGCACATTGGAGCTCACTGATAAGGCCATTCATCAACCATCGACCTCCTCTGAGCATCGCTGGCCTTCGGACCCTCACTCCCAGTCCACTCCGTCCGGTGGTCTACCAGCTCTCTCCACACGCGTCTTCCTCCTTCTTCTCTCCCTGACAAAAGACAGCGAAAATCTCTCTTCCAGGCCCAGAAGAAAGAACAACTCCCTCTCATTGAATAACATACATCCCAAAGTCCCTGTTATCTTTAGTCATAACCCAAACATTGCTGCTACAGAGAAACCATTACATTAGCAGTGAAACTGTACAGAGAGGCCATTATGTTAGCAGTGAAACCTTACAGCGTGTTACACTTGGATTTCCAGCATCTGCAGATATTCTCTTGGAGATAGGTACATGGGTAGGAAAGGTTTAGGGACATGGCCCAAACACAGGCACATTGGACGAGTTTAGACTGGGTTCTTGTTCTGCCTGTTTCTATGTTCACCTAAACAAATTCCTTATCTTTCTCTTTCAGAAAACCCCTCTTGAATTTGCGTTTGAATCATCAATATGCTATTGCTGAAGGTTCAAACTCAAATTAAGTTCTATACAAATAGATATGGTGCCTTTGGGGAATTAGTCACCAGGAAAGGGATAACTTATCTTAAGGAAGTAAGCGGTGACTGTCATCCGCCATCTCACAGATAAAAGAGTGGTGTTATTAAATTTAAAGCCAAGTATCTAAATTCAGTGACACTAATCTTTTTGTACCGTGCCTTTGTACATATTGAAGTGAAAACATTTTCATTTTGCCAGTATAAACTTGCTCATTCAGAGAGTCAATTGCCTCTGTCTGTGCTGGAATGGAGATAAGAAGTAAATGTGTTAAAGTGTTTATCTTTTTGTCTATTTCAGTGCTCCAATGCCTTATCTGATAGGGATCCATAGCAGTCTAATGGAGGTGAGTGGTTCTACGGCCGCTGTGTTAAAGATTAAAGAGTGAAAAACACAAGATGCTGGAGGGACCCAGCAGGTCAGGCAGAAGCTATGGAAAAGAATAAATAGAGGACGTTTCAAGCTGATACCCTTCAGTGGGACTGGAAAGGAAGGGGAAGGAAGCCAGAATAAGAAGGTGTGGGGAGGGGAGGGGAGTACAGGCTAAAAGGTGATAGATGAAGTCGGGTGGGTGGGGGGAAGTGAGGTGAGAAGCTGGGAACTGATAGGTGGGAGAGATTAAGGACTGAAGAAGAAAGAATTGATAGGAGAGGAAAGTGGATTATGGGAGAAAGGAAAGGAGGAGGAACAGCAGGGGGAGGAGATAGACAGGTGAGGAGAAGAGAAGGGATAAGAGAGGAGCCAGAATTGGGAAAAGAAAAACAGAGAAGGGGAGGATGGAGAAATTACCAGAATTAGAGAAATCAATGATCATGCCATAAAGCAGGATACCTGGACAGAAAACGAGATGTTACCTTTCCGATCTGTGATTGGTCTCGTCGTGGCAGTAGAGGAGGCCATGAACTGACGTGTCTGAATGGGAATGGGAAAGGGAGTCGAATTAAAATGGTTGTCACCAGGTAGACCTACCTTTCATAGCAGACAGAGCAAAGCTGCTCAACAAAGCGGTCCTCCAACCTACATCAGGTCTCACCAGTGTAGAAGAGACCACACCAGGAGCACCAGGTACAGTAGATAACCCCAACAGACCTGCAGGTAAAGTGTTGTCTCACCTGGAAAGACTGACTGGGGCCCTGAATGGTGGTGAGGGTGAACGTGAATGGGCAGGTGTAGCACTTCTTCCACTTGCAGGGATAAATGGCAGGAGGGAGATTAGTAGGGAGAGAATGACAAAGGGGCAAGGAAATGAAGCTAATTTAAAGATTAAGGATTAGCTTTAATTGTCACATGTACATCGAAACATGCAGTTTGCGCCAAATCAAATCAGTGAGGATTATGCTAGGTAACCTGCACATGTCAGCACAAAGTCCTGCCCACAACTCACTAACCCTAGCCTGGCCTTTGGAATGCAGGGGGATCATTAGAGCATCCATAGGAAATCCACGTGGTCATGGGGAAAACCTACAAACTTCTTACAGATAGCGGCAAGAATCAAACCCTGATCTTACAGTGTTAATCATTACACTTTCTGCTACATTAGCATGCCATTCCTGTGTCTAACTAATTATTTCTACAAACATTATTATTTTCCTATGTACTTACTCAGTTAGAGATACAACACAGAATAGCCCTTCCAGCCCAATTGCTGACTGCCCAACAGCCCAATAGACACGAGGTACTGCAGATGCTGGAAGTCTAAAGCAATGTACTGGAAGAACTCAGCAGGTCAGGCAGCATCTGTGGATGGGAATAAATAGTTAATGTTTTGGGCCAAGACCCTTCATCAGGACTGCAAAGGAAGGGGGAAGAATTTAGAATAAGAAGCTGGGTGGCCACCGGGTGATCCCCCTTTTCGTGGCGGATGGAGCACAGCCTCCAACCTGATGGCATGAGCATCAATTTCTAGAACTTCTGGTAATTGCCCCCCTCCTCCTTCACTGTTCCCCATTTCCCTCTCACACCTTCTCTTCTTACCTGCCCATCACCTTTCTCTGATGCTCCTCCCCCTTCCCTTTCTTCCGTGGTTTTCTGTCCTCTCCTATCAGATTCCCCTCTCTATCTCTTTCACCAATCAACTTCCCAGCTCTTTACTTCACCCCTCTCCCTCTCCCACTTTCGCCTATCACCTGCCACCTTGTACTTATTCCTCTTGCCCCATCTTATTCTGACTTCATCCGTTCCAGTCCTGACAAAGGCTCTAGACCTGAAACATTGACTGTTTATTCCCACCCATAGATGCTGCCTGTCCTGCTGGGCTCATCCACATATTTAATACAAGCTTCACATTCCAGCCATTGAGAGAATAAAAATGAGTGACTCAAAGTTCAAAGTAAATTTATTATCAAAGTATATATATGTCACTATATACAACCTTGAGATTTATTTTCTTGTGGTCGAGCAGCGTCTGTGGGGTTGGGTAGGAATTGTTTCAGGTCAAAACCCTGCAGCAGTAATACGAGTGGAGAATGGAGATGGCCCATATTAAGAGAAGATGAGGAAGTGGTGGGATAGAGGTCAGAGGTAGACTGGGGGGGGGGGAGAAGTAAATGAAGGGTGGTGGGCAAATACAGCCAGGGTGGGGGGGGGGGACTGGCAAAAGAGAACCTCACTGATATGAATGAGGGTGGGAATTCTCACAGCATGAGTGATGCTTCCTCAGTCCAGTGACCTGATTTCAATTCTGACTTGTGGTACTGAAGTAAGTGAGTTTGCATGTTCTCCCTGTGATTGCATGGGTGTCCTCTGGATGCTCCAATTTCTTCCCACTTCCCCAAGAAGTGCTGGTTGTGAGGGTAATCATCTACTGTGAATTAACCAAGGTATAGGTGGCTGGTGGAAAGGTCTAAATCGAATTACTGGACATGTGGGAGAGCACAGGTTACAGGGCACAAAGGGGAGAGTGGGAATGGGACTAGTGGGACTACTTGCAGAGCTGGCAGAGACTTGATCGAGTGAATAGTCTCTTCTGTGGTAAGGAAAAATGAAAAATATCAGGCATTACCATTGAATCTGGAGATGGCTATCGTGTTTGGAGCATTTATCGCCATTTGTCTGCTGAAGTAGCTCATTCTCACAAAGGTTTTCTAAAGCAAAAGGGGAGAATTCCTTCAGTGAAACTTTGTGCCCCTCAGAATGTGCCTTTTCTTTGCAGAGGGTGAGGAGCAAAGCTCTGGATGATGTGGTTATATTAAACATCGACACCAACAGCCTGGATTCACCCTTCAATGACCTGGAAAAGCTGCCACCAGACGTGGTGAGTTCACAGCATAGTCTGTGGTCCATCTACACCCGGGTCATGACTGAGATAGCTTGTCTGAGACTGAGAAAAGCATTTGTCCCCACCCACCTGGAAAGGCATCGTACGCTGTATCACTCTCTGACACCATAGATACCTCTGCCTTGCTAAGCAATGAGATGTATCATCTCTTTTCCAAACATTACAATACTGTGATCTTCATGTCATTGTGCATAGAAGAAAAACAATAATCACAACAATACCCAGTTCTCTATTGCTCACATCATGGAATTCAGAAAAATGAGGGGTGACCTCATTGAAACCTATCGAATGGTGAAAGCTCTTGATAGAGTGGATGTGGAGAGGATGTTTCCTATGGTGGGGGAGTCTAAGACCAGAGGGCACAGCCCCAGAATAGAGGAGCATCCACTTAGAACAGAGATGAGAAGGAATTTAGTCATTCGGAAGGTGGTGAATCTGAAATTCGTTGCTATACGCAGCCATGGAAGCTAAGGCTTTGGGTATATTTAAGGCAGAGGTTCATAAATTCTTGATTGATCAGGACATGAAGGGATATGGAGAGAAGGCAGGAGACTGGGGCTGAGGGGAAAATGGATGCCATTATATTTTATCAACTTATTTTTATAGTATAATACGTTGGTTTATATGTTGTGTGTGACAAATGTTATTTCGTTTGGTTGTGTGTGTATACATATATATATTATAAACAGTCAGGTGACAATAAACTTGAACCTGCTATGGTGAGTACCAGCATTTGACTGAGATGCAGCAATCTAGGTGGGCCCTCAATGTGATAGACCACGTTCAGTAATTGAAAGACATTGTTGCTTCTTCTCCCATTGTTGTCAAGAGTGCATCGAACCAGCCCGACCGGTACCGGGCTGTTGTTGCTTGGCTGGGCTTTATGTGCACTGACTTGAACTTGTCACAATGGCGGACTGCACTGCTGCCTGTGAAATAGGCATTTACAGAGAGAGCTCCAGATTTAATCACTGAACACCCAGGTCAGTGAAAGGATTGCTACAATTCCGCACATTATTGCAGGGATCAGTATGTGGGTGTGAAGGGGCATGTCATGAAATGGGGAGTGGTGTCTATGGTGTTGGCACAGCAAGACTCGGAGTGTGGGAACATGACTTAATGTGAAGGTCAGGGCAAAATTTCTTCTTAATTGACTGGAAAGATTGGGGTTTAATTGATTGTAAGTTCTGAATGCCACTCCTTAGTGGTCAAGGTTCATCTCCCCTTCCCCAACTTTCTCTTACCCCCTCTCTCTATTCCTACCCATTCCCCTTCACCCTTGCTCCTTCTCCCTTTCCCTTTCACCCATCCTGTCTCCCCCTTTCACCATCTACTCCCCGTCTCCCCTACTTTCCATCCTTCCCCACTGTCTCCCTATCTCTTCCACTTTCTCCCCCCTTTCCTCCCAGTCTGCCCATCTCTCTCCACTCTGCCCCCCCCCCCTCTCTCTTTACATTACCTGTGCAGTGTCTTGTTTCCTTTATTGTAGATGTCTGTTCTGAAGATGAAGTTGAAGAAGCAGTCAGCAGTGACGGGCGATGTGGTGGCTCGAGCATTTCTGAGGACGCAGGCTGCAATCTTTGGAAGCTATCAAGATGCCCTCAAATTTAATGCTGTGAGTGTCCACACCAGTTAGAGTCAGACCCAGTTACAACCACTATACCTGCAGTGCCCGGATATTTGAAAACCTATTATATACACTAGTCATTACTTTAATTGCCCTTCTCTCAGTGAGGCTGTCAACAAGTCAGCTGAGGAATGAGGAAGGTGTGCGCTGTCCAATATATTAAGAGCTACAATGAATTAAGTCATAATGCAGTAATTAGACCACAAACCTGGTCTTCAGATGGCTATAAACAAATTGAAGAAAGATGTTTTTTTTGTGAGACTAATAATCACAGTTCTAAGGAAGATCGTTAATGTGGGAGATATAATGAGGAGGAAGATAAAGATCAAATTTCCTTGAGATTCATTTTCTTACTGGAAAGAAATACAATATAATTTTTATTTATTTGTTGAGATACAGCTCTTCAAGTCGTGCTATGCAGTAATTCCCCTGATTTAATCATGGGACATAGAACATTGAATGTAGAGAGTACAGCACAGTGTTACGAACCCCGTAACTGGGTCACTTACCAGCAAAAATAGAGAGGTCCGTTGAAGTCTGATGGTACTATTTTTAACAGTATTTATTGGTAAAAATACACAAAAATAATATCCATGCAAACATACAGATACTATACGTCATCAATACTAAATCTAAACGTGCGGGTATAATAATAATCAATAAGAAATAGCTCTATCATTGTCTAGGGGATAATGTATTGTCCGATGGAAATATAAAAGTCACTCAGTTCATTCAGGCTGCAGCTTTTTGGTTGGAGAGAGAGACAGATTTTTGAAACTTGCCGGCTTTCCTTTATCCGATCTTGATCCGTATTCGTCCTTTAGCGAGGCCGTTCTGTGGAAGACTTGTCATCCGGGCAAGGATGGACACACACAAGCCCCCACCGGTCTCATACGTTTCTCCTGGTGCATCTGAAGGGGTTGTTCCCCAGACCCTCTTTTATCCTTACTCACGGGGTCTCAGATGTCAGTCAGGTTGGGATGATGCAATCCCTCAACCAGCCCACTCTGGTCATTCCCTGAGGGCTTCAATGAATAGTACAGTACTCAATACACAATTCCGTCTCCAAGAGACAATGGTATCCGTGGCTTTGTCTTGCTGAGGGGCCAGGACACATTCCAAAAACCTTGAGGATTCTCTCTCATTTCCTGGGTCCCAGACCCGAATTAATAGCGATCTTGCGATTTTCAAGAAGGAGGGGGCTACTTTGTACCCTTCGGCCCCTCAGAGTTGTGGCACGTTCGTAACAACAGGAACAGGCACGTCGACCCACAATGTTGTGCCAAACCAGCTAAAGGCAAACCAAAAGCACCAAACATTAATCCCTCTTACCTACAGCACGTTCCAGGCACTCGCCTCTCTTAGTGTAAAATAAAACCTACTCCACGCATTTCCTTTCAACTTTCCCCTTCTCAATGTAAATGTGTGCTCTCTGGTATTAAACATTTCAATCCTGAGGGGGACAGTTATCAATTGCCTATGTATGCTCTCATAACTTTGTATACTTTTATCAGGTTTCTTCTCAGCCTCCACAGCTCCAGCGAAAACAACAAGTTTGTTCAACCTCTCCTTATAGATCATACCCTCTGATCCAAACTACATCCTAATAAACTGCTTCTGCTCCCTCTCCAAACCCTCCACATCCTTCCTACAACAGGGTAATCAGAACTGAATGCAAGTCTCCAGATGTGGAATACCCAGTGCTTTATAAAGCCAGAACAAAGTTTTATAGTTGTGTATGTGAGATAGACATTGAGGCACAAGAAGAGAAATAAGTCTGCCTCTAGAGCTTAACTCAAAAATAGAAAGAGGAATATTCAAGGTTGTTTAATGTCATTTCCAGTACACAAGTGTAAAGGAGAATGAAATAATTGTTACTCCAAATCTGATGCAACCCAGAAAAACACAAAAAGATAAAGAGCACAATAACAAAAAAACACAATAAATATAAATTAGTTTATATACATAGATTGATTGTATGTCCAAAAAGAATGTAAAATGGGGAAATAAAGTGGAAGCCAGTAGCTCTACTGCATTGTCTTAGATAGAGAGAAGTGTTGTGTATTTCATATTTCAGTAATATTTGAGTATTATTGTAAATACAATTGTTTGATTAAGCAGTCTTGTTCATTTAAATAATTCATTAGAGAGAGGTGTTGTGTATTTCATATTTCAGTAATATCTGAGTATTGTAAATACAATTATTTGATTAAGCAGTCTTGTTCATTTAAATAATTCATTACAGATTAAATGTAGAAGTATGTGAATGGCATATGTCATCACGCCACCACGTCATACATGCGTGTGCTTCTCAAAGAAAAAATGAAACTAGACACGTTATCTCCAGGCTTCCATCTTTTTGCTTCCAGTTAGTTTAACGTTTTGGAGACACAAAACTTTAAAATGGCAATGAGGAAGTTTTGAAATGAACCTGAGATGACTACCTACCTGTTGGAGCACAGCAAAATGTTTGAGTTTTTTAAAAAGCGCAACGAGAAATTCAATTTTTTTTAAACAGCGCAGTTATAAGATGATGAAAGGCATTGATTGTGTGGATAGTCATTTTCCCAGAGCTGAAATGGCTAGAACGAGAGGGCACAGTTTTAAGGTGCTTGGAAGTAGGTACAGGGGAGATGTCAGGGGTAAGTTTTTTAAGCAGAGAGCGGAGAGTGCGTGGAATGGGCTGCTAGCGACGGTGGTGGAGGTGGATACGATACGGTCTTTTAAGAGACTCCTGGATGGTACAAAAGTAGAGGGCAATGGGTAACCCTAGGTAATTTCTAAGATAAGGACATGGTCGGCATAGCTTTGTGGGCTGTAGGACCTGTATTGTGCTTCAGGTTTTCTATGTTTCCATTAGCACGTGTCTCTTCAGGAGAGAAAGAGAGAGAGATCGTTGATAAACAGTGAATGCATTGGGTTTAAAAACATCACATGGAGGCTGAAGGAATTCTTTACAAATTTGAGTGGAGCCCATGGGCAATGTCAGTAGTTCCAGTAGACAAGGAGAATGGGGTTGTCACCATCTGTGGTGATTTTGTCATCATCAACCTCACGCTAAAAGCTGATCAATACCCTCTGCCCAGGATGGAGGATATCTTTGCAAACCTTTCTGGAGGGAAACACTTCTGCAAAGTGGACTTAGCTGATGCCTACCTACAGATGGAGATGGAAGAAGAGTCCAAAGTGTTTCTGATCATAAACACTCACAAGGGTGTTTATCACTATAATAGGCTTATTTTTGGAGCAGCATCTGCACTCTGGCTGAAAGCTAGGGACCAGGTGCTACAAGGCTACCCAGGCACTTAGTGTTACCTGGATGACATCATTGTTACCGGTAAGGATGACAAGGAACATCTCCATAATTTCAAGACGGTGTTAAAAAGATGAGAAGATTATGGGCTCAGAACATGATGTAACAAGTGTGAATTCTTTAAACCAAGCATCACTTACTGTGATCACGCCATTGATGCACAAGAATTACACAAGTGTGCTGAGAAAATTCAAGCAGTGGCTACAAAGGATGTGTCACAGTTGAGGTCCTTTTTAGGATTTGACAATTAGTATAAAATTCCTGCCAGATCTGACTACTGTGCTCTATCCATTGAACTCATTACTATAGATCGGGAAGAAGCGGCAAAGGACAAAGCAGTGTGAGGTGACCTTCGAAAAGGTAAAGGACATGGTGACATCAGACACTGTACTCAAACATTATGATCTACATCATCCAGTGAAGCTTACCTCAGCTGCCTAACCTTATGGTGTTGGTGTAGTTGTGTCACATGTTATGAGTGACAGAAGTGACCCCCCCCCCCCCCATAGCATTTGCATCACATTCCCTTACCACTGCGGAGAAAAATCATGCACAGATTGACAGAAAGGACTTGAGTCTGGTTTGGAGTGTAAAACATTTCAACCTATACTTGTATGGGAGAGAGTTTACCCTCGTTACTGATCATCAACCACCAGTGTCCATTTCAATCCACAGAAGGGTGTTCCACTAACTTCAGTGGCAGGAATGTAGAGATGGGCTCTGTTTCTTGGAGGACATAATTATAATAAGATTGAATTCAAGAGGAGACGAATCATAAAATGCAGACTGATTGCCCCATTTACCTTCGGAAAAGGAAATACCTGAAAAATTTACAAAAGAGGACACTCCTCTAGATGTATGCTCCCTAACACAAATTGAAATTCTCCCTATTACTGCAGACGTGATCCAAAGGGAAACCGGAAAAGAACCCACTGTCTCAGGTCTACATGGTCTCCTAAAATGGCTGGAATGTGCAGCAGAAACTTCGGTTGCCCCAATTTTACCAGCGCAGGGTTGAACTTGTCCTTAATGGGGGTTGCCTTATGTGGGGACTGATAGTTGTTGTACCATCCAAGCTGAGAGCTACATGCTGGTCATCTGGACCTGGTCAAAATGAAAGTGTTGGCTCAAAGCTTTGGCAGCCTGGGATCGAGTAGTTGCCACACGTTGTTTGGGATGCCAACATGTCCAGAAGATGCCAAGGGCAGCACCTCTTCATCCCTGGGAATGGCCTGCATTTACCTGGCAGAGGATTCATGTGGATTTTGCCAGACCATTCATAGACACAAACTTCCTGGTAGTCATGGATGCAGCTACAAAATGGCCAGAAATGTTCCAGATAGCCTCCACTACAGCCTTGCAGAATATTGATGCATTCCAGAACACTTAGTCAGTGACAATGCACCACAGTTTGTTGTGAAACAGTTTCCGTCATTCCTGAAAATAAATGGAATAAGACATATTACATCTGGACAATACCACCCAGCTACAAATGGTTTGTTGGAAAGATTTGTCCGGAGTCTAAAGAATGCACTGTGAACAACACCAGCAGAACACACTGCACTGACACTGAAGCAGAAGGTGACTAATTTCCTCCTTGCATATCGCAATGCAGCACACTCCACAATCAACAACTCACCAGCCGTGCTGTTCCTGGGACGTCCCTTGTGCTCACACTTGGATTTCCTCAACCCCAGTCTCGGAAGGAGAATGCAAGGCAAACAGCTGAGACAAATTGAAGGCTCCTGAAACAAGGTTCAATGTTTCTCTCCTGGACCAGCAGTCATGGTGAGGACCACAGAGGTGATCAGAAATGGGTATTCAGAAATATTAAGGACAGAACTGGACCACTTTCCTATACAGTACTGTGGAAGTTGCATCAGGTGTCACCTGGAGACGACACACTGATCAATTGAGGAGAACAGGGTCATTTGTTGGAGAAGAAAGGTGTCCAGAGCTGTCAGAACAACTTCCTGCAGTCCCAGAGTCAACTTCTACAGCCACATAGAGAAGGCCCAGGACCTGAGGTTGTTTCACCGACCAAGCAGAGTGGGTCTCCCTTGTCAGGAAAGACATTATCCCACAAGAGTAAGAAGTCCTCCACAGCGATTAAACCTTTACGCCTGAATGAAACAATTTATTATGCCGTGGATGTCTATATAGTAATTCTATTTATTTATATATATAATTAAGTTGTATATATAGTATATGTTTATAAGTTGAGATACATTCTATATTGAGTAGGAGGTATAGCTAAGTAGGGAGGAGTGTTGTGTATTTAATATTTAATATATTTAATATTACAGTAATATTTGAGTAAATTGTAAATGCATTGTCTGATTTAGCATTCATGTTTATTTAAACACGTGATACATGTGTGCACCTCTCTGAATGTAAATAAGAAACGATATCTCCGGGCTCCTGTCTTTTTGGTTTCAATTAGTTTTATGATTTGGAGTTGCAAAGCAGAACAAGAAGCACCCATGACACAGTGTAGAATAGCATCGTGTAACATATCACTCTCTGATACCACGTATTATGTACAGATATCACTACTTCGTTGAGTAATGAGATGATACTTTGTGTTAGATCATTACTTCTCCCTACAATTGAACACTTCCTGTATTTCAAAAATGTGTTATTTCCTGATGATTTGATGATAAAGGCATCATATCATGATGATGTGAAAATGTTCAAAGGAGTGTGACTAATTGGAGAACTCTTTCGAAGAACTAGCATGTACACAATGGGCTGAGTGGCTTCCGTCTGTCATTTCAACTCTGAACAACAAGATTTGAGAAGACCATTGAGAAAGCCAGGAGGAAAAGTGAAACCGCTCATGAATTTTTTTTTACTTCCTGTGTCCTTAGGGGGAACCAGTTACATTTTGCGAGGAGACATTTTTGGACCACAAACCGAGCTCAATGAAGAATTTCCTGCAGCATGCAGTGCACCTTCAACTGTTCAAACAGGTGAGGCTTGACATGAGGCAGGAATGGGGCCTGTGCATCGGGTACAACCCCAGAGACTGAAAGTCTTCCATCACCTCACTCTTGCTCAGACTCCCTGGTGCCACAATGCATTGAAAACCTCCTCAGTTTTCCATTCTGAATACTCATTGTTCATTATTTCAAGAAACAGAACTGTACGTTTCCAGCACAGAGACGTCTCATCTTGAATGGTCCGGCTCAGTACCAGAATAATCCCAAAATAACCCCACTGCTTTGGTTGGCTTCCTACAATCCTCAAACCTCCTCTAGATTCCCATTCCCATTCTGATGTGTTGATCCATGGCCTCCTCTTGTGTCACCCAGGCCACCCTGAGGGTGCAGGAGCAACACATATTCCGTCTGGGTACCCTCCACCCAGAGGACATGAATATCGATTTATCCTTTCGGTAAAAAAATATTTCCCCCCTCCTTTCCTCTATTCCCCCTCTGACCTTTCACCTCTTCTCACATGCCTATCACTCCCCCCTTGCCCTCTTGGTCCCCTCTTCCTTCCTTTTGTCCTGTGGTCTATCCTCCTCTCCTATGTTTCTTCTCCAGCCATTGACCTTTCCCACCCAACTGGCTTCACCTATCACCTTCACCTTTTTATCTATCATCTTCCCCCTTCCTTTCCAGTCCTGAAAAAATGGCCTGAAACATTGACAGTTTATTCTTTTCCACAGATGCTGCCTGAGCTGCTGAGTTCCTCCAGTATTTTGTGTGTGTTGCTCTGGATTTCCAGCATCTGCAGACTTTTTTGTGTTTATGAAAATATTTGTCCTGTTTTCCAAGATATGACAGTGTTTGATAAACTACCCCATGGCAAAACATTTCATGATCCAACAAAAAAGTGTGTAATGAAACCTCCTCTTCCTCTTAGAGACAATTTTATACTTTAACTCCTCACACAGATCATCTCCCTCCCTTCCTCCCACAACCATGGTAATGCAGTGATTAGCATAAAGCTACCACAGCACCAGTGACCCAGGTTCAAAACCCGCCACTGCCTGTAAGGAGCTTATATGTTTTCCCTGTGACCCCGTGGGTTTCCTCCAAGTGCTCTGGTTTCCTCCCACAGTCCAAAAGACATAAGTAGGTTAATTGGTCTCATTGGGGTAATTAGTTTGTGCAGGGTTGTTGGGCTCTGCTATATCTCTAAATAAAAAGTAAAATAAATCAGCTGACATAAGGAAAATCTCATTTGAGTTGATTTTGTCTTTCAGCCTTTCCCTTAACCCGCCGTTAATTCTCCTTTAGCTCTATGTCTGCTCACATTCAATTTGTTTCTGTTTCATGTCATTTTGATTCAGTTTATAGATAATCGACTGGAAAAGCTTAACCAGGGGAAGGTACTGACAGATCTGTTCGAGGAGGAGGTTAATCTGGGTGGTTATTCTTCAGGTGAGCATCTTGAATGAGTTCTCACATGAATCAGCACAGATGCCATGCTTATGCTTTTCCTGAATTGTGATGGCCACTAATTCTGGGCTCCTCCCATTTCCTCAGGCTGCTCCAAGACCTATCAACAATGGAAGCAAAGCGTAAAGGTAAATAAAAACCTTTCATTGATAACACCAATGATATAGATAGATCATTGTTGGGGCAGGGTACTGGGACTGTCAGAGGAGACCAGAGATTGGATGGAGTAAGGAAGGAGAGAGCAAGTGCAGATGGTAGGAGTGAAACTGAAGGAAGGAGGGAGGGCAAGTGCAGAATACAGAGAAGTAGAATAGAAAGTGACGGGGAGAGGGAGGGAGGGAATGGAATCCAGGATGGATAAGGAGGGTACAGAGTGTTGGGAGGGAGGAGTGTCCTCTGGGGGAAAGGGAGAAAGTGTGCATCTTGATCAGAGATGCCACCTATTACAAGAGATGAAGGATGATGATTGATGAGTGTTGGCCTGAGAGTAAAGTACATTTTATCAGGGGCTTGCTTACTCTAGTGGAAAGGGTGCTAAGCTACTTGTGATGCCAAAGCCTGGAGGTGAAGGAACATGAATGAATTTGAAGGAATTTAGGGGCTTGATGATGAGATGAGACATGATGTTTCAACAATTCACTCTGTTTATGTGCAGAGAAGTGGTGGAGCCCTGATTCACACAGTGAAATCTAAAGCCAATCCAGCTGTGAAGAACATGTATAACTTTGTAAGTACTGAGGAGCTCACAGCAAACCTTTCATTCCACAGGGTCAGCGTGACTGCTGACAACTGGCCTGATGTAACAGGTGTTCACAATTGGTTGCTGTGGATGTTAAAACAGGACAATCTCTGGGACTAAAACAACTCACCATTACTTACATAAAGGAAAAGACTTTGCAATTCACAACCTCAAGGCATTCCAAATTTCCTCATGGTCAATAATGCATTTTTTGAAGTGTTAACTTTTTTGCATTGTAGGAAATAATCAGAGTCAGAATTAGGTTTAATATCTCCGGCAGATGTCATGAGATTTGTTGTTCTGCAGCAGTACATTGCAATACATAATTATAAAAACTGTAAGTTACAGTGTGTATATATATGTGTGTGTGTATATATACACTCTATATGCACACACAAATGTGTGTGTGTGTACATATACACAAACAATATTTATAAAGTTAAATTAAATAAGTAGTGCAAAAAGGGAGAGAAAAAAGATAGTGCTTATGGGTTCAATGTCCATTCAGAAATCTGATGGCAGAGGGAAAGAAGCTGTTCCTGAATCGTACACCTTCAGGCTCATGTACCTCTTGCCTGATGGCAACAATGAGAAGAGGTCATGTCTGAGGTGGTGGAGATATTTAATGATAAACTCCTACAAATGTATAATGTTTTTGTCAAATTGAGGAATAACTTTTGAGCAGACACTAAGGATACTTCCTTCCTCATATTTCCATACAACACAGGAAGAAGCCGTTCTGGCCCATCATGCCTAAGCTAACTCACAGAACAATCACTATCCCCCCCCCCATCCCATAACCTGCCCTCTCTACATTCCAATTACCATTCTCCAGATTCAGCCACTCATCTGTACATTAGGGCAAGATTTTACAATAGCCAATCAACCACCAACACCTACCACAACTGGGACACGGACCTGAAAATCCGATTGAACCTCATAGTTCCAGGAGAATGTATGAACTCCACACACAGAACATGGAAGTCAGGAATAAGCTTAGGTCCATGGGATTGTGAAGCAGCTCCTGAACTTTAGTGCCAGTATTTACATCCATCTAAGAGAATATGTAGAGTCTTGGGTTTAAACCCAAGCTCAACACTCAACTACAGCTCAACACTCAGCACATTTATCCCATCCAAGTTCATGACCAAGCTTCAAGACCAGGGGCCTCTGTACCTCTGTACTTGGGTCATTAGCAGATCACAGTCAGAGACAATCAGCGTCTCCTCGATGATCATTAATAAAGGTGTGTGCTTTAATAGATCTGTGGAAAAGAGTAAACAGTTAACGTTTTGGGCCAAGACCCTTCATCAGGACTCGGCCCGAAATGTCAGCAGTTTACTCTTTTCCATAGATGCTGCCTGGCCTGCTGAGTTCCTCCAGCATCTTGTGGGCTTCTTTGGATTTCTAGCACCTGCAGGTTTTCTTGTGGCTAAGTACAGCTCCAATGCCATCTTTTAATTTGCCGATGGCACGAATACTGTTGGACAAATCGTAGGTGGTGATGTGGCAGCTTACTGGAGTGAGATAGGTTGAGAGGTACCACAATAACAATCTCTTGTTCGGTGTCAGTAAAATCAAAGGACTGACTGTTGACTTCAGGAAGGGTTGAGGTGAATGGACATCTCCAGTCTACACTGAGGGATCGGCAGTGGAGAGAGTCAGCAGCTTTAAATTCCTGGGCACTAGCATATCCTGTGACCTGTCTTGGGCTCAGCACATAAGTAGAATCATAAGGAAAGCACAACATCATCTTCACTTTCTTAAGACATTATGGAGGTTTAGCTTGTCATCATGTACTCTTAAAAATATTCTCAAGATGTACTAGAGCATAGATCACAGAACAGCACAGTTCAGGCCCTTTGGTCCACAATGTTATGCTGACCTTTTAACCTACTCTAAGATCATCTAACCCTTCCCTCCTACATAGCCTCCATTTTTCTAACTTCCATGTGGCTATCTAAGAGTCTTTTAAATGCCCCTAATGTATCTACCTCCACCACCACCCTGACAGTACATTCCACATACCTAACACCCTGTGTGAAAACTTATCTCTTACACCCTCCCTATTTTCTCCATTCACCATAAAATTATGCCCCCTTGTATTAGTCATTTCCAGTATGGGGAAAAGTCTCTGGCTGTCCACTCAATCTATGTCCCTTATCATCTTGTACACTTCTATCAAGTCACCTCTCATCCTTCTTCACTCCAAAGAGAAAAGTCCTAGCTCACTCAATCATAAGACATGCTCTCTAATCCAGACAGCATGCTGGTAAATCTCCTCTGCACCATCTCTAAAGCTTCCACATCCTTCCTATAATGAGATGGATATACTGTTGAAAATATCCGCACTGTCTGAATGCTGGTCTGGTACAGCAATTAAAGTGTACAGAATCTGCAGAGAATAGTGAACACATCACAGGAAAACCCCTCCCCACCATTGGTTGCATCTACAGGATGCACTGCCTCAAGAAAGCAGCATCTATCATCAAAGGTCTTCACAATCCAGGACATGCCATTTTGTCATAGCTACAGTCAGGCAGGAGCAACAGAAGCCTGAGGTCCCCCACCAGCAAGTTCAAGAAAAACCACTTTCCTTCAGCCATTCGATCTTGAGCCAATAGGCAAAACCCTAATCTCTACAATTTAGCAAAACTGTGACTGCTTTGGTCACTTTTCCACTAGAATGGACTTTGTTTTCTTTTGTTCCAATTATGTTCTTGTAAAAATTGTGTATAATTTCTGTTTACTTCATGTTTGCTTTCTTGTGAATGCTGTTTTCCTGATGCCATTTGACTGTGATGCTACTGCAAGTAAGTTTCTCTTGCACCTATGCATAAATGTACTTGTGCATATGACAACGTACTCGACTTTCGAAGTATGTATATAATATACAACCTTGACATTCGTCTCCGTACAGGCAGCCATAAAACAAAGAAACCCCAAAAGAACCCAATAAAAAATGTCCAACACCTAACTCACAGAGAGAAAAAATTGTGCTAGCAATAGAAGTAAGCAAATAGCATTGGGAACCTAAGTTTTACAAGACCCAAGTCTTCGTCTTCTCCAGAAAAATGGCATCTGCAGTAGCGTAGCACCCCCTTGATACTGCATTAATATTTCTTCCTTGAGTTTTGTATTCAAGTTCTTGTAATGGGTTTGAACTAGCAAGCTTCTGACTCGTTCATAGGAGTCCATCTTACTGAGCCACACCTAAATGTAGTCACCTTTATTTATAACTTGCAGTTCACATTCTTTCTACCAGTCAAACCTGTCTGCTAACATTAACCCTACTTCCCCCATATGTCCTTGGCCCTTGCTCTCTTTAATCTTTTACACCTCTCCAAGTCTTTTGCACCCAATTCCAGATTGCAGGACACCACCTATCTCTGTCACTCCACCTTTCGCAGCCTAGCACTGTCTCTGGAGTTGGCTAATTTCCCACTGCCTCCTTGCCGCTTCCTTCATCTTCAAGTAGTCAATAGAATCAGAATCAGAATTGAGTACAGTATCACTGGCATATGTCATAAAATTTGGCACAAGAGGAGTCCATGTCAGAACAGGAATGGGAGTCAGAATTAAAATGTTTGGCCAGCAGAAAGTTATACTTGTGGCGATGGAGCAGAGGTGCTCGATGAAGTGGTCCCTCAACTTACAACAGGTCTCACCAATGTAGAGGAGCCCGCATCGGGAACACCGGACACAATAGGGGACCCCAGCACATGTGCAGGTGAAATGTTGCCTCACCTGGAAGTACTGTTTGGGGCCCTGAATGGAGGCGAGGGAGGAGGTGTATGGTCAGGTAAAGCACTTAGGCCCCTTGCAGGGATAACCAGTCTATAAAACACTGTTTTGGTTGCCATTAAGTATTGTCTAATTCTCATCAGTATGGCTTACAAAAGCCCGAAAGAGTTAGCAGAATGATCTCCAGGCTCAGTTGCACAGAGAGACTGGAGAATTTCTCCTGTTGCACAGACAAGATTGAGTAGTGATTTAATAGAAGCAAATGGTCCAAACGAGTTGAATAATAGGCATGGATTGAGAACCAGTTTAAGGTAGTTAACAGAGTCGCACGAGGAAAATCCTCTCAGTGCAGCATCTGAACATCACCTTTAGTTTAAATCAGAAGATCGCGAGAGGTAAACCAGCACTGGTACCAAACTTCTTCATCCTGCGGAATGGAAGCACACACAAAATGCTGCAGGAACTCAACAGGTCAGGCAGTATCTATGGAGGGGAATGAACAATCAGTGGATTGAGCTCAGACCCTTCATTAGGGTCTAAGGTCTGAAGTATTGGCCCAAAACATGGACTCTCCATGGATGTTGCCTGACGTGTTGAGTTCCTCCAGCGTTTTACGTGTACTGCTCTGGATTTCCAGTGTCTGGAATCTCTTCTGTAAATGGAAGCAGGTTCAATTATCACGTTCAGAGTAGTTGTGGGAGGTAGTTGGCATAGGCACGAAGAAGCAGAGAAACGACGTGGCTTTACCATGTTGTAATAAGTTTATGATCCTTTGTAAATGGCAATTTTTGTTGCTGAAGACTGGAGTACAGCTTCAGCGCTGGAGCAGAGGTAAAATTTTTTGTTCCGGGGGGGGAAGAAACAGGGATGAAAGAAGAGTAGGGGAGGAGAAGGGGAGCACCTGCAGATCCAAAGATGATGACAATGAATCAATGGTGATGGAGTCAAGAGCTAAGAGACTGGAGGGGAGGTGTCAATGGTAACGGTTTCAGAAATGCAAAAATATTCATGATGTCTTTGTTATTTCTAGGCTAAAGATCAAGCTAGATTGGGCTTGAAGGGGATGAAAAATCGTCTGAAACACAAGGTACTGGTGACATCATCATCTAACTTTTCCTTCTTCTTATGCTTGTGCTGAAACTCAATGGTGGTTTTATCACACCCTGGCTGACCTGTCCTCTGTAAACTTTGTGGCTTTGTGTTTGGAGAAGTGTTAACCTGGAATGCAACTGAATATGAATGACTAATATAGAGATTTGAATCCAGGCCAGACTCACTCATGGATGTGGAAGCAAGCCGGGCCGTACCATGTAAATGTGCAGGATCCTGGGGGGACCTTTTGCTTTGTAGCCACGTGGCACAGTGCTGAATACTGTGTGAATACCACTGCACAAGAACAGAGAAGTCTATAGAAAGTAATGGATAAAACCCAGACCATCACAGGAAAAGCCCTCCCCACCTCTGAGCACACCTACAAGGAGCGATGCCCCAGGAAAACAAAATCCATCAACAAGGACGCCCACCATCCAGGCTATGCCCCCTTCTCACTGCTGCCATCGGGAAGGAGGTACAGGAGCCTTATTCCCATACCAGCAGGATCAGGAACAGTTATTACCCCTCAGCATCAGGCTCCTGAACCAGTATAGGTAACTTCACTCACCTCAACACTAAACTGATTCCACAACCTATGGGCTCACTTTCAAAGAATTGACAACTCATGTTCTCAATATTATTACAAACAACACACACAAAATGCTGGTGAAACACAGCAGGCCAGGCAGCATCTATAAGGAGAAGCGCTGTCGACGTTTCAGGCCAAGACCCTTCGTCAGGAAAAGCCCTCCCCACCTCTGAGCACACCTACAAGGAGCGATGCCACAAGAAAACAAAATGACGAAGGGTCTCGGCCCAAAACGTCGACAGTGCTTCTCCTTATAGATGCTGTCTGGCCTGCTGTGTTCCACCAGCATTTTGTGTGTGTTGTTGTTTGAATTTCCAGCATCTGCAGATTTCCTCGTGTTTGTTCTCAATATTATTTACTTATTTATTATTATTAATGTAACACTTGCCCAACAGGCTGGTATATGTCTAGGGGGAAAAATTCGAGCCACTCTCCAACCCCACCTCCCGTATAAGCAGGTGCTGTGGGAATCAAGTTAATGCAGCGTTGCACACACAATATCAAACCCACACCAGATACCGTTATAGAATATACTTTAAAGATTTTACTAAATCTAAATGAGTACCAACAATCTAGTATATATGAAGGAAAAGAAAATAAAGTAAAAGGCGCCAGACTTATCAGAGTTCAGTCAGTTTAGTGCACATCGTTGGAGCTCAACCATCGAACCGTTCGACCCCTCGTCGCTTTCCTCCAACCTCCACGTCCTTGCACCTGGGACCACCCCGGTGGTCAACCGAGCAGTGCAGCGCACGTCCACCTTCTTCGGCATCTTCTTCCCGTTTTGTGTTTACTATAAAAACACAATTTTCCCCAGCTCAAGCTGGTAAAATCAGGCGTAGCCAAGCGCACTCATTTCTCAGTTGCTAGGAACTTTCAGACTATTCCTGTGGTGTTTAGCATTGTGGCTTTCTGAAGATTTACAATAATACTGCTGTATAACTCTTTAATTATTTAATGCAATAGTGTAGTGCCTTTGGGATGGCACCAGTTATAGATATTACAATCAGGACAATGTATATCTTGTTCATGTTCCAAAGTCTTTCAATTTCCTCTTTTAATTCAGCATATTTCTGATGTTTTTCACTTACTGATTTCTGTAAGTTCTGTGTGTTTGGAATGGCTATATCTATTAAGTTGCTTATCCTGTATGATTGTTTTTTTTTATTTACAGCTTTCTTTGGCAGATTGGTTGTCAGTCTTTGTATGTAGTTTTTTGACAATTCTGTTGTATTTCTTTGTTCTGTTGTGAATGCCTGCAAGAAAATTAATTCAGTATAGTATATGGTGACGTGTACATTGATAATAAACTTACTTTAAACTTTGATTTGCAGGACTTGGGTGATGAGCGAGGGTTTCAGCGCGGTGGGTCACTGAGATGTCAACCGGTCGGGGGCCCCATCCATCAGAGGCGCATTCAGACAGAGTCCCTGCAGAACCGTCTGCCCATCACCCAGCACTTTGGTCAGGTAGGAAGCCTCTGTAATGAGGGGCAACTGGACTCCCAGTTCCTGCACCTTCACTGCCCACTGATTATTGGTTTCAAAACCTGGGTGCCTCGCCAACAACTTAGTACATTTGTTCATGCTGAGTTACTTGTCTGGAGAAGGCATCACAACTTCTGTTTCTGAGGGAGGACTTTAGAATGCCAGTTGGAGGTTGGTGTTTCTCTTCTCGGTCTCCCTCTGGTGTCTTAGCCACTGGGCACAGAAACTATACAATCAGAGCCCTGAAATTAACAAAAGGTGACCTCAAAGCCTGAAATTAATAAGGGGGAAGACAAGTTACCAATCTGTCAACTTGGTTAGTGTAACACTACACCAGTGGAAGCGACACAGGTTCAGCTCTGCTGCTGCTGTAAGGAATTTGTAGTTTCACCCTGCGACTGTGTGGGTTCCAGTTTCCTCCCACATTTCTAACATGTACGGTTTGGTAGGTTAGTTGCTCACATGGTTGTAATTGGGCAGTGTGGGCCGTTGGGCCAGGAGAGCCTGTTACCACACTGTATCTGTAAATAAAATCTTCGATAACTGTTATCATCTGCGTTGTTCACAGATTCCTTTATCTGAAGACACCAGTCTTAGATACATGTCAACTAAGTTTACTTTGTGAGTTTGTATAAAAATGATGCTGGGGTAATTGGTCAAGGTAGATCAATCTATCAGCTACTAACAGGAGTGTGTGTCAGTCCCTCATTGTCTTGTTTAACGGTTTTCACCATTTCTCCTCTAGTCTCGCCCCCGCAGACCAACCCGTCGCCAAACAAGCATCAACGGACCGCTACCCACTGGGGCAGTCAGGTAAATCGTTCTTCACCCATCCCCTCAGCTGCAGGTGTCCGTAAGTCAAATGGGATGACCGACCGGACTCGCAGAGTACATACACCCCTTGACCTTTACATCCTGATTCTTATCATAAGATGGACAATGGGATACAACATAGAACGCTGCAGCACATCGCAGGCCCTTTGGCCCACAAAGTCATGCTGACCTTTTAACCTACTCTAAGATCAATCTAGTCCTCCCCTCCTAATGTAACCCTCCATTTTAATATCATCTACGTGCCTACCTAGGAGTTTCTTAAATGCTCCTAATGTATGAGGCTCTACCACCGCCCTGTCAGTGTGTTCCCACACACCCACCAGTCTCTATGTAATAAACTTATGCCCCTTATACTTTCCTCCAATCCCCTCAAAATTATGCCCCTTGTATTAATCATTTCTGCCCTGGGGGAAAATTCTCTGGCTATCCGCTCCATCAATACCTCTTATCATAGTAGACACCTCTGTTGTCACCTCTCATCCTCCTTCACTGCAAATAGAAAATGCAGACCTTTCCCCCACTCCATCAACTGGGATGCAGACCCATTTTCCTGTCCCATCACCTTGGGACTGCAAGCACATTGTCCCGTCGACATTAAGTATGGGCCCACTTTTAAAGGAAACCAGTGAGTGTTTTTCCCATTTCTCTGACCGACCATTGTTGGGGTTTTAAGTCTCCTGATCTTCAGACTGCTGATGCCCAGGTATTTGCTTGACTTGTGCAGGTCCACCAGTGAGGAGGATGGACTAGACAACTCCCTGGACACAATCACTGATGAATTCCTTGACTGCAGCCTCCTGCAGGAAGAGAATATGGACCTGCTCGGGGAAATCTTTGATACACTCAGTACCCGGACAGCTCATGACAAGGGCCATCTATATGGAACGCGCAGCCTCGACTTATTCAACTTGGACTCCATGGAGGACATCCGCAGGGTAAAATGCTCTTTAATCTCTATTGTATCAGGCACAAAGATTCTGGAAATCTAAAACAAAAGCAGAAAGTGTTGGAAACACACAGCAGATTAGGCAGTATCTGTAGAGGGAGGAACAATGTTTTAGTTCGGTCACCTTTAATTAGAATTGTTGTGATGGAAAATCACCAACCCAAAATGTTAACTCCACAGACTCTACCTCAATTATACTTATTGATTAAAACAGACATCTGGATCAATTTCTATTAGAACAGAGATGAGGAGTGATTTCTTTTAGAACAAAGATGAGGAGCCAATATCTTTATTAGAACAAAGATGTGGAGGAATTTTATTGTTAGGGCAAAAATGAGGAGGAAATTCTTTTGCCAGAGGATAGTGAATCTGTGGAACTCAATGATACAGACAGCTGTGAAGGCCAATTCATTGGGTATATTTTTAGTGAAGGTTGTAAGGAGTTTGTACATTCTCTCTGTGGCCACGTGGGTTTCCACCAGGTGCTCCAGTTTCCTATCACAGTCCAAAGATGTACTGGTTAGTAAGTTAATTGGTCTTTGTAAATTGTCCCATGATTAATCTAGGATTAAATCAGGGAATGCTGAGCAGTGTGGCTCAAAGGACCTACTCTGCACTGTATCTCAATAAAATAAAAAATAAAATCAAGAACATGGAACGGTAAAGGTTCCTGGCCCACAACTTCGTGCCGACCCTTTAACGTACCCAAAGATCAATGTAACACTTCCCTCCCACATAGCCCTCCATTTCTGGACATCACAATGTTGGAAGAACATGAAGGTCTAAAGAATGCAAAAATGGTTCTGGATACAAGGGATATTACCAATAAGGTTAGGCTGCAGAATCTGGGGTTGTTTTCTTTAGAGCAAAAAACATTTCATAGAGAAATTTAACAGTGATGAATATGATCCTGACTAGCTTAGCTAGAGTAGATAGAGGTAAAATCTTCCCATTAGTAAATGGTGCACAGATCTGGAGCACAGAGAATGGGGGATTGGGGATCTCATTGAAACTTATCGAATATTGAAAGGCCTAGATAGTGTCAATGTGGAGAGGATGTTTCCTATGGTGAGGGAGTTTAGGACCAGAGGGCACAGCCTCAGAATACAAGGATGTCCCTTCAGAACAGAGATGCGGAGGAACTTCTTTAGCGAGAGGGTGGTGAATGTGTGTATATTTAAAGTGGAGGTTGATAGGTTCTTGATTAGTAAGGATATCAAAGGTTACAGGGAGAAGCCAGGAGAATGGGGTTGAGAGGAATAATAGATAATCTATAATGGAATGGTGGAGCAGGTTCGATGGGCTGAATGGCCTGATTCTGCTCCTATGTCTTATGAAGAAGAATGTTTTTTTTACTCTAAGTGTGCTTAAGATAGTCATGGAAAACTACAGCACAATAACAGGCTATTTGGCCTGTCTAGTCCATGCCATACCAATGGATCTGCCATTCATCATCTGTGTGTGGTGGAAACAGATTCAATCAGGACTTTGAAGGCAGAACTGGATAGGCAGTAGAGAGAATAATTTGCATAGCTGCAGAGGATGAGCAGTGGATTGGTGTTATGACACTGTACAGGCTCAGTACTGTACTGTAATATTCACTGATCATTCAAAACAGATTATATGATTATTTCCTTATATCAGTTTTAGTATATGCTGGTCCATGGCAAACTCAGCTTTGTTTTTGTCCAATTGAAGTTCCCAGTGATTTTGTTTCCTTGCATATTCTTACAAAGTAAGGGGCCATTCAGCTTATTGCATAAGACCATAAGATATAGGAGCAGATTTAGGCCATTTGGCCCATCAAGTCTGCTTCACCATTTCATCATGGCTGATCCATTTTCCTTCTCAGCCCCAATCTCCTCCTTTCTCCCCATATCCCACCACATTCTGACTAATCAAGAATCTATCAACCTCTGCCTTAAATAGCAGTGATAGGATTGGGCCGAGCCAGCATGGATTTACCAAGGGTAAATCATGCTTGACTAATCTGTTGGGGTTTTTCGAGGATGTAACCAGGAAGTTAGATGGGGGAGATCCAGTGGATGTAGTGTACCTCGATTTTCAGAAGGCATTTGAAAAGGTCCCACATAGGAGATTGGTGGGTAAAATCAAAGCTCAGGACATCGGGGGGGGGGGGGGGGGGGGAAGACATTGACATGGATAGAAAACTGGTTGGCAGATAGAAAGCAAAGGGTAGCGGTGAATGGGTGTTTCTCGGAATGGCAGGTGGTGACTAGTGGGGTGCCACAGGGCTCGGTATTGGGACCACAGCTGTTTACAATTTACGTCAACGATTTGGATGAAGGCATTGAAAATAACATCAGCAAATTTGCTGACGATACTAAGCTGGGTGGCAGTGTGACATGTGATGAGGATGTTAGGAGAATTCAGGGTGACTCGAATAGGCTGGGTGAGTGGGCAGATGACGTTTAATGTGAATAAGTGTGAGGTTATCCACTTTGGGAGTAAGAACAGGAAGGCAGATTATTATCTGAACGGTGTAGAGTTAGGTAAGGGAGAAATACAAAGAGATCTAGGAATCCTTGTTCATCAGTCACTGAAGGTGAATGAGCAAGTGCAGCAGGCAGTGAAGAAAGCTAATGAAATGTTGGCCTTTATTACAAAGGGAATTGAGTACAAGAGCAAGGAAATCCTCTTGCATTTGTACAGAGCCCTGGTGAGACCACACCTGGAGTATTGTGTACAGTTTTGGTCTCCAGGGTTAAGGAAGGACATCCTGGCTGTAGAGGAAGTGCAGCGTAGATTCACGAGGTTAATTCCTGGGATGTCTGGACTGTCTTATGCAGAGAGGTTAGAGAGACTGGGGTTTGTACACGCTGGAATTAAGGAGATTGAGAGGGGATCTGATTGAAACATATAAGATTATTAAGGGATTGGACAAGATAGAGGCAGGAAATATGTTCCAGATGCTGGGAGAGTCCAGTACCAGAGGGCATGGTTTGAGAATAAGGGGTAGGTCTTTTAGGACAGAGTTAAGGAAAAACTTCTCCCAGAGTTGTGGGGGTCTGGAATGCACTGCCTCGGAAGGTAGTGGAGGCCAATTCTCTGGATGCTTTCAAGAAGGAGCTAGATAGGTATCTTATGGATAGGGGAATCAAGGGATATGGGGACAAGGCAGGAACTGGGTATTGATAGTAGTTGATCAGCCATGATCTCAAAATGGTGGTGCAGGCTCAAAGGGCCGAATGGTCTACTTCTGCACCTATTGTCTATTAAATATACCCAATGACTTGGCCTCCACAGCTGCCTGTGGCAAGATTCCACAGATTCACCACTCCCTGGCTAAAGAAATTTCTCCTTATCTCTGTTCTAAAAGGATGCTCCTCTATTCTGAGGTAGTGCCCTCTGGTCTTAGACTCATCCACCAAAGAAAATATCCTCTCCACATCCACTCTACCAAGGTCTTTCAACATTCAGTAGGTTTCAAGGAGAATCCCATCTCATTCTTCTGAATGCCAGTGAATAGAGGCCCAGAGCCATTATATGCTCCTCTTAATCTGGGAATCATTTTCATGAACCTCCTTTGAACCCTCTCCAATGTCAATTCACAGATTCCCCCATCCCACTCCAGTTTTCCTGTAACTCATTCAATCCTGTACGCCCATCAACCTTATTCTCATTCTCCCACCAGTCACCTACACAAGGGTTAATTACAGCACCCAGAGACAGAGCGTGTAAACTCCACACAGACAGCATCCAACGCCAGGAGTGAACATGATTATTGAGGTTGTGGGGTAGAAGCACTTCCTGTGGTGCTTCAGGTCTGAAGGTTGCTGTAACTTATTCAGATATCAATTCCAAGCCTCCATTTATGAGTGGGTACAGATGGCTATTCTTCCCTCAAAAAAAATGCTGTCGATTTTCCAACCAGCTTGGAGTCACTTTACTGAGGGAAGCTTTTGATTTCAAATTTCTTATTGTAATGAATTCAAACCCTATACCGATCTTGGAGAAATTTGAACTTTTCTTTTTACATTGCTGGTTCATTGATCACAATGGGACTTCCGGTGTGAATATTCTGTGCTGAATAGTTACTGCATTTAACTCGTACCAAAACTCCAGCACCCATGTAAAATGCAGCACTCTCCAGCCCTGGGTTAATTTCTTCGAGACTAAATACACATTGTGTGTAACATCTGCTGTTATTTACTTACTGACACACAGTGCAGAATTGAGCCAGAATCGAGCCATGCTGCCCAGCAAACCCCCTGTTTTAATCCTAGCCTAACCCTGGGACAATTGTACATTAGCCTACCACTAGAACATCTTGGATTGTGGGAGGAAATCTCCGGGAAGAACGTATAAACTCCTTATAGCAACACACACAAAATGCTGGTGGAACGCAGCAGGCCAGGCAGCATCTATAGGGAGAAGCGCTGTCGACGTTTTGGGCCGAGACCCTTCGTCAGGACTAGCTGAAAGGAAAGATAGTACTTACTATCTTTCGGGTCTCGGCCCAAAATGTCGACAGCGCTTCTCCCTATAGATGCTGCCTGGCCTGCTGCGTTCCACCAGCATTTTGTGTGTGTTGCTTGAATTTCCAGCATCTGTTGATTTCCTCGTGTTTGCCTTTCAAACTCCTTATAGGCAGCGATAGGAATTGAACCTGTAACATGTCACATAATTGGATAGGGACAATGATAGGAGAGGTGAGGGGTGCTGGCTTCATGCTGTTCAAGCTCATGAAGTCACATGGTGAGAAGAAACTTACAAATGTTCTTGTGTCTGCAGGTCAAAGGTGCCAACCCCAGTGAAGAGGACATTAGCTTCAAGAGCAGGAGAGAATCTGAGCCCATGAATTCCCAGATGTGGGGTCTTGATGGTTCCACTGAGTGTATGATGTCCCTGTCAGCCTCACTGGAGGAAACATCAGGCAGGTCCTCAATGTCTACCAGCCAAGCAGACCTTGGAGATTCCGGAAGTGTCTCAAGTCACGATGAAAACATAACAGCCCCAGAGCTGCAGCCTCTGACCCTCAATACTCCAAGCTGCAGTAATCCAGAGGCTCCGGGATCACTGGAAGACTCTTCGTCTGTTTCATCAGCTGTCAAAGAGAATGACAAGTGTACAGGGATTCACTGGGATAAAGGATCACCACTGATTCAGCCCAGCAGAACATTGGCTGACAATGAAGCCCCTGAGTCGGGTAAGAACGAGGCAAGGAATGACGTGCTAATTGAGGACTCAGGCTCCCTCAGTTTACCTTCAGAGATCAGCGAAATGAAACCCTCTAAAGAGGAATTCAGCAACTGCAAAAGACAAGAAGCAGAGGTGAAAGAAGTCAACAGTCCGGCAACATGTAAAGAAGGAAAACCTGAGCTGATACTTCCACCAACAGCACCTAAAACATCAACAAGACTGAAGGGTAGGCCAGTGTCAGAGGCTCTTGAAGGCAGGGAAGGAGGCAACCATGCTATGAAGGAGAGAAGCCCCAGCAGGCAGCGTGCCGAGTCTGCTGTGCAAGCCTGGACTGAGGACTCCCCAGGCGATCCCACAGTCCTAGCCACCAGCGAGGAGACAGCCAACCCAAGCGTGCAATCGGTGCTGTCCTACTTCCAAGCCTGTGCCGGGGAACAACGGCTCGAGCCCAGCAGAGGGAAGCTCCGCCCAATATCCGTCGTAGCGACTGGGGCCTTAAGCAGATCCGGAAAAATCGAATGGCAGGAAGAACTGGGCAAATCTGTCGCTGAGGCTTCCTCCCATCTTCCTGATGCTGGGAGTCTGCCAGAAACAGCATCAGAGGAGCAGAAAGATCAAAAAAAATGTGTGTCACCAGTGGAGAATGATCCAGGTATTACCACACCTAGAAAGGTTTCAGAGCTGAAAAAGAGATTTGAATCCTAGGAGCTGATTAAATTTATATATTCTCCCCCATTAGTGATGCTTCCTCAGTAACTGAATGTCAATATCGATTGTTTCTTTGGCTCGGCAAGCACCAGCTCTCCCCGTGTCTCATATGATAGTCATTACCTTGACACATCTTCTTAAGTATGCTGCGAAAAGGAGATTTCTTTCCCCCAAGGTCATCAAGAGTTTGAGCTGATGCTATTGATGGTTGGGAATTGACATTTCAAAAGTTAGGCTATGCTAGTGTAATTTCAAAATTGCATGAACTTAAAAGAGTGTGGTGCACAGCAGTTGTGCCCAGAGTTAGAATCAGAATCAGGTTTAATATCACTGACAAATGTCATGGAATTTGTTGTTTTATGGCAGCAGTACATTGCAATACATAATAATTAAAATTATACAGATTGAAATAAATAGTACATATTAAATAGTTAGAGCAAACAGAGAGCCAAAAAAAAAGCAAATGTACAAATGAGGTAATGTTCCAGGGTTTATTGTCCATTCAGAAATCAGTATTATTTGGATAGTTTCAACCAAGAGACATAACAGCCCTGAAAGGCTGCTTGCTTCACTTGTCTCTGATGGCACGGTAAGGGTAATGGAGCAGCAAATATCAGAGGGAATGTTTTGTTCAAGAGGAAATGATATGTCATCCTTGTCACAAATTGAGGATATTTCATTGAGCCATTGTTTCTGAAGTGTAGTCACTGTTGGTGGAGAGACAGGGAATGAGATCTTCCATTGTTTATTTGAAAAATAAGCAGAGGGTGATGGACATTTATTGACCTGCTGTGTACACACCTTCCTAACACCTCAGCATCCCCCAACCCACTTCTGAAATAGTTCCACATAACTCTGACTGATAACATCTTATCCACAGGATGTTATCAGTCTCTACAGTAGTACAGCAATCCTTGCATGTTGCAGGTGCTAAAATATCCAAACCATCTCTTAAACTCCTCCATGGAAAACCTACCTCAGTCCTCCAAAATCTCCCCAACTCAATCCAAGTGCAGTATTACCAAAGCATGCAGCCCCAGTTAAAGGAGTAAGCCTGGACTTTCACTGGTTTCTGAACTAGTTAATTCTGTGCCATATAGTTCTGTACCTGTATCAAAGACATTCCAAGTGAGACAGTACATTTATTCTAGACTCAGCAGCACTGAAATCTCTGATGGGAAATGGTGAGGAAGACTTAAATGTAGTGACTCAGTATTCTGAAGACCAGATATGGTATAAGATTATGGATTAAGTGTCTGGAAAATGGTATGATTTGACAAGAACCTCATTTGTCAATGCAGACGATGAAATAAACTTGCCTTCTCAGAATAAAGATTATTTGACTGCCTCTTTAAATTGGAAGTTAAATACACAGAGATACGAAGGAGTGCAAATTCAAGATCAATTAGTAAATAAGACAATAAGATATAGGGACAGAGTTAGGCCATTTGGCCCATCAAGTCTGCTCCACCATTTCGTCATGGCTGATCCTACCTTTTCTCCATATCCCTTCATGTCCTGACCAATCAATCCATCAAAACATTAATTACTTTCAGAGGGTTAAAATTCCCCAAGATTTTGCCTACATATAAAAAGATACAACAGCACAATTGGGGTGAACTATTCAGTTGTCTTAACCCGAATTGTGAATGGTTCTCTTCCTGCTGCCGATGCTGAACCTGCTGACCGCTCCCGCCATCGTTTCCTTCTGTTTCAGGTATCCAGCAGCTTAGCTCTTTGATTCAAATGCATCTAGGATCAATTATGTGGTGGCCTTGTGGATATTTAACCTGGTTTTAAGTTCCCCAGCATCCAGAGCAAGCACCAATTTTATGTGTTCAGCCACACATTCTGCTCCACTTCAGGAGTAGAGTTTTTAAAACCAAGTAATTGTTAGCACATAACTTCCATCTTTTGTTTCACAATCCACAAAATTAACTGACATCCTATTTTATAGTACACACATCAATTGTTCAGGTGAAGCTAACTTAGTGCATCAAGATAACTAGACCTAGATTTTGGCCCGTTAATGGTCAACACTTCAGTTGAATTCATGGCATTGAGTTAAATATTCAATGCTCTAATCAAGTTGCTGTAAATTTCTCCTAGACACAATCCTTGCTGAGAAGGTGAATGACCATGTTTACAGAACACAGTTCTATTATTCATTTAAACACAATTCTATTATTCATTTGAACAATCAATCATAGAGAAAAAGTCAAAGACAATAAGTGATTTTCTAGATAAAGTGCACACTAGTAATGACAATACAGATTATGTAGTTTCTGACTTTTATAGAAAAAATGAGAAGTCAAAATACTATTACAAGAATGTCTTAATCTCAGTGTGATTGCTGCGTGTGTTGGCTAAACATCCTTTGGGCCCTGATAGAACCTAATTCAGTGTCTACGTAACAGCAATTAGCTTCCTACCAAGAAGAGATTTAACTTTGCATTTCACTTTACATGTTACTGGAAGCTGTGATCGAAAGAAATTGTTCTGCTGTTGCCTTTGTGGAATTTAGTTTAGTTCCCTTTCAATATATAAAATATTTGTCTAGTGCAAGGTAGCTGCATCAAAGTCAGCAATAGGAAAATGTGTTTATAACTTTCCCATGAAAGCACTAGATAAATATGTGCAATGCCCACTAATCTCCAAATTCTTTGCTTATATTCCTTCTTCACTCACCAATGGACGTCAAGTGTACAACAATCTCCACCTTAGAGGATGCACTTGATTAAAAAGCCTATTAGTGTCCGCAGAGCAGCAAATCTGTGCAGCAAGGTGTGAGTGAAGCCAGCACCGCGCAAGAGCTGGTGCATCCTGAAGTTAATTACACTACATTAATACTGAACCTACCAAAACACAACGGGCCAAACCAGAGAATCCAGCAGTTTCCAGTACAAGGGTCCTTCAAAAAAAAATTAAAATGACATGGGCATCGAGGAAAAGGTGGTCCTTTGTGAAATGACCAACGTAACTGAGATCTACAACTTTTTACCAAGAAGGATTAGCTCCTTGACACAACTTAACAATATGAAGAGTGCCTCGTATGGGAAGAAATAGACTAATGGATGAAATTAATATTAGTGAGACTAACAAATGTTACTTCTGGCTGCCGAGTGCCAACTCTCAATTCACTGTACTGCTGTTTCTGCTGTAGGGGAGATGCTCCATTGGTTCTAGGTCTATTTCTAATTCATGGTATACTACACAGACCCAGATACAATGCGGCCTAGCCCCCTCGTCCAAAGATTTTTTGGAAACGCTTTCAACCATTCCCCCCCCCCCCCCCCCCACAAGTCCATCATAACCCTCACCTCTCGTTATCACAGCACCCACACACAACAGTCCACAAGTTGTCACTTGTAGTTGGGACACCGAGAGCTGCAGGGTAGGGGAACTGCATCATTCCAGTCACAACCAAAAAGTATTAGGGTCAAGCGGAAATGGCAACAACTGACCAGATCCCGCTGACCCACAAAGAGCAATGTATAAAAAGGAGAAAGGTCATCGAATCTGTCTTGTAATTAATGGCATTCCCAAAAGAAACAAGTAACGTTGCTAGACTTTCACTCCAATGATCTCAACAACAGTTCTCGTGATATCTTCTGCGGCGAAGGCTTGGCTAGATGAGTCGCTCCTCGGGTGGCAGCTTCAGCCCGTGGTTGATCTGTGTCCGTGTTCCAATCTGCTCCTGTTGGCTTGGGTTGTATGTACCCTCTTCCCTGCGCTTTCCCTTCACCTTTATGATAACTACAGTAAGGATGATCGCAATGAGCAGAACACCCCCGATCACACAAGGAGCCACGATGGCAGCGATCTGTTAGAATCCAGAATGAGCAAAGGTCAGTGAAGAACTTGCCCCTCACAAACCCCCTATCCCAACATCACCAAGCCCAACATTACTCAGTTACCCCCTCTCACTGTATACTGTTGCCTCTTGCTTATCCATATTCCCCGGCAAAAAGCAAGCACCATATATTCACACTCCCCAGCTTTTACCTCCAGTGACTCCTCCTCGAGCATTCACCTCCTGTTGCCTCTGTTGGTCAAGTCTTTGGAGTGCTTCTCTACCAAATTTCAACAGTACAGAAAAAGGCATGGAACTCCAACAGGGTTGGGGTAACATTACACATAGCTGATCCCCAGCCACCCCTCCCAACCCCGAGGCAGGACAGGAACCCACAGTGCCAGAATTAACAAGGAGCCACTGAAGTTAGCCTTCATAAGTCGAGGGATAGAGTTTAAGAGTTGTGGGGTAATGATGCAGCTCTATAAAACTCTGGTTAGGCCACACTTGGAGTATTGTATCCAGTTCTGGTCGCCTCGCTATAGGAAAGATGTGGAAGCATTGGAAAGGGTACAGAGGAGATTTACCAGGATGCTGCCTGGTTTAGAGAGTATGCATTATGATAAGAGATTAAGGGAGCTAGGGCCTTACTCTCTGGAGAGAAGGAGGATGAGAGGAGACATGATAGAGGTATACAAGATATTAAGAGGAATAGATAGAGTGGACAGGGCACCACTGCTCAGTACAAGAAGACATGGCTTTAAAGTAAGGGGTGGGAAGTTCAAGGGGGATATTAGAGGAAGTTTTTCACTCAGACAGTGGTTGGTGCGTGGAATGCACTGCCTGAGTCAGTGGTGGAGGCAGATACACTAGTGAAATTTAAGAGACTACTAGACAGGTATATAGAGGAATTTAAGGTGGGGGGTTATATGGGAGGCAGGGTTTAAGAGTCGGCACAACATTGTGGGCCGAAGGGCCTGTACTGTGCTGTATTGTTCTATGTTCTATAAAGGCACAAGTTGAACTTCTTCAGCTGGTCTAGCCCAAAACTACAAGTTCAACGCATACCAGGCACAAGGTTGATGATTTCTCTGAACCTCCTAGTTCAGCCCAGGCAACCCTGTCAGTTTTCCTCAGAAGGGTTTACACTCTCACAGCATTCATCTGAAGTCAGTATTGGAAACATCCTGACAAAGAGTGGCATGGTGGCGAAGTGGTTAGCACAATGCTTTACAGTTCTCAGCGACCCGTGTTCAATTCCTGTCACGGCCTGTAAGGTGTTTGTGCGTTCTCCCTGTGACCACCTGGGTTTCCTCCAGGGGCTCAGTCTCCTCCCACAACCCAAAGACGTACCGGTTGGTAGGTTAATTGGTCATTGTAAATTGTCCTGTGATTAGGTTAGGGTTAAATCGGGTTTTGCTGGCCAGCACAGCTCAAAGGCCAGAATGCCAGTCACGATAGACAGACAGACAGACCACTGGAGGCTGGAAGGTGTTCACAAACACCAGTCTCACCGTTCTCGTAGTAAAGCAAACAATTCTCAGTGGCATCAAGTGACTCAGAGACCACCAGCTGGTTGAGAAGTGATGGGCCTCCTTTATCCGAAGGCTCACAAACAAAACTTGCAAACAGGAAGAGGTGACTGAACTCTGACTGGCCTTGGTAAATGCCCAATCTTCACTCAATGATGCAAGGCTGAAGCCATTCACACACAAGGCAGTGTCAAGCGCGAAGAGTACCAAGTGAATAGAGGGGAGACTTACCGGTGTTTCAGATTTCGCTGGTGTTGTGACATTTGAAGTCGTGGTGTTTGCTGTCGTGAAAAATTAAAAGATTTTTATTTTAAAAATACAAATGTAATATCAAGCAAAGAAAGTATTAAGACCTTAAGATATTGGAGCAGAATTAGGCCATTTGGCACATCAGTCTGCCCCACCATTTTCCCTCTCAGTCCCAATCTCCTGCCTTCTCCTGGTAACTTTTCATGCCCTGACTAATCAAGAATCTATCAACCTCTGCCTTAAATATACCCAGTGACTTGGCCTCCACAGCTGCTTGTGGCAACAAATTCCACATATTCACCACTCTCTGGGTACAAAAATTCCTCACCTGCTTTCTAACGTACATCCCTTTATTCTGAGGCTGTGCCCTTTGGTCCTAGACTCCACCACCATAGCAAACATCCTCTCTACATTCACTCTATCAAAGCTTTTCAACATTCAATGGGTTTCAATGAGATATCCCCCTCATTCTTCTGAATTCCAGTCAGTACAGGCCTAGAGACATCGAACGTTCCTCATATGGTAAACCCTTTATTCCCAGAATCTTCCTTGTGAGCCTTCTCTGAACCCTCTCTCAGATAAAGGGCCCAAAACTGCTCACAATACACCAAGTGAGACCTCACCAGTTCCTCATGCAGCCTCAACATTACATCCTTACTTTTATCTTCCAGTCCTCGAAATGAATGCTAACCTTGCATTTTGCCTTGCTCACCACCCAAAATGAAAATTACCAAAGCTCCTAATGCTGAAAATCTGAAATAAAAATGGAAAGTGATGAAATTCTCGGCCATCAGGTGGCAATTGTTGAGAGTAACTGAGTGAATGATTTAACTCTAACTCGTTGCACAGATGATTAGCTAAGGATTTACAGCAGTTTCCTTTATTATAATAGAGGCCCATCAGAACCATGCAGCCTTCCAGGGGAACAAATCCATCACCCACATGAACGGGGGGGTGGTAAAGGGTACTCCTGATGCTGGAAATCTAGAGCAATGCACACAATGTGCTGGAGGAGCACAGCAGGTCAAGCAGCATCTATCGATGGGAATAAACAGCCGACATTTCGGGCTGAAACCCTTCATCAGGACACTGTACTCTTGTAGATAGCGAGATAAATTTGGGGAGCTAGAGGCTGCAGGATACTCTTACCCACTTTCACAGCCACAATGTTACTCACAATTAAAGGTCAACAATTAACTCTCCACCTACAGATATTCACAGAAAAAGTCCCAAAGCTGACTTTTCAGCACAAAAATATTCCCCAATCCCACTCTGGAAAGGTCTGGCTCAATTTTTGGAATTTAGATTCCCCCAGTATGCAGAAATAACAACAGCCATCTCTTCAGTTAATCATTAATATCACAAAGTTAAAATACCCCAGATCGTTCTAAATTCTAGAAAATTAAACTCAGTCCAATCTCTCCTTGTAATGTGGCCATTAAGAGTACAGTCAATCACCTTGGTAAACTTACCCCTCACTCAAGCCAGCATCATTCTTTTCGGGGGTTTAACCTGAAACATCAACAATTCCTCCCCACACCCACTATACACAGACACGGTTTAACCTGCTGAAAGCTTCCTGTGGATTGTTAGTCATCAATGCTTGCAGTGCTCCAGGGTAAAAGTGTGCAAACATCACCAATATCCTGTTCCTACATGTGAGACGGATCATTTGACACCAAGTGCAAAGGGCCTCAAGCCTCCTCGGCTGGGAGACTTCAGGTCGACGGTGATGCAGCCCGTTCCAGCTGTTGCAGTGGGTGCAGATGCTTCAGAGTTGCTGCACCCTGCCCTTGTTGGAAGAAAGGAAATCGGGGTTGCCATAGCCTCTTCATTGGGTCAGTGAACCACCAGATTTGTGTCAGTGTTGAGGATATTTGTTTATAAATGCTGAAAGACAACCATTGATCCCAATAAAATGGCCAATACAGAGGAGAAGCAAGCTCTGGGAAGTTTATTCGACAAAGGACCACTCGGGTCTGTTTACTGACTTTTTTACTTTACTTTATTGTCACAAAACAATTGATACCAGAGCGTACAATCATCACAGCAATATTTGATTCTGCCCTTCGTGCTCCCTGGAGTACAAATCAAAGTAAATATAATAAAAATTTAAATTATAAATCATAATTAAAAAATAGAAAAGGGAAAGTAAGGTAGTGCAAGTCAGGTCCAGACATTTGGATATTTGGAAGGTATGGCCCAGATCCGGGTCAGGATCCGTTCAGCAGTCTTATCACAGTTGGAAGGAAGCTGTTCCCAAATCTGGCCGTATGAATCTTCAAGCTCCTGAACCTTCTTCCGGAGGGAAGAGGGACGAAAAGTGTGTTGGCTGGGTGGGTCGTGTCCTTGATTATCCTGGCAGCACTGCTCCGACAGCGTGTGGTGTAAAGTGAGTCCAAGGATGGAAGATTGGTTTGTGTGATGTGCTGGGCTATGTTCACTATCTTCTGCAACTTCTTCCAGTCTTGGACAGGACAACTTCCATACCAGGTTGTGATGCACCCTAGAAGAATGCTTTCTACGGTGCATCTATAAAAATTAATGAGGGTTTTAGGGGACAGGCCAAATTTCTTCAGCTTTCTCAGGAAGTAAAGGTGCTGGTGGGCCTTCTTGGCAGTGGACTCTGCTTGGTTAGACCAAGTCAGGTCATCTGTGATATTCACCCCAAGGAACTTATAGCTTTTGACCTGTTCCACCTGCGCACCACCGATGTAGATGGGGTCGTGTGGTCCGCTGCTCCTTCTGAAGTCAACAGCCAATTCCTTTGTCTTGTTGACGTTGAGGGATAGGTTATTGTCTTCGCACCATGCCACCAAGTTCTTAATTTCCTCTCTGTACTCCGACTCATCATTACCCAAGATACGGCCTGCAATTGTGGTGTCATCAGCAAACTTATATATTGAGTTCGATGAAAACTTGGCTACACAATCATGGGTGTACAGTGAGTACAGCAGGGGGCCGAGTACACATCCTTGTGGGGCACCGGTGCTCAGAGTGATTGTAGAGGAGAGCTTGTCCCCTATTTTTACAGCCTGGGTCCTGTCTGTGAGGAAGTTGAAGATCCAGCTGCAGATCTGAGTGCTAAGACCCAGGTTCTCAAATGTGAGATCCAGTATAGATTGAGAGACTGCTTCATCAAGCATCTTCGTACCATCTGCGACAAAATGGGGCATTTCCTGGTGGCCACCCACTTCAATTCAACACCCTATTCCCAATGTCAGCCCTTGGCCTCCTCTCCTGTCACAATGAGGCCACTGTCACCTTGGAGGAGTTACTCCTCATATTCCATCTGGGTAGCTGCCAACCTGATGGCATGAACATTGATTTCTCTAATACCTGGTAATTTCTTCCCAGGCAAGATACCAAACTAGATTTTCAGGCTTTTCTTCTGCTGGGACCCGGCCGGATTCGAACTCCAGACCATCTGCTTTCAAGCTCTGCGCTGGTGCCACTACACCACCGCCAGCAACATAACGATCACCAAACAACTGCAAATTTCTCTTGGCAGTTAATCACCTCCTCTTCAGTCATCAGCTCTCCTACATTAAAATCTGCCTTTACAAAGTGAGAGGATTTTGAAATCTTTGCCTTAAATTACTTTGGACGCATCAGAGGTTAACTGTGAATTACAACAGATCTCACAATCTACTTCCTTGTGACCTTGCACCTACTGTCAACCTGCAAGCACTTTATTCTGTGCTGTCATTGTTCCATTTTGTGCTACCTCAATGCACTGTTGTAAAGAGTTGATCTGTAGGGTGACATGCAAGACAAGTTTTTAACTCCGAACCTCGGTACATTTGTCAATAATAAATGGATTAAATCTCTCCCTGTGCGGGAGTGCCAGACTGTGAGAGAATCAAGGAGGAGTCGACAGGCGTGGGAGTCGGAGATACAGCACAGGAACGGCCGTGACTCAGAGTCCGCACCAGCCATTCATTTACACAAATTCTGCATTCATCTCAATCTTTTTATTCATTGAAAATCATTACACAGTACAGACCCTTCAGCCCACAATGTTGTGCCAACCTTATAACCTACTCTAAGATCAATCTAACCCTTCCCTCCAACAAAACCCTCCATTTTTCTATCATCCATGTGCCTATCTAAGAGTTTCTTAAATTTTCCCTAATGTATCTGACTCTACCACTACCCTAGCAGGGTGTTATTCTCTCTGTAACAAACTTACCTCTGACACCACTGCATACTTTCCTCCAATCACCTTAAAGTTATACCCCAGGGAGAGGGGGGGAGGGAGGGGGCAAGGGCGGGAGGGAGAGGGAAATGGATCAAAGTACAGAGCTCAGGGTACCCTATTGAATGGTAAAGCAGGCTCAAGTGAATTCACAGGTACATATTTCTAGAATTGAGGTTTAATTGGGATGGACTGCAGTCTCCAGAACCCCAAACAGCTCAGATGAGTGGAAATACTTGTGGAACTGCAGACAGGGGTTCAGTCCTCTATGTTACGCATTGCTGCTCCCGGCCCCACACCTCCCAACGAGCAAGAACAGAGTTTCACTTCCATCCCAGCAGCCATCAACTATCTAATTGCTGTCACTTCAACAAAGTGCAACCATAACTTGAATCCCAGCAACACACACAAAATGCTGGAGGAACTCAGCAGGCCAGGCAGCACCTATGGAAAAGAGTACATTTGATGTTTTGGGCCGAGACCCTTCATCAGGACTGGAGAAAAATAAAGATGAGTGGTCAGAGTTAGAAGGTGGGGGAGGGGAGGAAGAAACACAAGGTGATAGATGAAACCAGGAGGGGGGGGGGGGAGGGGTGAAGTAAAGAGCAGGGAAGCTGATCCAAGGCTAGAGAAGGGGGAATCTGGTAGGACAGAAGGCCATGGAAGAAAGAAAGAGGCAGGAGCAGCAGAGAGAGGTGATAGGCAGGAATGGAGATAGGGTGAGAGGAAAAAGGGAATGGGGAGTGCGGAGGAGGTGGGGGCCATTACCAGAAGTTCAAGAAATAGATGTTTCCTGCCATCAGGTTGGAGGCTACCCAAATGGAATATAAGGTGTTGTTCCTCCAACCCGAGTGTGGCCTCATTGGGGCAGAAGGGGAAGCCAATGGCAGCAGTGAGAAGAGAGCATGGCCTGGGTGGTGAGTGTCCTTGATGATGGATGCTGCTTTCCTGTGACAGCGGTTCATGTAAATGTGCTCCCACACTTCCACCTGCTTTGCAACAAAACACCCATTTTGGCATGAAACATTATCCGTTTCTCACTCCACAGATGCTGGCTGACCTACTGAGTATTTCTGCTGTTTCCTGTTTTTATTTCAGATTTGCAGCAGCTGCACCTTTTAGCTTGCATTTCCAAAGCAGCATCAGAGGTGGGATTATGTTGATAGCTGCTCTACGGACAGTGGATTTCCAAAGCCTCCAGTAATAAAGTCCACCCTCCGTACAACAAAATCTGAACAATGTGTAGGCATGTTCTGCTAATGTACAAGCAGGGTTATGAGCCGTGTAGGAGGCAGGCATTAGAGTCATAGAAAAGAACAGCACGGAAACAGGCCCTTTGGCCCATCTAGTCTGTACTGAACCATTTAAGCTGCCTACTCCCATCAACCTAATCCGGGACCATAGCTCTCCATGATGAGGAGTAGATCAAGATTGGTCATGGAATAGATTTATATAGGACAGCCTGTACTATGCTGCACTGTTCTCCGATCTAAGTAACATCTGTGCCACACATCCCCACATCTCCCTTGGCAGAGACTCTTCTCACTGCTCCTCAACTTTCAGCGGCTGGGAATCAGTACTGACCGAAAACATCATTGGACAGAATAATGTCCAGCATTGTGGCCAGAAGCAGAGCATCTCAAAGTCAAGGTCAGGTTTATTGTCATAGGCATGAGTGCATCTGCACGGGTAGCAATGAGAAACTTTTCGTAGCTCTGGAGGCGGGCTGATTCGAGGCTGGTGCCGCCGCTGATGTGTCGCAGGAGAACAAGGAAGATCGGAAGCAGGGGGCTCACTGTTAGCCGTGTGTCCAGAGGCACAGTACTCAGAAAAAGCGATGCAACAGACTTTTAACTCCATAAATCAGCGAGTTGCTTTGTCATGTCTCCCCTCTCGCTGTGAAACGGGGACAATTCATTTTCCCTTATCAGGGAGAGAGAGCCTGTGGTATGTCGAATACCGGGTGAACGAGTAGTCTTTGGGGTACTGCAAGTCTGTGTCTTTATTGACGCTTTGCTCACGCTTGAGTGCTCGGTGGGGGGCACCGATGCTTTTTTGCTGGTGGGGGAGCTGTTGCTTTTCTGCTGCTTGTGTGTGGGAGGAGGGGAGCGGGGGGGGGGGGGGCTTTGGGGTTCCAACACTTAACTGTCATTCATTCTTTGGGGCACTTGTTTTCACTGATGGTTGCGAAGAAAAAGAATTTCACGATGCACATTGTGTACATTTCTCTGACATTAAATATACCTTTGAACCTTGCTACAGCATCACAGGTACGTTGCATCAAATAAACCGCATTCACAAGAAAAAAAATAATTAAAACATGATCTTTACAAGGAAGAACACACCAGAACAGAAGAGGTCAATGGCGGAGCAGTGGTCAGTTGTGCACGTTAGTCCAAGAACTCAGTGGTTGAAGGGGGGGAACCATCCTCAAACCAGATGTTGTGGTGGCTGTGAGAAGATGCCACAGCCCAGATGGTGAGGATCTTTGATGGCAACTACCAGCGTGTTAGTTACTTCCAATTTTCCCATTCGTCTTTCAGGGTGCTGACTAGAATACTTTCCATTTGCTTGGAGAATTGGGCACTGGTGTGATTAGCAGGGATGAAGGTTGAGCTTATTCCGGGAGCAGATCTGGGACTCGGCCTGGTTCAGAATGCCGTTGGCTTGCTTCTATTGTTTGCATGATTTGTGTGTGTTTTTCCCCCTTTCTCTGTGCAGTGGTTTGCGTTCTTTTTAAAAATTGGGTTGTTTGGGGTTTCTTGCTTCGTGGCTGCCCATAAGCAGACAATTGTCAAGGTGTATAATTTATACATTCTTTGATAATAAAAGTGCTTTGATAGCACAGACAGCTCGACACAATCAGCGACGAGGCAGCCCTCTTCAACCCGGTTCAATAGCCTGAACATTCACTGCCCCACCATTAACTCACAGTGGCTCCCGTAAACATTACAACAGTCACTCGCTCACACTACCTCACCCCATAACAAGCAGCAAGCACGTTCTCTTCAGCGCCAAGTCACTGCCCTGAGGAACTGCAGTCGTGCTTTAAGCTTCTATTTGTCAGCCGTACATCGAAACACAGTGAAATGTGTCGTTTTGCATCAACGATCAACACAGCCCGAGGATTGTGTCGCCTCGCTTCTAGTGCGAGCAGGCCTACTCTAACCCCATGTCTTTGGAAATCCACGAACAGGCTCCAGACGGGCCAGCTCGGAGTGAAAGAGGATGGCACAGTGAAGTAGCAGTGAGCACCACACTCTACAGTACCAGTGACCCGGGTCCATTCCTGCCGCTGCCTGTAAAGAGCTTGCGCGTTCTCCCTGTGACCTCGCGGGTTTTGTGAGTCTGCTCAGGTTTCCTCCCACAGTCCAGTTGGTCATTGTAAATTGTCCCATGATTAGGCTAGGATTAAGTCAGGGGGTAGCTGGGCAGCGTGGCTCGAAGGGTCGGAAGGCCTACTCTGTGCTGAATGTCAATATATTCAAACATTAATCCTCTCCGCACCTTGTGGCGCATCAGGGGGGCAACCTTAACACTTCTTTAGCATTTTATCTGTTTCTTTTGAAGCCAAGTTGCTAGCTCGCTGCTCAACCCGGCAAGGAGCCGGCTGGATTCGAACCCGGGGACCGCTCGCCTCGAAGTCTGGTGCTGATGCCGCCACACCGCTGGCCGACTAATACACTACACAGGTCACATTCAACAACTCACAAAGGATTGTGTAAGCTAGTTAACAACCGGATTTATTTATCATTTAGGAAAATCTTATGAAATGTGGCAAAATATTTCCTCCTCTCTTCCCCCAGACTCTGCTCCCTCCTGTCCTGAACTTGTTGACTCACTACAGCAGTTCCACATCAGGAGTTGCCTCTGCATGTACACTTTGTACACTGGGGTTAATTATTTGCTGGAAGTCACAGCTCTGCCAAGCTTCTTCATGCAACAGCACGCGAGAGAGATCCGAAGCAACATGGACTCCTCCCTTTGCAACAAGACTGGCCTGCATTTCTATAGCACCCTTCAATCCTTTTTAAGGAAATTCCACAGTTCTCAATAGCTAGTGAAGAAATTTATAGGCAAGCCACAATTGTAGTGTAAACAATAAGAAGCACAAGATCAGCTTGTGATTATTTTTAGGTTTCTGGGATGCTGTTTCGAGGAAAACAGAGCTGCTTCCTTTAAACCAATGGTCATTCACATCACTTGAGAGCATGGACAAGGTCTTAGTTTAACATCAGATTCAAAGGCAGCCCACCTGACAGTGTGGCACCCCCAGACACACAGCCCGTGCTCCAGCCTCCCGAACGAAAGTTCAGCCCACAGGCATCAGCCTCCGCGAGGTGAGAGTGAGACGCAGTCCATTCCCGTCACCAATCAGATAAATCCTACTCCTTCATCTCCACTGAGATAGAACATAGTGCCACACAGGCACTTTGGCCCACAGTGTTGTGCCAAACTTTTAATCTACTTCGTCAATAAAATACTTTTCTCCTACATAACACTCCATTTTTCTTTCATCCATGAGCCCAAGTCTCTTAAATGTCCCTGATGTATCTGCCTCTACCAACACTCCTTACAGCACGTTCCATGCACCCACCACTCTGTGTAATAAAATAACTACCTCTAACATCCCCTGACAATTTCTTCCAATCACCTTAAAATCATGTCCCCTTGTGTTAGCCATTTCCACCCTGGGGAAAAAGGAGCTGGCTATCCACTTGATCTATGCCTCTTATCTCATGCACAATTATCAAGTCACTTCTCATCTTGCACTCCAAAGAGAAAACTCCAAGCTCCCTCAACTTTTCCTCAGAAGACACGTTCTCTTATCCAGGTGGTGTCCTGGAAAGTCTCCTCTAAACTTCCAGCTCCTTCCTAAAATGAGATGAACAAAACCGAACACAATGGTCTAAGTGTGGTCTAAGCAGGGTTTTATAGCACTGCAACTTTACTCCATGGATCTTGAGCTCAGTCCTCTGACTAACGAAGACAAACACATCATACATCTTCTTCATCACCCCGGCAACTTGCAGTCCACATCCATATATCCGTCAAAATTACCGAGATCTATGGAGCCCACCTAAAGACCCCTTTGTTCCTCCACACTAAGAATCCCACCATTAACTTTGTACTCTTCAGGTTTGATGTTCTAAAGTGAATCACTTCATATTTTTCCAGGTTGAACTCCACCTGCTTCAGCTCTGCATCCGCACACTGATCCATTGTAGCCTACAAACCCTTCTACACTATCCACAACACCAACCTTTGTGTCATGTATCATCCTGGGGAGGCATGGTAGCGCAGTGGTTAGCACAACGCTTTACAGCATCAGCGACCCAGGTTCAATTCCCGCTGCTGTCTGTAAGGAGTTTGTACTTTCTCCTTGCAACTCTGGTTTCCTCCCACAGTCCGACGATGCATCAGTTGTAACTGGTCAGTGTAAAATCTCCCATAATTAGTCTAGAGTTAAATCAGGGCCATGCTTACCATCCCTAATCAGGTTATGCTTCTCCAAATGCTCGCAATTCCTTTCTCTAAGAATCCTCTCCAGTATGCCTATCACTGGTTATGACTCAGTGATCTACAATTCCCAGGGTTATCCCAATTCCTTGAACAAAGGAATAACACTTGCCACCCTCCAATCTTCCGGTACTGCTCTCGTTATCAGCGAGGACACGAAGATCACCTCTGATGGGGAGTTCAAGTTCAGGTTTATGGTCATTCAACCACACACATGCATACGGCTACATGAAACATCGTTCCTCTGGGTGCAAGGTGCAAAACGCAGTAGATACAGTCACAAGCAGCACATATAATTACGATCCAGCACACAAAGTCACAAAACCAAGAGCCGGAGTGGTGTGGCCTGGACATTGACGAGTTGATAAAGTGCGAGGCGCATGTTTATATAAGCCTATAATGATACTGGCACCATCATAATAAAACAAGCAGTCATACAGATACGTGAAACAGCTGCAATAAAACTATAAAAGTGACCAGTGCAGGATGAGAGGGTGCCTGTGAGTTAGGGAGGGTGGAAGGTGGGTTGGTGGAGGGTAAGCAGGGCACTGAGACAGGGTGTACATGTGTGCTTGCCACGTGGTTGGAAGAAACGTCCATCTGAGATACAGAGAGCTGGGGGAAGTCTCTCAGGGGTCGATGATTTAATGGTAAAACCCTGGTTTCAGGACCCTGCAGCGAAGCCTGTCGTCTGGAAGGTGGGTGTCATTGAGTGCTCTCAATGGGAGACTGAAGATAATGAAGGTGAGCCTTAATTGGCTGAATACTCTGCTCATCGTTGACCTTTCAATGTTTGGGGCCACCACTCCGGATGACCAAACTGTTTGCCGGGTCTGCGCAGTTGTGACCCATGACATTCAAGATACTCACTCACTCAATCACTTCACTTCATCCTCAACGAATAGCCTCACAGGCTGGCAGCACCTTGAACCTATTCCCTGGGTCAAAAAATATAAACTTCTCTCACAGGCCAACGGAACATGTCAGACCTACAGAATAACGGAGCAATTCCGAGGAGGAACCAAAGGTAACCTTGCTCACCTTCTACCAACCTGGTCCTCACGTGATACAACAATGGAGCATTGATAAATCACCACGAACAAGTCAGTGATGTACTCAGAAGTGAGAGGCAGAAACCATCAGTGGTAGCTCTAAAATAGTTGTTCCACCCAATTCCCAGATACAAATATCCAGTAGATCAGAGTACCCCAATGTCCGAATACCCCAATGTCCCCATTCCCTTTTAAAAATGAGTTTTGGGCTGTTCCCTTTCACCTCCTCCCTCCCCTTCCCAATATCCCAAACTCCAAAGGAGAGGAGCCCATTAACACTAACCTGCAAAGCTCTTGCCAAACATTGCTACACCCAGCAGAGTAAGAACTAGAAGACGTTGCAACTGTTCCATCGCTGTTGCAGACAACTCCTGTCGCGCTGCCCCTCAGTGTTAGTAACACTTGGCTCAGCCGGTCCTGAACATCACAGATCCCAGCAGTCCAAAGTTGTAGGCCAGCTCAAGAGCTCTGGCCTGGTCTGGCTGAATGTGAGCTGATCCACGCAAATCTTGTCCAGGTGTGGTACTGGTACAAGGGATTCCAGTAATTATCACAGCGATACGCAGTATATTCAATGCTCCCTCGGGAAAGCTGATGCAAGTCGTACAAAATTCCTCATTGCTGGGTTTCCTCTGCGATTCAAAAAAATATCACATCACAATCAGGTTTATTAACACTGTCATGAGATTTGTTATTTTGTAGCAGCAGCACAGTATGAAAACAGAATTATCATGGACTACAAAATAAGTAGTGCGTTAAAAGGAATGAGGTAGTGTTAGGAGATTCAATGACAGAGAGGAAGAAGTTGTTCCTAAACGGCTGAGTGCAGGTCTCCAGCTTCTTCCATCATTGAATATGCATGCAATATCCTGGAACCCCTAATAATCAAAACTAGTCTCAGTCCCTAGACCAGAGATATTGCATTAATTGACCTCCAAAGTCCTCCACAACCAAGTACATGGGAGTGGGGATTTGGTGAGGACTGAAATGGAGGCAACCACAATCCCACTCGCATACAGGTGAGTCAATTATTTTACATATACAACTGAAGGAACATAGAATATAAGGACTTAGGACCAATAATAGGGCTGCCTGTCCCCTCAAGCCCATCCAAGGCTAATCTACCCCAAGCTTCAACTCCAGTGCCAGTTCTCCCACAGCTCTCCGTTTCCTGATCTTTCAAAAATATATCTACTCCACCTTAAAATACCCCAGTGACCTCCAGTGTAGCGAATTCCAAACAGCCACCAATATTGGCGAGAAGACCAAAAGAAGTCACACCTCTGTAACTTTGCCCTTCATGAACACCTGAGGAACATGGAAACATGGACATTACCATGACTCCTCAGTATCTTCTGTTCCAATAAGCTCACCTCTCGCTTCCCTAAACTGCGAAGAATACAGACTTAACGTTTTTTAAGCTGATTTTGAGGGGATCACCATCTGATCTCATGAATTAGTCAAGCAAATTTCTTCCAGTCTGCCTCCAAAGCTAGCAAAAGGGGACCAAACTTGCTCACTGAACTTACTAATGCCCCGTGCCATTGTGACAATACTTGCACATTTCTAATCTCCAATCCCTTCAATATTAACGTCAATATGTTATTTGACTTCTAAACTGCCAGCTGCACTTGCCCCCAACTTCGTGTTTCGTGCACAATCACATCAGGATTCCTTGGAATTTTGTTCATTGGCATTCTCTGCCTCCTTACATAACATCTTGTATATTCATTTCTCTTCACAGGCGTAATGGTTAGCGCAAAGCTCTACTGCGTCAACGATCACCGATCCCTCCACTGCCGACAAGGAGCTTGCACATTCTCCTCAGACTGCGTGGGTTTCCTCTGAGTGCTCTGGTTTCCTCCCACGTTCCAAAGACGTACAGTTAGGGTTAGTAAGTGGGCAAGTTTCGTTGGCACCGGGTGCATAGCGACGCCTGTGGGCTGCCATCAGTAGTCTTTGGACTGTGTCAGTCGATGCAGACAACACATTTCACTGTATGTTTTGATGCACATGTGACAAATAAAGCTAATAAAATGATAAAAATAAAATGCCAAAGTGCACGCTCTCGCATTTCCGCACATTAAACTCTATCTGCCAAGTCTATCCTGTTGTGGGGTCTCAATATCGGCAGAGCATTCTACCTCTCACCACCCAGTGTCATCACAACACACACAAAATGCTGATGGAACACAGCAGGCCTGGCCAGCATTTTGTGTGTGTTGTTTGAATTTCCAGCATCTGCAGATTTCCCAGTGCCATCAGCAGCCTTGTGCATCTTACACTCTGACCCCTGCTCCAGATCATTAATGAAGACTGGGAGTCAAGAACTGATCCTTAGGACACTCTACAAGTTACATCCATCCAGCGAAAGAAATCCATCTCTTCTCCCCATCTACTGATCTTGGTTCACGGTAACACAATATTAACTAGGCACTTTTCTCAAGCACCAGCCTTCTACATGGAAGCTTCTTCAATGCCCTCTGAAAATTCAAATTACAGATACCAAGACACGCAGAAACTCCACAACTACATCAACAGATTCCCCCCCTCGCACTCTGCTTATTATCTAAGCAAAGTTGTCAAACATGACTTTTCTTTCACCAACACGAGAGGTACAGCAGATGCTGGAAATGTAGAGCAATACACACAATGTGCTGGAGGAGGTCAGCAGGTCCAGCAGCGTCTGTGGATGGGAATAAACAGTCAACGTCTCAGGCTAGGACTCTTTATCTTTCACAAATCACATTGACTTGGTCAGAGATGCAATCAAGTTTACTATCACTGACCTATGTCATGAAATTCATTGTTTTCTGGCAGTAGAGTGCAAGACATAAAAACAATTACAAATGACAAAATATTAAATAAATAAAGACCTAAATAGAGAGGTAGTGTTCATGGACAATTCAGAAACCTGATGGCGCTGGGGAAGAAGCTTTTCCTAAAATGTCGAGTGTGCGTCTTCAGGCTCTTGTATCTCCTCCCTGATGATAGTACTGAGAAAACAGCATGTCCTGGGTGATGAGGGTCCTTAATTATAGTTCAATTGCTTTAAGCATCTACAAATGACTGGCTATTTCTTCCTTTGTTATGGATTCTATTATCTTGCTATCAGGTATTAAACCTAAAGAAACAAGCCTACAAATCATTCCTTTGTCTTCTCCCTATTGAACACGGGTGTCACGTTTCAAGATTTCCAGTCTGTTGGATCCACCTGAAGTTCAGTAACAAGAAAATGAGCAGATGCTAAAAATCCAAACACCAGAACTAATGATGAGGCTTCTTATTCCAGAACTAATGAGATGACCGTCTTCTTCAAAGAAAGGGGCTTTCCTTCCTCAATGCCGCCCTAATCCACACCTCTTCCATTTCATGCATATCTGCCCTCACCCACTTCCTCCCGCCACCCCACCAAGGATAGGGTTCCTCTTGTCCTCACCCACTACTCAATCAGCCTCTGCATCCAGCACATAATTTTCCGTAAGTTCCACCATCTCCAACGGGATCCCTCCAACAAGCACATTTTTCACTCTCTGCTTTCCGCAGAGATCACAACTCCTTTGTCCATTTGTCCCTCCCTCCTGGTACTTATCCTCACAAACGGAACGAATGCCACACCTGCCCCTACACCTCCTCCATCATTATCACTCAGGACCCCACACTGTTCTTCCAGAGGAGCAGACACTTCACCTGTGAGTCTGTTGGGGTCACCTGTTGTATCTGGTGCTCCCAGTGTTGCCTCCTGTTTATCAGTGAGACCCTATGTAAATTGGGAGACCACTTCACCGAGCACTTACGCGCCATTAACTTGAAAAAGTGGGATCTCTCAGTACCACCCATTTCAATTCTACTTCCCGTTCCGACATGTCAGGCCATGGCCCCCTCTACCGTCACGATGAGGCCACACTCAGGTTGGAGCAGCAACACCTTGCGTTCCGTCTGGGTAGCCTCCAACCTGATGACATGGACATTGATTTCTCGAACTCCTGGTAACTGGACAATCCTCTTTTCTCCTTCACCATTCCCATTTCCCTACTTGCCTATCTCCTCCCTCTTCCCTTTCTTCCATGATCTTCTACCCTCTCCTATCATATTCCCCCTTCTCCAGCCCTTTATCTATTTCACCTATCAACTTCCCAGCTTTTTACTTCGGCCCCTCCTCTCCCTCAGTTTCATCTATCTCCTGTCACCTTGCGTTTCTTCCTCCCCTCCCCCCCCCCACCTTCTTGCTCTAACTACTCATCTTTCCTTCCCCCCGTCCTGATGAAGGGTCTCGGCCCGAAACCCCAGACTGTTTACTCTCTTCCATAGATGCTGCCCGGCTTGCTGAGTTCTTCCAGCATTCTGTGCGAATTGCTCTGGAGTTCCAGCATCTGCAGATTCTCTCGTGTCCATATACTAATGGTGTTACAATCTTCGCAGCCACTTCCTTTAAAACCCTTGCCTTGGGCCATCAGGTCCTGATGACTTGTCCTCCATTAATCCCATTCAATGTTCCTGTACCTCACCCCTCACATTACGAATTAACAAGTTGTTCCATGCTATTTGAAGTAGCAAATCTTGGCTTGTTGCAGCACCGTCTGCCACCAAAATGTATACGGATTATGGGTTTAATTTATTTGCTACCTCCTGCCACGAATACCCTAATCTCATTCTCCAGAGATCCCACACGTACCTTAGCCACCCTCTTATTACACATCCAGTTCTCCCTCATAATTTACTTCCTTGTTTTCAGCCTCTTGGTTCTTTAAAAACTCCCATTCCTCAGGTACATTGTGTTCTGGATTTTAATGCAATATTGATGGTCTCAAACTGTTACTCTGGTGATATCAGTCCAGAAGTAAACACCTTGGCCTGCATACCATGGAAATTTATCTTGCTGTTCTCTGCCACTTACTGCCTGTTATGCTGCTGCCATTAAGGATAACATTGAAGGTCCTCCTTCTGTTTGTCCGTACCATTACACACAGGTGCAAGATCCGTCATTACTGTTTCCACAAGAATTTGTTTGACCAGTCAGGGTTGTTAGCCCTGAGCTGAACCCCCCGAACCTGGAGGATCGTTAGACCGCTCTTGGTCTGGCCTCTACCCTTTGACCTGTTCGGCATGTGTGACCCCACCAAGGTCCTGACTCCAGCCAGCATCGCTCTCTGGGACACAAGTCTCCAAACCCTACGACAAGGTTGTGGTCCTCTTGGAGGCTTCTTTGGAACATTGCAGTGGTAAATCTCAGGAATTCTCTACCAAACAGCAGTGCTTCAGGTAGATTTTTTTTTTGAAAAGTCGTTACCTTGAAGATTACATGGATCTGGCACAGAGAAATAGCCGAGTGGCCTACATCTGCTCCTATTTTCTTGTGTTCTTGGGAGCCTGCAGATGACTCAGCGGTGTTCAAAAGTATATATCACACACATTAATAAAGCTAAATTAACATTAGTCACACAGTACTGTGCAAAAGCCTTAGGCACCCTCTTTTTATATGATTTCAGATGGTACGGCCTCCATAGAGCCCTGATCTCAACATCATCAAGGCTGTCTGAGGTTACCCGGAGACAGAAGCAGGCAAGACAGCCAAAGGCTGCAGAAGATCTGTGGCAAGTTCTCCAAGATGCTCGGAACAACCTACCAGCTGATTTTCTTATAAAACTGCATGACAGCGTACCTAAGAGAACTGATGCAGCTTTAAAGGCAAAGGGTGGTCAGACCAAATATTGATTTGATTTAGTTTTCACTGCTTACTGCTCATTATTGTATTTTTTGATACTCAGAAACTTCTCATTTCATTATTTTTGAAAGCATCTTCGCGTTACAGATTTTTTTTTACATGTGCCTGAGATTTTTGCAGAGTGCTGCCCTATTACTAAACTCCTCATCTCCATATATCTTACAAAAGAACCACAACCTTGTCATGGTTTGGAGGCCTGTACTCCAGTGACCCAGAGAGCTAAGCTGGTAGGAATCAGGGCTTTGTGCTTTGACCCTTGGTAGGGTCACCCATGCCAAACAGGTCAAAGGTTAGAGGCGAGACTAGGAGTGGTCTAGTGACCCTTGGGTACCAGAGGTTCAGCTCAGGGCTAACAACTCCAACTGGTCAAACGAAAATGTTATGGAAACAGCAATGAAGACACCTTCTACATCTGAGTGGCCAAGGACAGACAGAGCTGGAGGACCTGCATTGCTGCCCTAAATGCCAGGTGCATAACGTGCAATATCTTATCTCCATTTCACTGATTAACCTCCAGTATAGAAGATACCAGGTCACAGATTCCCCTCCCCCCTCAAGATTTTACAACAAAACAGGCCCTTCAGCCCACAACGGCCATGCTGACCCTCTGCACTGAACCCATGTACCAGCTTCCAGTGCCTTGGCGATTCAAAGTGCTTCTACACTGAAAGGGACCACAGTTCCACCACTCTCCCAGGCCACGCATTCCAAATCGCAACCACCATCAGGAGGAAAGTGGCAACGAGAGGGTCTGCAGGTGCTGGCTGTCTAGAGCAACACACAAAACGTTGGAGGACATCAGCAAATCGGGCAGCATCGATAGAGAGTCCACGTTTTGTGCCGAAACCTTTCACCAGCACTGGAAAGGAAGGGGACCAGGTCCGAATGGGGAGGGGTACAAGCTGGCAGGTGATAGGCCAGACCTTCCCTTCCCAGTCCCGGTGAATGGTCTTGACCGGAAACTGTTCCACAAACAAGAGGAAATCAAAGCAACACACACAAAAATGCTGGAGGAACTCAGCAGGCCAGGCAGCATCTCTGGAGAGTGTTAAACAGTCCTGATGAAGGGCCTCGGCCCGAAACGTCGACTGTTTATTCTCTTCCATAGATGCTGCCAGGTCCGCTGAGTTCCTGCAGCATTTTGCGCGAGTTGGTGGAAAAAAATTTATTCAGGTCCCCTCTGAACCTTTCCCCAAACTTCCCCCTCCCACTCCCCTTACCTTCATATACCATTACAGCTTCCCCATCCTCCCAAGAGTACAGAACCCCCGAAGTGTAGCAGTGTTGGCCTGAGATTCACTCAGTAACGTTACTGTCCGCCGGCAGAGGCACTTGTATGCACGCACGCACACACAGGTTACCTGAAGACCCGTCTCCCCGCCCTACACCCACACTCACTCACCGCCGGCTATCAAATGGACATCCCTGCAGACAGGTACGCCAAGTTCTCGGACAGAGACGGGTCCACTTTAAGGGAGGGCAGATTTAATAATTAACTCACAACCACGTCACAGTATCAATTCTATTTTCAAGAACGATTTGCTTTGCTACTTTACAAGGAAATAGCAGAAAGTTTGCGGTGACCGACAACATTTAAAAAAGGAGGGGGGGGGATCGAGACCTCCTGCGAGATTCCTTGCGGCGGAGGTTCCCCGTGGCGGTGCGACTCGCCCCGCTCCCACGGTCATTCCCACTCGCCGGACGAAACTCACCTACAGGAACTCGCTCAACGTAAACTTTGCTCCCCTTCTCCCTGAACACCTTTGCCGAGGTTCGGAATCTGCGGCGAAACTTTAATTTGCCAGGACTTGTTCCCACCTCCGCGGAATATTTCCGATTACAACACCTGTAACCTGATAAAGCAGACCCGGGGAGTTGGCCAGCCACAGCCGGAAGTGCCGTGTGAATGTACCTACCTAAAGGGGCGGGCAGATCGCCACTCCCGAGTCTGCGAAAGTACGGGCTGCTCCTCGGTTTGCATGCTGTCAGTTCTTAAAAGAGCAAGCTAAATTCCCACAATGGTTTCAATACGAGGACAGGGAGAGTGAGGCGCTTCGGATTCCCGGAGGATTTGACTGTCGCTATTGAAACCTAGCAAGGCTTAAATAGGGAGAGATACAATTACCTATTTGCGAGGCGGTGCCTCGATTTTTAAAAAAAACTCTCACACAAAGGTAAGGTGGAAGCTGGAAATCTTAAATAAAAACTAAACAAGAATCGGGCTCCATCTGTGACGAGAAAATTAATATTCCAGGTGCATGAGTTTTTATCAGTAACGCTCTTTAGCTGGGGGAGGACTCGGGTCAGGCAGGAGAGGACGTTTCGGGCTGATGTATGGCTGCACTGTTAGATCAGCTCTACCCGGCTCCAGTTCGCTGATGTTGCCCTCATCGGTGATGATGAGACGGGGAGAGGTGGTAGAGTAGCTGGAGGAATGGGGCGAGGACACGACCAGAGATATTACTGACGAAGGGTCTCGGCCCGAAACGTCGACAGTGCTTCTCCTCATAGATGCTGCCTGGCCTGCTGTGTTCCACCAGCATTTTGTGTGTGTTGTTTGAATTTCCAGCATCTGCAGATTTCCTCGTGTTTGCAAAGAGATCGCTGTGGCCGCCCATCACTGTGCGTGCGCAGCTCCCCTGTGGCGAGAGTAAAGAGTTTTTGAGAGTGCATAATGGACCGTTTCGTCTGGTCCCTCAACACCACCTCCTTGGCAAAGCAAAACACAGCGGCCTCCCGAGGGGATTGAGGCGAGCGAGGCCGTCCCCCATTCCCCATTGTAACCATATTTTACAGGAGCAGATGTCTCGCCCTTTGGTACAGGAATTGCAAGGGATCTGACCACAAGTCCCAACAAAGGATTTACAAGGACTGCCGAGACTCTTCCACCCTTCGGAGATATTTATCGGAAGCCAGGCGTCTGCCGGGACCGTAGCATTGTCAGTGATCCTGCCCATCCGTGCAAATTTCTCTGACCCCCACCATCAGGCAGGAGGTACCGTAGCATTAGGAACACTGGTGCTGGTGGTGGTGATGTTGCTGGTGGGACACTGCAGGCCAGGCAGCATCTATAGGGAGAAGCGCTGTCGACGTTTAAGAACTATTAGGATGGGGAACAGCTTCCTCCCAGACGGCGATACTGCCGAACCCAACAGCGTTATGCTATTAACACAGACAAATGCTGGAGGAACTCAGCAGGCCAGGCGGCATCTGTGGAAAAGAGCACAGTCGACGTTTCAGGCGGAGACCCCAGTCCTGCGGAATGATCTCGGCCTGCTGATTTCCTCCAGCACTTTGTGAGTGTTAGTTAGATTTCCAGCATCTGCAGATTTTCTCTTGTGAACGTTATACTACTTACTTTTTAACTTGTGTGGTAAATGCACCTTATTGTTTATTTATGGTGATAATACTTTTTGCTGCGTGTGAGTTATATGTTCTGTGTTGTACACCTTGGTGTGCAGTAATGTTGTTTTGTTTGTATACCTAAATTGAACAACAATAAATTGAACTTTGAGTTCCTCCAGCATTTTTGTGTGTTAGTCTGGATTCCCAGCATCTCTTCTGTGCACGAAATTTTATCCCAGTTTTTAAGAGACATTAAATACTGAATCTCTCTCTGCAGCCACTACCTGGTCTGCTGGGTGTTTCCAGCAGTTTCAATTTTTATTTAAAGATCAAATTCCTCTTGAGACTCTCCACCTCTTTAATCTCCTATAACCCTGCCAGATCTTTTGCACTCATTTAATTCTGGCCTTTTGACCACCCCTTAAAGTCCATCTAGGCCATTTACATCTAGGACTCTAACCTCAGAATTTCATGCCTAAAGCTCTCTACCTCCTTTAACTTTCCTTTAACACCAACCCCCACCCCCACCCCATCCTTCTGAGGTTGAAGCCCCTGTATCACGTGTCCAAGGTCAGAGGCCTCAGCCCATGCCAGGGTCTGGAGTTTGAAGGTCTGAGAGTCCATACTAAGGACCGGTGGTCAGTGGCCTGGATGCAGCCTGTCCTGGAGTGGGGGCTTGTCTGTGTGAAGGGGCGGTATTGTTGTTATTGTTTTGTTTTTGTTGTGTTGTTCTGCTGGACATGGCGGGCATGCTATATTGGCACCAGAATGTGCAGCGACATTTGCGGGCTGCCCCCAGCGTGTCCTCGGCTGTGTTGGTTGTTAATGGTGGTGGTGCAATTGGATGTATGTTTCAATGCACATGTGATAAATAAATACAGGAAACTGAATTAGCTGCTCATTCTGTCTATGCCCGGTCATATGCAGCGCCTATAAAAAGTATTAAACCCCCCCCACCCCTGGAAGTGTTCATGATTTATTGTTTTACAACATTGAATCACAGTGGATTTTATTTGGCTTTTTTGACACTGATCAACAGAACGACTTGTATCAAAGTGAAAACAAATCTCTACAGTGATCTAAATTATTTACAAATATAAAACACCAAATAATTGATTGCATAAGTATTAAACCCCTTCAAGTCTATATTTAGTAGATGCATGTTTGGCAGTGATTACAGCCTTGAGTCACTGTAGATAGATAGGGTTCTAACAGCTTTGCACATCTGGTCACTGCAATTTTTCCCCTTTCTTCTTTACAAAACTGCTGAAACTCTGTCAGATTGCACGGGGATCATGAGTGAACAGACCTTTTCAAGTCCAGCCACAAGTTCTCAATTGCATTGAGATTTGGACTCTGACTTGGCCACTCCAGGACATTAACTTTGTTGTTTTTAAGCCAATCCTGTGTAGCTTTGGCTCTGTGCTTGGGGTCATTGTCTTGCTGGAAAACAAATCTCCCAAGTCGCTGTTCTCTTGCAGACTGCATCAGGTTTTCTTCCAGGATTTCCCTGTATTTTACTGCATTTATTTTACTCTCTGCCTTCACAAGCCTTCCACTGTGGGAGTGAAGCGTCCCCGCCGCGTGATGCAGCCCCCACCGCATGATGCAGCCCCCACCATGCTTCACAGTGCTTCTTTGATGATGTGTGGTGCATGGCTTATTGCGTTTGCAGTCTGATGGCCAAGAGGTTCAATTTTGGTTTCACCAGACCAGGGAACCTTCTTCCAGCTGACTTCAGAGTCTCCCACATGCCTTCTGCAAACTCTAGCTGAGATTTCTTGTGCGTTTTTTCAACAGTGGCTTTCTCTTTGCCACTCTCCCATAAAGCTGTGACTGGCGAAGAACCCGGGCAACAGTTGTATGTGCAGTCTCTCCCATCTCAGCCGCTGAAGCTTGTAACTCCTCCAGAGTTGTCATAGGTCTCTTGGTGGCCTCCCTCACTAGTCCCCTTCTTGCACAGTCACTCAGTTTTTGAGTTTGTTATTATTGACCAGGCTCTCAAAGCATTTGCTTATTATTGTGGTGAGTGAAACAGGACACCAGTCATTCAAACATGTTAACACGTACAAACAAGCTGGAGGAACTCAGCAGGTCGGGCAGCATCCGTGGAAACGAACAGTCAACGTTTTGGGCCGAGACCCTTCGTCCAAGTCCTGACTGTTTGTTTCCATGGATGCTGCCCGACCTGCTGAGTTCCTCCAGCTTGTTTGTATGTGTTGATTTGACCACAGCATCTGCAGTGTACTTTGTATTCAAACCTGTTACCTTGGTCTTTTTAGGTACAGGGACAATGTTGGATGTTTTGAAGCAGGAGGGCACTCTGCACTGGGAGAGGGAGAGGTTAAAATGTCTGTAAACACACCAGCCAGTTGTGCCACGCATCCCACACCATTGTGACTGTCCACTCATTGCAAACACCTGCATACTTCAGTCTCAGAGATGACCAAGCTGCAGGTCGCATCAGCTGTAAGTCTCCTCGGGCTCAGTGTTGGCAACATCAAATTGAGCGTAAAAATGATTTAGCTCATTTGGGAGAGAGGCAGTGATGTTGGCCTCATTATTATTTGAGATAAGGCCAATCAATGTAGTATTGTCAGCAAATTTAATTAGCAGATTGGAGCTGTGGGTGACAACACAGTCATGGGTATACAGAGAGTGAAGGAGGGGGCTTAGGACACAGCCCTGAGGGGCACCTGTGTTGAGGGTCAGAGGGGCAGAGGTGAGGGAGCCCACCTTACCACCTGCTGGTGATCTGACAGGAAGTCCAGGATCCAGCTGCACGAGGCAGGGTCAAGGCTGAGGTCTCTGAGCTTTTTGTCAAGCCTGGAGGGATTTATGGTGTTGAATGCTGAACTGTAGTCCAAGAACAGCATTTTCACATAGGCATCCTTCTCCTCCAGATGTGTAAGGATGGTGTGTAGAGCAGTAGCTATTGTGCCATCTGTTGATCAATTGTGTCCGTAGATGAATTGTAGGGAGTCCAGTGTGGGCAGAAGCAAGCTACAGATGTAGTCCTTGACCAGCCTCTCAAAGCATTTGCTTATTATTGAGGTGAGTGCATCAGGACGCCAGTCATTCAAGCATTTTACCTCGGTCTTTTTAGGTACAGGAACAATAGTGAGTGTTTAAAAGCAGGAGGACACTCTATACTGGGAGGGGGGAGAGATTAAAAATGTGTATGAACACACCAGCCAGTTTTGCCGTGCACACTCTGAGTACCCACCCTGGGATGCCATCCGGTCCCACAGCCTTGCAACTGTCCACTGGTTGGAAACGCCTGCATACTTCAGCCTCAGAGATGACCAAGCTGTAGGTCTCCTCAGGCGCTCAGTGTTGGCAACATCAAATCGAGTGTAAAAAAGATTTAGCTCATCTGGGAGAGAGGCAGCGATGTTGGCAGCACCACTGCACTTAGCTTTGAAGTTTGCAATGGTGTGCAGACCTTGCCATAAGCTGCGTGTGTCGTTGGTGGATATTCAGTGACTTGGAAATGTTCTTGTGTTCATTTCCTGACTTGTGTTTTTCAATACACTTCTCATGGATTTGCTTGGAGTGTTCTTTTATCTTCATGATGTAGTTTTGCCAGGATACTGACTCACCAGCAGTTGGACCTTCTAGATACAGGTGTACTTTTACTGTAATTAATTGAAACACCTTGGCTTCACATAGGTGATCTCCATTTAGCCAATAATGTGACTTCTAAAACTAATTGGCTGTACCAGTGATGATTTGGTGTATCATATTAAAGGGGTGAATACTTGTGCGATTAATTATTTTGTTTTTTTATTCATAATTAATTTAGATTACTTTGTGGAGATCTGTTTTCACTTTGACACAAAAGAGTCTTTTTCTGTTGATCGGTGTCAAAAAAGCCAAATAAAATCCACTATGATTTAAAGCTGTAAAACAATAAAACATGAAAACTTCCAAGGGTGGGGGGGGGGTGAATACTTTTTATAGGCACTGTACTTGCATCTTCACACCTCACTCTGTCTAACCAGTTAGCATGGATACATTACTTCCTGTCTTTTCATCTAAATCACTAACATCTTAAGTAAAAGGCTGACAATCTAAAACAACCTGTTTATTTCTTTGACCTGCATTTTATCTGTTTTTCTATCTGTGTTAATATATTGCTCCCAATCCCTCTATTCCTTATTTCACAGAGCCACTTTCTGAGTGGTATCTACTCAAATGCAAACGTATTACATTTAGTCGTTCCCCTTATCAAACATTAATTAAACCCCAAAGCAACACAATTAGATTTATTAATAGGATTTATTCCTTTATAAAACCATGTTGACTATGCATGGTCACATTTGAACTGCCCGGTTCCTGCATCTTTGATGTTGGATTTCACAACTTTCCAATGGCAGATGTCAAGCTAACTGAACTATTTCCTTCTGCTTTTGAAAAATATATGACAGTTGCTCCTTTCCAGTCTGAATGGTTTAGTTCACCAACATGTCCACGATCTCTGCAGAAAAATCCCTTCAAGTCTGTAATGGGCTGCATTTATAAGACCCAAACAATTCGAGTGTCCAGGAAGTGTGGTAATAAGCACACAAGCACAACGAAGTGACTTCAGCCAAATTTATTATCATAAAGCAGAAGGCACAAATAAACTGTATGAAATACTATGTAGTAAGTTATAAAGATTTCAGGACTCTCAATTCTTAGTCTCCACTTGTTGACTGCTGTTGTCAGGGGACTTGATTGTCATAGTTGTTGGGAGAACTCCGAATTCTAACTCGTAAAATCACCATGTCCGTCCTAATCACCATTCGACTGCGATTCCCCACTCTAGGTGAAGTCCCAAGAACTGAGTGAAAGGTGCCTCAATAAATAGGGCTTCAATCCCCAAGCATGGAGACAATCCATTTGATCTTTTCTATTTATGCCACTGTGCCTGATGCCAGAAAGAATCTAACCACTATTAGCAAACATTTAACAAACCTGTAGTGTTTAACTCGTACAGCCACCTTACATGCTGCGAGCTCACAAAGTGTCACTTAGAATTGTTCAGACTTGTATCTCATATTTTTACAAAATTTAATACACCGCAACAGTCCTGAAATACAAACTGCAGTTTCTCTACATTTATTTCCTTCAAATTCCCTACTACTCTCTTTTCACTGATATTACTTTTCTCCTCATTCTTTTTAGACCTTTAGTTACTCTACAGCATTTGTTATATTTCCTGCAATGAATAATTATTAATACTTCACCCAATTCCTTATTCCCCATGTGATGAGATCTGAAGGATTATTCTAAAGTGGACTGTTCCTTTAAACGAGAGAGGGAACGAACGGCTTGTGTGCTATTTCAGCAGGGGGAGAGAGAGAGAGTCTGTGAGTTGCCTTGGAAACTGAAAGGTGGAGCTATATAATGGACAGCTGGTGTTTCCACTCTACTGAGATATATACAAGGTCAGTTGACTTTTTAATCAGACACACACGACTCCAGAGGCAGGGAGGGCACCGGTGAGCTTTGTTTACCCACGACAAGGGTGGGGTTTTTGCTCAAAGTGTGGACAAAGGGGTGACCGGTGGGGAGCTATCAGTGTGTTTAACCCTGGTCGGGGGTAGATAACTCCACCACAGAAGACAGCATCCCCTTTTTGTGGTCACAGTCGGTGACTGTAAGCTTCGGGAGCAGGACGACGATGTGGAGGTTCGGCATCGGCATTGGAAGACAAACCAACACTCGAACTCTCTCTCTCTCCAACTCTACTCAAATCAAAGTCCGGAACTGAACTGATTACTTACCATACCACCGTAAGACTGTATCATCCAATCACCTGAGCTTGGGGACCTTATCTACTCACCTATATATATGCATAAACTCTGCTGACCTGTTTACCTTATCTCGTTTTAAATTACTTTATTCACGTAGTTACTAATAAAATAGAGTTTATAACAGAAGACTCAGACTCCAGGTGTGTCCATTTCTGCTGGTTCTTTTTAACCCGTTACGGGTATGTAACACCCATAATCATTTGTTCAAATTTTAACTGCAGGTTTGTTTCCAAGCCATGACCTTCTTGCCTGGAGGTATGAATGCTTTTGTTGAGGTCAGGATACAGAAAAGTGCTCATAAAAACTTTTAAGAGTTGAGCAAGGCACCAGGAGAAGCTGTAGTTGGTGAACAGTAATCTGACATATCTGGGGTGATTGATAAATTCGTGGCCTAAGGTAGAAGAACCTAGCACATTTATTTTTCAACATAGTCCCCTCCTACAGGTACACATTTTGTCCAACGGTCGTGGAGCATACAGATCCCTTCTTTGTATAAGTGGTCCACATCGGGGTGATTGATAAGTTCGCGGCCTAAGGTAGAAGTGATTAACTTCAAACTTTCTGCACAATCACTGAAAGTTGAACTGCACTTGCATGTAACAAGAGCGTCTTGGACCTCCAGGTGGTCCACTGCAGGGGTGATTGATAATTTCGTGGCCCACGGTAGAAGGAGATGAGTTATACTGCTCTCGTTACATGCACATGCAGTTCAACTCTGATTGTGCAGAAAGTTTGAAGTTAATAACTCATCTCCTTCTACCTTAGGCCACAAATTTATCAATCACCCCTGCTGTGGACCACTTCTGGAGGTCCAAGACATCGACTTCTACAAAGAAGGGATCTGTATGTTCCACGTCTGCTGGACTAAGTGTGTAAATGTAGGAAAAATAAATGTACTAGGTTTTCTAAAATGGAAATGTGAGAAGTCTGTGCGTTCTCTCCATTACTGAGAAGTCTGTGCATTCTCCCCATTACTGTGAGAAGTCTGTGCGTTCTCTCCATTACTGTGAGAAGTCTGTGCGTTCTCCCCATTACTGTGAGAAGTCTGTGCGTTCTCCCATTACTGTGAGAAGTCTGTGCATTCTCCCATTACTGTGAGGAGTCTGTGCGTTCTCCCATTACTGTGAGAAGTCTGTGCGTTCTCCCCATTACTGTGAGAAGTCTGTGCGTTCTCCCCATTACTGTGAGGAGTCTGTGCATTCTCCCATTACTGTGAGGAGTCTGTGCGTTCTCCCCATTACTGTGAGGAGTCTGTGTGTTCTCCCCATTACTGTGAGGAGTCTGTGCGTTCTCCCATTACTGTGAGGAATCTGTGCGTTCTCCCATTACTGTGAGGAATCTGTGCGTTCTCCCCATTACTGTGAGGAGTCTGTGCGTTCTCCCATTACTGTGAGGAGTCTGTGCGTTCTCCCATTACTGTGAGAAGTCTGTGCGTTCTCCCATTACTGTGAGAAGTCTGTGCATTCACCCCATTACACGTGCTCCAGTTTCTTCCCGGACATATGTGTTAAGGTTAGTAAGTTGTGGGCATGATACGTTGGTGACAGAAGGCTGACGATATTTACTGACTGACCCCAGCACATCCTCGGACTATGTTGGTTGTTGACTCAAATGATGCATTTCACATATGTGTATATGTGGCAAAAAAAAGCTGAAGTTATCTCTTATTTTGGATTAAATTGATTTTTGATGTGGTGCTGAGAGAGCTCACCAGTAAACAATTCAATTCTGACCATATGAATTTTGCTCCAACTTGTCATAAAGTTGCATGGGCTAGACTAGTTCAAAATAGAGTACCAGCCTGCTGAGTATAGGCCTGCATGGTGCAAGTAATCTCTCATACTTCACTGCAATGTCCATATTTCAAAGGCTTTTCATCCTGGGGCAATGCAATTTAGTTTTTCTCGCTCTTTGCCAGTTCAGATTCAGGGCCTTCAACCTGAAATGTTAACAGTGTCACTCTCCACAGATGCTACCTGGCCTGCTGAGTGTTTCAGCTTTGTTTTTATTTTAGATTCCCAGTACCTGCAAATTTCTAAATTTCTTTTGTGCTGCAAGGAGACACTCTGGCACCCCACATCTTTATAATCATCCTTGATTACGCTCTACATCAAGCTACCAAAGATCATGACAAGCCTGGTTTTACCATAAAACCAGGACGAACCAAAAGGGTCAGACCAGTTACGCTCACAGATCTCATTTTGCAGATGACAGTCCTGCTCTCTGACCAGATGGAGGAAGCACAGCAACTACTGACAAAAGTGGAAATTGAGTGCAATAAAGTTGGACTTCACCTAAACACTAAAAAGACAAGAGCACATGGTGTTCAACTGCGACGAAGGTACTCTCAAGACTGTAAAGAATGATACCATTAAGAAAGTCTTAGACTTCAAGTAGCTCGGGTCAAGAATGATGAGTTCGGAGAAGGACATAAAGATACGGAAGGTGCTGGCGTGGAGGGCTATGAACAACATGAAGGAAATCTGGAGGTTGAACCTGACTAGAGGGCTCAAAAAGAGGATCTTCATAGCAGTCATAGAGTCTATTCTCACGTACAGATGCGAAACATGGACACTCACCAAGACCATGCAAAAGTCACTAGATTGTTGCTATACATGAATGCTTCGGATGGCTCTTGACGTGAGTTGGCAACAGCACATGACGGGCGTCAAGGTCTATGACGACCCACTGATGCTTACTACTAAAATCGAGGCGAGAAGACTGCAACTAGTGGGGCACTGTCTACGTCACCCTGAGCTACCTGCCAGCCTGGTCATCACATGGGAGCCCAAGCATGGGAGGATGAACCCTGGGCGCCTCCCAAAACTATGGTCAACACGTTCCTAGAAGATAGCGCGCAGCTAATGTAGCTGAACTGAACACACTGATGAGGGAGAGGGAGGAGTGGAGAGTCCATCATCGTGCCCGACGCCGGCCCCCTAGGCCTGAGTTAATGTAACTAACTAACTTCCTTTGACCCTCACGGAACCTGAACATAATCAGCCTTTACAGCATCACCAAACTTTACCCAACCTTCAGCATCTCCCCACACTGCCATGTTCAACCTTTATCCAATCTAATCCCACCCTCTCCCTGTCCTCCAGTCTGCACCTTTTTGTGATGCCCCCATTTTGAATGGTAAGGATAATAAGAAGCAGGGCTTTTATCTGACTTGAATGTTCTAATGCAGTGGCTCTGACATCATATACATGCACCCATCATCTTCAGACATTCACCCGCCCCCATCCTCCAACTCACGTCATATGCCGCTAACTGTGTCAGTGCTGACCATGGGAATCCAACTCAACCACTCTCAAGGTGCTAATTCTCTACCTGCTTAACTGGAATCCGTGAAAGCTTCTGTGACAAAATATTATTGGTGCCGGTCGCAATTCCTGCAATTGTAAGGCTACTCAACAAAATGTCCTATAGGAAAATGCAATGGATCAAGACTCTTCTGATGAAATACTGCATTTAATGACACCAGTTGAAAAGGTAAGAAATCATGAGGAATGTTACATAGGAAAAAATTAATAATGACTGGCCATCATTGAGGCTCAGCAGGACTGAATGTTTCTCCTGAGATAAAGATGTCAGTTCCCAAGCATTATCAGGCATCCAATCAAGCTTTTCCAAGCCACTTTCCAGGTTGATTTTACACATAGTGACCATAACAACACTGAATTTCCAACTTGGATTTGCAAAAAGAACATGACAAATGACCATGTAGGATCTAAGGAATTCATTACTTGTGTCTGTTCAAATCGTAATGGTTGTGAGGAGCTCATTTTGCCTTGAAATGGAGACATAGATTAGTAAGTTCTATTAACTAAATGAAGGCCATGGTATTTGGCAGCCCTGGCCACAACACTGAGCAGTCCCTCACCCACACCTCACTCTGGAGGAAGAGTGATAAAGCAGTGTCTTACACTTCCCTCTCTGCCTATCTTGGGTTTTTGTTACAGGACTTAACTCAGTCATCAGCAACACCTGACCAATCCACTTGTTTCCTTACTCCCCTGTGATTCACAGACTCACTGTCACGGGGCCCTAGGAAAGGCTGAGTAACACTATTTGTTGTGATCTACTCCATAACAGGTGGCACCAGAGAGACAGGAATGCAATGCCCAGGTTCATTCTTGACCACACGAGAGATTTTATCTTTTCAGATGGTTACCGTTATACTGATCACTCTCGCGTGTTCTCTTCTGGATCCAGTCAAAGTGGATGTACTCACCTGGATAACATCTGCTACGGAATGTTGAAAAGAATCAAAGTAAAGTTACAGCTAGTTTATCAATCCAATATACAGCAAACTAACTTAGGCTTATGACGTGATAATAATAATTGTTTTGCCCTATGCAAAAGACTGCTTCGACAACTCTGAGTCAGCCTGGGCTGAGCTACCAACGGATGGTAGACTGCCAGAGTCAGATTCAGACTGAAGTCCTCTCTATTTTGCTCATGAATTGGATCTTCAAGAGATTCGTTGGCATGGCCTTGCTGTTTTCTGTGCTAGCCACTAATGTACTGTGTACTCAGGCTGCTCCTAGATCCCAAACGTGCTCCCAGGGCAGTAGCATGATGTAAAGCCTGTTTACACCATCACTCAGCCTCAGTCTCGGTCAGGGTGGTGGGTTCATCCTCACTTCAGACAAAAGGAAAACAGGACTTCTGTAATGTGATATGCTGAAATGTGACCTCTTCATGCTCCTGAAGTGCAAAAAAAAATACATTGCTGTTTCGAGACACAGAAGTATCTGAACCACGTTGACAATTTAATACAATATGAATGGGGCTTTGTGCTGTGGACCCTCATGCAGAAGGAACGAGAATGCTCTATCCATCCATCCTAAGAACAGATTGTGTGCCTAGCTGCTGAAGCTTTCACACAAAACTTGGCCCCTCACACAAAATAAACCTTTCAGAACTTCGGTGTTTCCTCCTGATGGTTGGTGACTGGGAAATTTGAGAATAAAATGATCAAAACTAAGATACACAGAGGTGGTTATTCTCAGGAAATGACAGAAAAAATTGGCAGAGGAAGACAACAGGGATTTTCTAGAAAGTAACACACAGAAAATGCTGGAGGAACACAGCAGATCAGACAGTAACTATGGAAAAGAATAAAGAGTCAACAAAGTCTTTTTTTCTAGAAAGTCTTCAGATTGGCCGCAGTGTAGAAGAGATTCACCCCGTTACAGATTACACAGATGAAATTACACACCATGCTGAGAACATGATACTTCTTAAAGCGATAACTCAGCTTCCCATACTTTGCATCACTCTTCTTCAGCTTGCTGTAGGCCTCCTGTTTGGTGCCGATTCCCACCTCGTCTCCGAGGCTGTGCTCCCGCTCGATCTTTTCCATCTTCATCCTCATCTCACTTACGGTTTGACTGAACCATTGAGCATTGAGCCCGGAGAAGATCACACAGACAAAGAATGATGTGATCTGCCAGAAAACAGTTACAACAGCAAAGCGGGTTAAATAATTAAAAACTCTTCAAGTTCCAACTCTTTCTCACAGCTCCATCAGCTGTCCTGACCTCACTCATTTCCGGCACCTGAAAGCAGTTTCCAAGGGGCTCTCTAACATAGAAAACCTACAGCACATTACAGGCCCTTTGGCCCACAATGCTGTGCCAAACATGTACTTACTTTAGAAATTACCTTGGGTTACCCATAGCCCCCTATTTTTCTAAGCTCCATATACCTACCCAAGATTCTTAAGAAACCCTATTGTATCCCTCTGGTTATGAATAACTTGATTTAAGGGAATTCAACTATATATAGGTACTGCCATACATTTTTAAAACATTTTCAAGCTAGTAACAATAATAATAAAATGTTTCACTGTTTTCATTAATGACCTAACACTATATATTCCATTAGTTTATTTATGGGTAGTGTCAGAAGTGGACAGAATGAGCAACTTCAAGTTCCTGGGTGTCAATATCTCTAAGGATCTATCCTGGGCACAACATATCGATGCAGCTACAAAGAAGACACAACAGCAGCTATATTTCATTAGGAGTTTGATAAGATTTCGTATGTCACCAAAAGACACACAAACTTCTAAAGACAGACCGTGAAGATCATTTAACTGGCTGCATCACCATCTGGAATAGGGGCTGGGGGAGGGGGTGGGGGCTAGAGCACAGAATCGGAAAAAGCTGCAGGAAGTTGTAAATGCAGTCAGCTCCATCATGGGCACTAGCCTCTGTAGTATCCAGAACATCTTCAAGGAGCGATGCCTCAAAAGGTGGCATCCATCATCCAGAAAATGCCCTCTTCTCACTGCTACACTCAATGATTCAGGAACAACTTCTTCCCCTCTGCCATCTGATTTCCAAATGGACACTGAACCCATGAACATTATCTCACTACTTATTTTTATTTCTATGTAACTATTGGATATATACTTACACTAATTCATGTTTTTTCTATTATTATGGAATGCATTGTACTGCTGCCAAAAAGACAACAAATTTCACAACATACGCTGGTGATATTAAACTTGATTCTGATTACTCATTGAAATGAAGGAATTATAGCAACTGTGTTATAGTGATACAATAGATGTGACTATAGAAAACAGATGTTTCGGATAAATCGGCTCTTAGACTGTCTGTATTGTTTTTCCGCAAGAGGCCAGTGATAGCTGCTTCTATATCCAACATTTCTAACATTGTGTACAAATCAAAACTGGTCCAAATAATGCAAATACTTGACTGAATTTGGGACTGAAGTGCAGTGGGCAAAGTATTGGTCAACTCAGTGAGCTCCAACTCACTGCTACAGTTAGATTGTTGTTTAAGAACATTTCACATTCCACGCTTAGTCTACAACCCAATGGCACGAGTGATGGTATTTCCAATCTTGGGTAACCCCCCCCCCCCTCCAGTATGTTCCCTGCATCTACATTACTCTCCTTCCAATCTTCCCACTTTTGACCCCTTTCCCAGCCCCATTCCATTGCCCCCTCACCCACTGTCATGACCCTCGCCCTCCTGGGTCCATCCACCCACTACATACACTTTTCACCCACAGGATTCATTCACCCCATCTGGTCGTGGCTCCATCTGCCATTCACCTTTTCCTTGATAGTTCCCATTATTACCTCCCTTATCAGATTCCCACAGCCCTTTGTTCCCTAACACAAGAAAGTCTGCAGGTACCGGAAATCTAGGGCAACCCACACACAAAATACTGAGGAACTCAGCAGGCCAGGCAGCATCTATGGAAATGAATAAACAGTCGACATTTCGGGCTGAGATCCTTCTTCAGGACATTATTCCTGCGTATCACGTTCCAGCACTCACCTTCACTCTTCCCTTCTCCCACCTCACACCATCTGCTTCTCTTCATCCATCACCCAATCCTATCCGCCAACTCCATCATTCCCCCTCACTTACCAAACTTCACCTACTTCTCATCCTTCAGCCGTCCTCAGTGCATCAATCACCTTGGCTCCTGCCTCACCCCTCCTCCTCTACTCTATACTATCTATCTCTCCTCCCCATTCTCAGTCCTGATTCAGGCTTTCAATCTGAAACATTTATTACTCAAAGTACATATATGTCATCATATATCACCCTGGGATTCATTTTCTTATGGGTAGTCACAGTAACACAACAGAACAGGATGCAACGTGGCACAGCGTCCAAACTGGAGTCAGAGCTCCTCACCCCCTCAGTTTTCACTTGGCAAAAGACAAGCTTTTAAAGAGTTCATTGGACTAAAAGGCCTGAACTATATTTGTATATATATTTTTTTCTGCGGTTGTATTTTACTGATATTCTATATGTGCTTGTTATCTGATATATGCAAGGACTAGGCCTCAAGCCGTGGGGTCACCTGTTTACAGCCACTAAGAGAAAGGAGTGGGAGCCAGTGCACCCCACAGGGGCGGTGTGGCATGGCATCCAGGCTGGAGTCTGTACTGCCCCGAGTGTTCGCTCGGCAGAAGACAGGCTCTGTTGTGGTTGACTACAGATTGATGGCTCAAGTTTGGACTTCCCATTACGTGGCTGTGTGATACCATATGTGCTTGCTGTCTTGTACATGTTGGGTGTGACTGTGTTTTTCACCTTGGCCCTGGAGTAACGCTGTCTCATTTGGCTGTGTTCATGTACGGTTGAATGACAATTAAACTGGAATTGAATTGAAAGACCACACCCAACAGGACGGACAAACAACCAATGTTCAAAAGATCATAATAATTCCTTTCCCTTCGCAGATGCTACTCGACCTGCTGAGTTTCTCCAGCAGATTGTTGTTCACAGCTTACGTGTTGTCTTATATCTGTTATTGAGGTCCAGGGTGGGGTAGCATCTCTGCTGAAGGGGCTTATCGTGTCCATTCTGGGGCAGCTCACTCAGCTTTGGTCTCCATCGGACACCCAGATCTATCCGCTGTTTGCATGCGACAGCGGCCACACCCTGGTACACCACTTCGACAGGCAGGCTAAACCAGGTGAGAGTAGCCTCATACTCTGGTGAGATGGGGGCATGCCTATTACAGCTTGCAAAGTGAGATCTATAGTGAGAGCCAGTGGCCAGGAAGGTGGTACTGCAACACTCCATGGAGAGCGAGTGGCTTGACAAGGCACAAAAGGTGTCATGGTTATTTACTGCAACCAAAGAAGACCCCAGTTGTTGATGTTTGTTTGTATCATTGGACCTGGTCTGAGGTCAAGAGAGTGGGACTGCCACAGTGCAATGGCTTTCCACTTTGAAAACTCTCCCACAACAGGTTTTCTGCCATCGTCAGACACAACGGGCAACCACCATATCTGTCATTGCTAACTGGCAAAGTTGATTAACTCAGTGGCCACTTTATTAGGTACACCTGTCTGTTAATGTTAATATCTAATCAACCAATCATGTGACCAGAAACTCGTGTATAAAAACATGCAGACACGGACAAGAGGTTCAGTTGCTGTTCAGACCAAACATCACAAAGGGAAAGAAATGTGATCTGAGTGACTTTGACCATAGAATAATTGTTGGTGCCAGACGGGGTGGTTTGAGTATCTCAGAAACTGTTGATCTCCTGGGATTTTCACGCCACCAGCCTCTAGAGTTTACAGAAAATGGTGCAAGAAACAAACACCCAGCGAGCAGCGGTTCTGTGGGCAAAAATGCCTCGTTAATGAGAGAGGTCAGAGGGAAATAGAGAAACCGGTTCAATCTGACAAAAAGGCAACAGTAACTCATAACCACAGAGCATCTCTGAACGTACAACATGTTAAGCCTTGAAGTGGAGCAGGGGAAGACCACACCGGGTTCCAGTCTTGTACCTAATAAAGTGGCCACTGAGTGCATATTCTCCACTTTGTCTAAATTTGTTCATCTAATTTGGGTGTGATGAGGGAGGACACAGCAATATCCTTCGGAGAGAAGGGGGAGTAGGGATGAGTTGTCAAAAAACCTCTCTTGGAATCTCACACTTCTTCATTTAAAAAACAAGGACAATGGAGGAGGGTGGGGTCAGTGCAGCTGCATTTACTGTTGGGTTCACACTTAAAAAGATCAAAGGATCATTCTGCTGCACAAGGAGTGACAGTCACAACTTTCAGGAAAGTAGAGTAACTTGAGTAAAAAAGTAATTGGTCTCTTTAAGTTTTTGTTTAATGCAGAGACATAAACGGTTTCTACTTTTTCTGGTTAACTTCTATGCTGTAACTGGTACCACGATTAGCACACACGATGTAAAACACAAAATGCTGGAAGAGGTCCGGCAGCGTCTACGGAAAAGAGTAAATCGTCGACCTTTCAGGCCAAGACCCTTCTTCAGGACTGAGCAGGAAGGCAGGGGAGATGCCGGAACTAAAATGTGGGGGGAGGGGAAAGAGGCTAGCTGGAAGGTGATTGAAATCAAGTAGGTGGGAACAGTCAAGGCTGGGGAGGAAAGAATCTGATAGGAGAGGAGAGTGGACAATAGGAGAAAGGGAAGGAGGAGGGGACCCAAAAGGGAAGTAATAAACAGGTGAGAAGAAGTAAAAGGTCAGACTGGGAAATACAGCAGGGGGCAGGGGAAATCTTGTTCATCAGTAGGAGAAATCGATATACATACTATCAGTTTGGAGGGTACCCAGACTGAATACAAAGTGTTGCTCCTGCACCCTGAGAAATGAGGCTTGTGCCAAGATGAGGCCATGGATCGGCACGTTGGAATGGGAATTAAAATGTTTAGCCACCGGGAAGTCCCGGATGTGCAGAGCTGCTCCATTTCATGGCGGGTCTCACCTGTGTAGAGGGGGCCACATCGGGAGCACCGGACACAACAGAGTTAAGGAAAAACTTCTTCTCCCAGAGAGTTGTGGGGGTCTGGAATGCACTGCCTCGGAAGGTAGTGGAGGCCAATTATCTGGATGCTTTCAAGAAGGAGCTAGATAGGTATCTTATGGATAGGGGAATCAAGGGATATGGGGACAAGGCAGGAACCGGGTATTGAGAGTAGATGATCGGCCATGATCTCAGAATGGCGGTGCAGGCTTGAAGGGCCAAATGGTCTACTTCTACACCTACTGTCCATTGAAACCCCACCAGATTCACAGGTAAAGTACTGCCTCACCTCAAAGCACTGCTTGGGGCCTTGAATGGAGCTGAGGGAGGTGGTGTGTGGGCACGTGTGGCACTTACGCCACTTGTGGGGATAAGTGCCAGGAGGGAGATTAATGGGGAGGAGCAAATAGACAAGGGAATCACTGAGGGAGTGATCCATGTGGGGGGGGGGGGTAATGATAAGTTTAGTTGGAGGGTCCCTTTGGAGATGGCGGAACTGCGGAGGATAACGTGTTGGGTGCATAGGCTGATGGGCTGGTAGATAAGGACAAGAGGGACTATCACTATTACGATGGCGGGAAGATGGGGTGAACACAAATGTACGGGAACTGGAGATGTGGGTGAGGGCAGCATCAATAGTAGAGGGAGACAAACCCCGTTCTTTAAAGGAGGACGATATCTCTGATGTCCTGGAATGGAAAGTCGCGTCCTGAGAACAGATGCATGAGAGGCAAAAAGACTGTGAAAAGGGAAGAGAATTTTTACAGGAGATAGGGTGGGAAGAGATAACAATGGGAATCAGTAAGGTTATAAAGGATGTCAGTTGACAGTTTGTCTGGAGAATGAGAGATTGATAAAGGGTAGGGAGTGTCACAGATGGCCCAAGTGCACTCCCAGTAGTGAGGCTGCTAATGAACTCAGTACTGGAATGGATCATTATAGTTCTTTGACAATTTATTTTACTTATTGAGATACAGCATGGTATAGGCCTTCCCAGCCCTTCAAGCCACACTACCAGCAATCCCCAATTTGACCCTAGCCTAGTCACAAGGCAACTTACAATGACCAATTAACCTACCAACCAATATGTTTTTGAACTGTGGGAGGAAACCAGAGCATCTGGAGGAAACATAGGCGGTCACGGGGAGAACGGACAAACTCCTTACAGACAGCGGGGAGAATTATACATTGAGATGCGATACAAAAGTGCCAAAGATCTGCGACAGAAACCTGCCCACCTCTCTGGTGCATATTGCTCTGCCAGGAACCGGGCAAAGATGCTCTCTTCCCCACTGCTGCACGCCGCAGTGTTAGGGACCTGGTATGAGTCCCCACTCTCCACTAGGGCTCCCACACCCACCGTTCTATGATTATAAGCTACTTGTGAGGAGTGATGTTTGACGAGCAGGGATGAGGTGTGGCTTCTCACCAATGACATACGGGCTCAGGTTGCACCCTGGTAATCACAGTGAGGTCGTTCCCTATATTGACACACCACCCAACCCCTACAGTCTCGCTCATCAGCTCCTCGCGGAAACTAGTCTTTCCCTCTCTTCGAATGCCCATCCCCAGCCCAGAGGGTTTTTTGCCGCTGATAATCGGCTGTATTCATCAACATGGCCCAGCCAGCTCCTGCCCTCCACACTGTTGTTGAGCTGTGGAGTGACTCACTCACTGGTGGAGTGCCTGTTGGGTGGGGCGGGGGGGAGGAGAGGTTCACTGTGTGCAGTGCAAGTGCATGCCTGCAAGAAAATGAATCTCAGAATAGTATATGGTGACATTCATTCAGTGGCCACTTTATTAGGTATACCAGCTCATTACTGCAAATATCTAATCAGCCAATCATATGGCAGCATCTCAAGCATAAAAGCCTGCAGACATGGTCAGGAGGTTCAGTTGCTGTTCAGAGCAAACATCAGAATGGGGAAGGAATGTGATCTAAGCGACTTTGAGGAATTTTTGTTGGTGCCAGACAGGGTGGATTGAGTATCTCAGAAACTGCTGATTTTCACACACAGTACTATGAGTTTACAGAGAATGGTGTGAGATACAAAAAAATAACAGTGCGTAGCAGTTCTGTGGGCAAAAATGAGAGAGATCAGACTGATTCAAGCTGACGGGAAGACAACAGAAACACATTACAACAGTGGTGTGCAGAAGAGCATCTCTGAACACACATCAAACCTTGAAGTGGATGGGCTACATCAGAAGACCACTCTTGTACCCGATATAGTGGACACTGAGTGTTTATGTACTTCCATAATAACTTTACTTTGAACTTTGAAGTGGTTGTGTTGTTATACAGTGGGGTTTATACTTGTGAGTTCTTGAACTAAAGGACGCAGTGTGCGTCACCTCTGTTTTACTGCTAGACTTCTACTGCCATTCTCTCACCCTAAGTTACCTGAATATTGCCCGTCTTACCTGCACTGCTTCAGCCTTGTTGAGTAGCTCGTGTGGGTGATACAGAGCATAAAGAGCCAGATTAAGGAAGGATCCTCCCAGGACACAGTAGAGGTAACAGGGAATCAGTTTACTCTGCACCTGGCTGAATGTATGTTTGCTGACGCTGTTGATCAAAACAACACCTGAGGAGACAAAGAGCACCATTCATAAATTCTAATTGTTTATCACAGACGAGGCATATGGATTCCATAACACCATAATCCATAGGAGCACAATTAAGGCATCTAGGCCATCAAGTCGGCTGTGCCATTGAATCATACCTGATTCATTCTCCCTCTCAACGCCATTGAGATTCAAACTCAGGAAAGGTTCATTTAGAATTGACATTCAGAAGTTCCACTTCACAAAGAGGAACCAACATTTGGAACACATCTTCAAAAGGAGTGGAAGACAGGACAAAGCTACTACGATGATGAGAATCTTACTGGGTAGATTAATGAGGCTAAACCCAATGGACTTGCACTTGAATAAATGCTTTCTTTCTAGATTTCCAGACCACCTGGCATCTGCTCTTCATCAACTCCACTGTGATCAGGATTTCTGGAGCTTTTGAGAATTATAGATATGAACGCCACAGAACAGCACATTGTGCAACTTATTTTTTGATCTACAAAATAATCAGTACCAAGTGGAAAAAAGTGACCAAATCAATTTGTAAATGTGCCATTTGCTTAACAATCAATACTGAAGATACAGAATATTTAGAAATATTGTGGGTACATAACTGCTGTTAGGACACTCTGCATAGAGTCCATAATAATTTTTAATGAAGTGTGTCACCTTCTACAAAATCTCACGATGGCAGTAGGCCACCTGTGCACAAGCTCCAATTGGGCTGGTCTAGAAATGGGAGGGAAGGGGAGCATACCCCATTACTGAATAACACAGTTTAACCCTTCCACTGTCCTTGTGAGCCGACAATTTCCACTTTGTTTTCCCTGACATCCGTACAGCACAAGCTCAGGCAGTGGCTACCATCCGCGAATGTGCAGGCTGGAGTGTGTTCTTATAAATGAAAGCAAACCATGGCAGTGGGTTATTATTGTTTGGGAGACACAGTGTGGAACAGGCCCTTCTGGCCTAGGGAGACACAGTGTGGAACAGGCCCTTCTGGCCTAATGAGACACACTGCCCAGCAACCCACTGATTTAACACCAGCCTAATCACACAATGACCAATTAACCTACTAACTGGTACGTCTTTGGACCATGGGAGGAATCCCATGATGGCACAAGCCCCTTAGAGATGGTGCTGGAATTGAACTCTGAACTCCAATGCCCTGGGCTGTAATAGTGTCACACTAAACGCTACGCTACTTCTTAATGTGAAGATGTCTAGATCTGGTGAAATTTGATTTTAGGGTAAAACAATACGGCCATTTAGTGCAACAGACACGGGTGAACTAGGCTTGAGTTTTTCCAGCTCAGGGTCAGGTTCAGTTTGCAAGCAGAATTCCTAGCTGCCTAATAGAGCATCTACTGAAGCACCTGACCACTAGCCAAAGTTGACTTGCTGTGATGCCTAATACCATATCCATCACTTACAGCTGATTCAAGGGTTCTGAAATCAATAACTGCACAATTGATGTTTATTGAGATACAGGCCCTTCGAGCCTCGCCACCAGCCTAATCACGGGACAATTTTAGAAGCAGTGCAACAACCCTGACTAGACCCGTAAGTGTTTCTGCTTCAATGAGAATTGTACAATCGATGTTCTGTTCTGCTGCATCCTCAGATGGGGCGGTACGGTAAATTGGGTTATCGGTTAATTGGGACAACTGCTTATTTGGGACAACTCTTAAAGAAAGGCCAGCACAGAAGCACAATGGTTAGCACAGAGCTTTACAGTACCAGCGACCCATTTCAACTGCTGTCTATAAGGAGTTTGTACATTGTCCCCGTGACCACGTGGGTTTCCTCCAGGTACTGTGGCTTCTTCCCATAGCCCAAAGAGGTACCGGTTGGTAAGTTAATTGGTCATTGTACATTGTCCCGTGATTTGGTTAGGATTAGGGCAGGCCTATTCCAGGCTGTGCTCTCAATAAATAAATAAGAAGTTCACGTCAAGGTCAAGAAGACAATCTTTGCTACGATCTAACTAATTCTGCAGTGCTGACTCTTGCCCTGATCTTACCTGATATGAACGATACCCATATCTGCATGCCCCAGGTAGTAGACAGCAGGACCAGGTGGGTCGCTTTGACCAGTGTAGTAGGATCTCCTTCTGTCGGCATTTTGGAGTCTGGATTGAACGAAGATGAATTCAACAGTGAACTTCCCAGCTCCAAGTCCCTTTCCCCCTCGAGGAAGATTCCTGACAACGATGCCCCTCTGATATTGTGTGTATGTGAGAAACTTTTAAATGAGAGTCGTCTTTCAACAACTCAGTGGGGTGTGTGGTAAAGCTGATACCTCACAGCTCCAGACACCCAGATACAATCCCAACCTTGAGGACTGTTTGTATGGAATGTACATTCTCCCCGTGAACCTCTGTGTGCTTCGATTTCCTCCCACATCCCGAAAATGTGCAGGTTGCTTGTTTACCTGGATGTGATTGCCCCCTGCTCTGTAGACAAATAGTAGAATCCGGATGAAGTTGGTGAGAATATAGGGAGGATGAAAAGCACTTTGATATCGTTAGTATACAAATGGACAAGAACTCTGGGCTGAATGGCCTGTTGCCATGCAACATCACTCTATGGCTCTAAGCACAAACCTTGCTCAGAGGCAACATTTCCCTTTGAATCAAATAGTTTATTAATTAAAATCCCTTTCACAGATTTCAGCCCTTTATCCACACTGACACTGCCAGGAGCGTTGAACCACTGTCCAGGACAGTCAGAATGCACCGTCAAAGGGGCTCTTCTGCCTTAGAACCAACAGAGGTGGAGCCCTGCATTGTCAGAAAACCTGTACTGAGGAAGTACCCAGCTCTTCTTCTCCCACCTTTCAGCTAGTCTCCTTCCCCCCCCCCCCCCCCCCACCTTTTCATTCCGGCATCTTCCCCCTTCCCACTCAGTCCTGAGGAAGTGTCTTGGTCTGCAACATCAACTGCTTATTCATTTCCATAGATGCTGCCTGACCTGCTGAGCTCCTCCAGCATCAGCGTTTTGTGTGTTGCTGAGGGAATACTGCCTGGATGGGGAGTCTGTGATTTTGTAAGGTCAAAGGGAAATTGTTGAGTAGCAGTGTTAAGACTTTACTGGAAGTAAATGGCAGCCCAATGCTTTTCACAACACATTTGGGACATCCTGAGCGTATGAATACATTAAGTGCAAAACTGACTTGCCTTAGAAATAACTTTCATTACATTATGGTCAAGTCCTAAAAACAGTAAAACAACTTGACAAGTAATGAAGAATCTAACTTGGAACATAAATATACTGGGGCCATTCAGTTAGGCCCTGACTGATCTAGGCAAAGTTCACAGCCATTTCCTGAGATGGTCTGTGTTCTAAATCCTGTTGTGAATATACTTAACCCCCAGGTAGTGGGGTAGTGAGGACTACAAAGGTTCGCAATCTCAGTAAAGAAATTTCTCTTCATTTCCCTCCAGAATAACCATTCCCTTATCAAGAAACAATGAGCAAACTCTCTCGACAGAGGAATCATTAACCATGCTCTTTTACCTGCTACTTCTATCTGTGGAGCTGCACGATTTACCTTATGAAGAACCTGCCTTCATCATACGAATATGTCTCTCAGCGGCTCTGTATTTTTCCCTATTGACGTCACGGTTACACAGCACACTGTAGGTTTCACAAGACAGTGTTCAAACTGAAAGCAAACAAGCTTTAATATCCAAGGCCAATATGGCCGAGAAATACAAAGAACAAACTGACAAGTGTACTGCACAATTTCCTCTCCCAAGACACTGACTCATTAAATGATTTCCGCATCCCCTAATCTCTCAAATTTTAAATAAAAGTTTCCAACAAATGCCACTAGTGTGACAACAGCGATTCAAGTAACACCTGCAAACACTCTGCTCACTCAGACTGACACCACAGTTAACACTGCCATTACTCCCCTCCAGATGCTCCGGTTTCCTCCCCGGCCCAAAGGCAGACTGGTCGGTAGGTTAATTACTCATTGTAAATTGTCCCGTGATTAGGCTCGGATTGAATCGGGGGTTGCTGGGTGGTGTGGCTTGAAGGGGCAGTAGGGCCCATTCTGCACTGTGTTAGTGAAATGATTTTAGGTTAAGATTACAGAAACTGCTGCAGATGATATCGTCTACTGAAAATGACTCTACAGCACCTCCAATACATTTTTAACAGTAAGTCAACAAACATCTTCAGTAATTTACTAAATGCTGGAGGAACTCAGTGGGTTAAACAGCATCTATGGAAGGAAATAGATAGTTGATGATTTGGGTCGAGACTTTTCATCAGTTCAGGGAACAAAGAGGGCAAATAGCCAGTATAACAAAGGTAGGGGAAGGGGTGGGGCAAAAGCAGGCAGGTGAGAGCTGGGTCCATTAGAGGGGGGGGGGATAATAGACAGAGGACGGAGGTGAAGAGTGTCAAAGATATATGAAGCTGACAAATGAAAAGTGGAAGTGACAAGTAGCTGAAGATGGAATGTGATCGGGAGGACAGTGGAGGATGGAATGTGATGGGGAGGACAGTGGAGGATGGAATGTGATAGGGAGGAGAGTGGAGGATGGAATAAGATAGGGAGGAGAGTGGAGGAGGGAATGTGATGGGGAGGACAGTGGAGGATGGAATGTGATGGGGAGGAGAGTGGAGGATGGAATGTGATGGGGAGGACAGTGGAGGATGGAATGTGATAGGGAGGAGAGTGGAGGATGGAATGTGATGGGGAGGACACTGGAGGATGGAATGTGATGGGGAGGACAGTGGAGGATGGAATGTGATAGGGAGGAGAGTGGAGGATGGAATGTGATGGGGAGGACAGTGGAGGATGGAATGTGATAGGGAGGACAGTGGAGGATGGAATGTGATGGGGAGGAGAGTGGAGGATGGAATGTAATGGGGAGGAGAGTGGAGGATGGAATGTGATAGGGAGGACAGTGGAGGATGGAATGTGATGGGGAGGACAGTGGAGGATGGAATGTGATGGGGAGGACAGTGGAGGATGGAATAAGATAGGGAGGAGAGTGGAGGAGGGAATGTGATGGGGAGGACTGGAGGATGGAATGTGATGGGGAGGAGAGTGGAGGATGGAATGTGATGGGGAGGACAGTGGAGGATGGAATGTGATGGGGAGGACAGTGGAGGATGGAATGTGATGGGGAGGACAGTGGAGGATGGAATAAGATAGGGAGGAGAGTGGAGGAGGGAATGTGATGGGGAGGACAGTGGAGGATGGAATGTGATGGGGAGGAGAGTGGAGGATGGAATAAGATAGGGAGGAGAGTGGAGGATGGAATGTGATGGGGAGGACAGTGGAGGATGGAATGTGATGGGGAGGAGAGTGGAGGATGGAATGTGATGGGGAGGACAGTGGAGGATGGAATGTGATGGGGAGGACAGTGGAGGATGGAATAAGATAGGGAGGAGAGTGGAGGAGGGAATGTGATGGGGAGGACAGTGGAGGATGGAATGTGATGGGGAGGAGAGTGGAGGAGGGAATGTGATGGGGAGGACAGTGGAGGATGGAATGTGATGGGGAGGAGAGTGGAGGATGGAATAAGATAGGGAGGAGAGTGGAGGATGGAATGTGATGGGGAGGAGAGTGGAGGATGGAATGTGATGGGGAGGACAGTGGAGGATGGAATGTGATGGGGAGGACAGTGGAGGATGGAATGTGATGGGGAGGACAGTGGAGGATGGAATGTGATGGGGAGGACAGTGGAGGATGGATTGAGAAGGGGTACTGAAGGGAGGGACATGTGAATGATAGGCAGAATGAGAGGGCAAAGGATGAGACTGTGGCATAAGGGAAATAAAGTGGGCAAAGGTGAGTATTTAATGTTCATTTCATTATGTTGGACATTACCAAAATGGAATATGTGGACACCAGGCGATCTTGGCTGTTACAGCAGATAGAGAGAAGATTCTTGACGAAACCTCTTCCCCTTTGTGTCACCTTGTAGCACTGGAACAATAAATGACACCAATGTATTCAGCTGCTGAGCTCCTCCAGCATTTTGTACATTGTTCCAGGTTCCCAGTCTATCGTGTCGTCCATGTTCTGTAGATCGTTCACCTTTTCCAGTGCCTTCTGCCACGTAGTTAGCCTATCACTCCTTTCCCTTAATGCTTATTGTTCCACATTACTTATAGAACAGTACAGCAGAGGAACAGGCCCTTCAGCCCACAAAGCTGTGCCAAACTAGCTGAAAAGCAAATCAAAAAAACTCCAAAAACGAATCCCTCCTACCTACACAATATCCATATCCCTCCATCCTCCTCAGATTCATGTACCTATCTAAACGTTTCTCAAACACCTCAAACTTATTTGCATCTAGCACCAAACCAGGCAGCGCATTCCAGGTATCCACCACTCTCAAAACTTACCCCTCACATCCCCCTTGAAACTACCCCCTCTCCCCTTCAATGCATGCCCTCTGGTATTAGACATTCCTACACTGGGAAAAAGATACTCCTGTCTACACTATCTATGCCTCTCATTATCTTATACTGTAAACTTGTCTCAGACCTCCCCTCGGCCTCCGCCACTCCAAGTTTGTCCAGCCTCTCATGAAAGTACGCGCCCTTTAAACCCGGCAGCATCCCGGTAAATGTCTTCTGCACATCGTCCAAAGTCTCAATAGTGGGGCAACCAGAACTGTACACAATACTCCAGATGTGGCCTAACCAGATTCTGCAAATTTGCAACATTACTTCTTGACTTTTGAACTCAATGCATCGACTAATAAAAGCAAACATCCCATACAGAAGATGCTGGAAATGCTCAGATTTGGCAAAGTAAGAAACAAGGTTGAAGTTGCAATTTGATGAAAACTGACGGATCCTTATGGAAGGTCATAGATCAAAGATGTTTACCTCTCTCTCCAGACGCAGCCTGGCTTGTTGAGCATTTATAGAATATTCTGTTCCTTCTTGGATCACAGGATTTCATTCTCTACAGTCCCACAATCTCTTTGACCGCCCCCACCATCAGGCAGGAGGTACCATACACCAGATAAGGACCGTTACGATGGGAAGCAGCTTCTTCCCAAGGCGGTGAGACTACTGAACACCTTGCCACCACCCAAGTTCGTCACTTATGAAGCAACAGTAGTGCTTTACTTTTTCACATGTGTCATGAAAACACCTGACACTAAATGTCAATCTTCTGAAGTACATTTTGTTACTTGTTAATTGATCTGTGGTAATATTAGTTTGTGTTTCTGTGTGAGTTATATGCACTGTGTTGTGCACCTTGCTCCAGAGGAACGTTGTTTCACTGGGCAGTGTACAAGTACACAGCTGAATGACAATAAACCAAGTTTAAGGGGTTAGGCTTTGGGATTAAGGGGCTGGAGTTAGCTAAGGTTACTAGTAGGGATCAATATTTAGGTGGCATCTTTAGAGCCAATGCTTGAGGTAGAGTGTTGGCAGGAGTGGACAGTGTTTCTAGATAGGGACTGAGGGAGGGACAGTAGGAGACAGCAAGGACAATATGTCAATGGGAGACTGTAACAGTTACGGTTAGATGCAGCGGGGAAGTGCCAATAAGAGGGGAAGCAGTAATAAGAACAGGGAGAAGGATCAGAATTGGGGATGGTTGGAGTCAGCACCAAGGATTTGGGTGGAGGAAGAAGAATCTACTAGGCCAGGTGAGGTATGGTAATGGCAGTGACATGAAAAGGAGGCATTGGTGGGAGTAGAGAAATAAGAAGAGGATTCATTCTGAAAATAGGCCGTTAGCCTAACACTTTACAGTGCCAGTGACCCAGGTTCAATTCCTGCTGCTGGGTTTGTGTGTTCTCCTTGTGACTGTGTGGGTTTCCTCCAAGTGCCCTGGTTTCCACCCACAGTCCAAAGGACACACAGGTTTGTAGGTTAATTGGTCACATGGGTGTTACTGGGCAACAATAAATAAATAAAGAAAAGATACTGACTGGAGTTGGGAAGACACAGAGCTGGACACACAGGAATTCAGTGCAGAGGGGCGAAGGTAAGGCAGCAGCAGTAGACGAACTGTATTTGTAAGAGATAGTTGGAGGAATGCAGGGAGACAAGAGTGGTTCATTGTGAATCCTCCTGTGAGGAATAAGACCGAATAAGTCATTGTTTCTACCCAACTCTGTGAGATTCTATTTGAGAGAAGGGGAAGAGACAGTGACAATGAGAAAAGGGGGAAGAGTGTGTCTATGAGAAGAGGGAAAGACAGTGGTGGAAAGGGGGAGAGACTGTGTGTGGGAGAAGGAAGAACAATGATTGAGGAATGAGTATCTGAGGAAAGGGAACAGGAGGTTTAGGACAAATGGAGGAGGCAGTATCCAGAGGGAGGGTTAGAGTTGGTATCTGGGAGAGAAAACAGAGTTAGTGGTTGGGGAAGGGTACAGAGTATCTGGGAGAAGGAAGAAAAATAGGGGGAAATTGGACTTTGATGACTGGTGATGTCTGGGACAGGGTATCTAACAAGGTGCCTGGGAAATGGGGTCAGTAATTAGGGGTGGAGCTGTTGAAACCTAACCTCACATTCAGTCTGCGTGGAACCTGCTCATTCTTGACATGACTGCATGGGTCTTCCCTCTTCACCTCACAAAACCCGCTGGCTGGCTAAAATAAAAACAGAAAATTCTAGAAACACTCAGCAGGTCAGGCCACATCTGTGAAAAAAAGAAAGAGTCAACAATTCAGGGCACCGAGTCTTCAGAAGATGAGGTGGTGTTCCTCAAGCTTTTCTTGAACCTCATCATAACATCATAGACCCAAAGTCAGAGTGGGAGTGGGGTGGTAAATTAAAGTGGTAGACAGCTGGAAGTTCAGCAAACTCCTCTGGACCAAATGTAGACGTTCCGTAAACAGGTGACCACACTTGTGTTTGGTTTTTCCAACAGCGTGAATACAACATGTAGTACTCTAGACTGGAGGAAATGCAAGTGACTTGCTGCTGTCATGGTTGTTGGTAGCAAGCTGCTTTCCTGAGATGGAGGCAGAGAGGTTCAGAGAAGGAAGGGAAACGTCAGAGATGAACCACGTGAAGGGCAGGACAGGGTGGAAAAGGACAGCAAAAGTCACAAAATGGTCGAGTCCTTCATGAGTAAAGGAAACAACACCAAGACAGTCAAAGAGCAGAGCGAATGGGCCCAGGCAGGTCTAAAACAAATACCGTTCCATATATCCTATAAAAGATAGGCACAGCCCAGGCCGCGTAAGTGACCATAGACAAGGAGAAAGTGAGGAGTTCAGTAAGTTGTTTAATGTGGTAAGCTATGTGTGTTTGTGAGGGGTACTGGTTGGGCCTCTGCTCAAGGGAGAAGCAGAGGGCTCTCAGACCATCCTAATGTGCAAAGTAAAAATGAACATGATGGAATCAGGGAATGGTTAAACTGATGAAAGACGTCAATGCATCATGGATATAACTGGACCAGAGGAGAAAGGTTCGAGTCAAAGTAGGAGGAAGTACGCTTGGTGGAGCCAGAGCAAGCTGAAACAATGAGTTGTCCGGGGAAATCCTGCTTGTGGGTTTTGTGCAGGAAACAGAAATGGACTTTATGGTGCTGGGTGACTATAGAGCTGAAAATTGTGGAGAGAAGATCTGCCAGGGACATAAGGTAGGTTATTAGCCTCCCATAAATGTTTCCAGCATTTTCCATTTCATTTCAGACTTCTTGCACCTGAAGTTTTTTTTAACCCACTATAAATTCGCCCTCAGTTTCTCTTTTCATAGATGCCGACTGACTTGACGAGTGTTTAGTGTATTTTCTGTTTTTATTTCAAAAAGGGGAATTGGGCAAGCGTGAGAGTGATTAAGTTGCAAAGGTGTAGGGAAACGGCAGGGTGAAGAGACGATTCCCCTGGGAGACAGCATGGACATGACAGGCCGAATGGTCTCATTCTAGGGCAGTCACGGCCTATCACACCGGTATTTCCACTTTCAGTTAGAAGTAGGCATGAAGAGACTACCTTCCGGGAGTCATCGTCCAAAAGAAGTGGTAGACAGCGGATAATTTACACGGCCGACAACCCCCAGCCCTATCCCCGACCTTCGGCCACTCCACCAGCTCCTATCACTCACCTATTCGGACCACTCGCCCGCTCAAGCCGCGGCAGCTAATTGACAAGCTCGTTCATCAATCATTAACATCGTTTGCTACCAGCTGAGCCAATCATAGTTGACCTACAGTCCTGCCTCCGCAATTGGTTGACGACAGACTGGGCGGCGGGCCACCGGCAAGCTCAGTGACGGAAGTCGGTGTGTAACAAACGACTCGCGGACTCCTCGGGGCGTAACGCGTTTCTACTTAATTACAAAATTAAATTACAGAGTGTGCAAAGTACCGATAAGAGACATCTTGCACCACAAAGTCTTAGGTTAAAAGAAAGCTCATTTTAAGTGAAGATAATTTAGCATCTGAAATTAGAATAATTTCCAATAAAAGTTATTACACTTATTTAAATGCTGGCGTAGTCAGAGGTCAAACTGTCAACGTTGCGTTCTTTTCCTTCAGCCTGCAGGTCCGGCATACGTGCCCGGCCGGTGGAATGAGTAACACGATGAAGGGTCTCGGCCCGAAACGTCAACTGTGCTCGCTGCTGTACTCTTGGCCTGCTGAGTTCCTTCAGCGTTTTGTGTGCGTTGCATGGATTTCCAGCTACTGCGGATTTTCTCCCGTTGGTGATTCAGTCACAGGAATCCGTTTTCAGCATCATCATTTTGTGCCCTAGGCATTATGATCTCGGCCTTCCTTCTCAATGGTTCAATTTCACCTCAGAGAATGTATACAGTATTCAACCTGAAAGCCTTACTCTTCACAGACGTTTAAAAAAAAACTGAATTAGCTTAAACTATCTTTAATCTGAGAAGCTCTTGTAGGTTTTCACAAATGAAACCAAGTGAGGTGTTTTATGTTTAATGAAACCTTTAACACATTTTATTGAACGAGAACACAGACACACACACACACACACACACACACTGCTGGAGGAGCTCAGCAGGCCAGGCAACATCTGACATTTTGGACTCTATGCTATATCACTAAAACAGGCATTGTGAGTGTGTCTGGAGCTCGGACGAGCCACTCGGCTCGGGTTCTGTGTTCCTTGGGTGGAGGAACCCCAGAGGCCTCTGGCTTGTCCAGAGGGATATGAACACACTCATGGTCATGTTGTGACACCAGGGGCATGGTAGCAGAATACTCCAAATCTTGGTGGGCCTCTTTAAGGTTTACGTCTCTTACCTATAATAAGTCTTTTCTCCCCATTGCAAAACGTGGAATGGGCCATCGTAAGGGGGCCTAAGGGGATGTAAGTGCGGCATGGCGGATGAAAACAAATGAGGCAGAATGTAGGTCAACAGGAACCCAAGAGTGCTGTACGCCATGTTGGGAGGTAGTCGATAATCCAAAAGCCTGTAAAAGGTGAGTTTTCATTGATCGGTATTTATGGTGTTCAGGCCGGTGTTCACGTAGGCTCACCACTCTCACAGACGGGATTGCAGAGCAACGCTACCACATCATAGAATCTGACAGAGATTTCTTGCAGAGCAAACTGGGCCTCAGCTTGTACAAGAAAAGTGACGGCATTTTGCTCCCAAAACTCCAGCAGTTTCAGCACCTTATATTCTGTCTAAGTAGCCTCCAACTTGATGTCATGAATATTGATGTCCAGTGAAAAAAAAGATTCCCTCACCCTCCCCTCTTCTTCTATTCCCCACTGGCCTCTTTCCTCTACTCACCTGCTTATCACCTTCTCTTTCTCCTATGGTCCACTGTCCTCTCCAGCCCTTTACCTTTCCCACCCACTTATCACCTTCTTGCAATCCTCCTTCCCCTCCCACTTTCTCAGCCTGAAGCCTTTCCAATTCTGAAGAAGAGTCTTGGCCTGAAACGTCCAAACATTCTGACTGACCTGCTGAGTTCCTCCAGCAATTTGTATATGTTGCTTTGGATTTCCAGCACCTGCAGGATTTCTTGTGTTTACCAGTTCTAAGTTGTTGCTAGGTGCCAGCGAAGCCAGTCATCTGTTTGGAGATCAATGGACCCATAGATGGGGCAAGAGGGGCCCACCTAGATTCATCACCATAGAGCCCTCTGATTGGGGGGGGGGCACCACTTTCTCCTTTGTACCCTCCTCCAATTGACAGAGTCCTTTATCCCAAGCTTATGCATTTGACATCAATGGCTGAACAATCCGCCATTTGGCAAATTCTACTTCACAAGACGATCTATGCGACAGTAACACTAACCACAAAATATAAAATTGTATTTAATGTCTGAAATCCCCATGGAGGGTATTCTGCCCTCCCAACCCAGACTGACCTATTTGTGACTCCAAACCAGGAGGTAGTTGACTCTTAACTGCCAGGTCTGTTCAGTGGTAAATAAGAATGAGCAATCAGGGACTGGCAATCAATACCGGCGCAGGTCTTGATAACCACATACCAAAGTTCAAAGTAAATTTATTATCAAACTACATATATATTACCATTTTGATCAAAAAGCTCCAGAGCCTGGTCGTCTGTACCTCTCCCTCCAACTGGATCCTTGACTTCCTCACAGGAAGATGACAGTCTGCGCAGATCAGAAATAACATGTTCACCACACTGAGAATTAAGACACACGGTGCACCACAGGGATGTGTGCTTGGCCCACTACTCCACTCTCTCTGCACCCATGACTGTGGCTAGGCACAGCTCAAATCCCATCTATACATTTGCTGATGACACAACTATTGTTGGCAGAATTTCAGATGGTGACGACAGGGCGTACGTGAGTGAGATAAATCAACTAGTTGAGTGGTGTTTCAGCAACAACCTTGCATTCAACATCATTAAGATGAAAGGATTGATTGTGGACTTCAGAAAGGGTAAAATGAGGGAGCGCACATCAGTCCTCTTAGAGGGATCACAAGTGGAAAGAGTGAGCAACATCAACTTCCTGGGTGTCAATATCTCTGAGAATCTCACCTGCGTCCAATATATTGATGCAGCTACAAAGAAGGTACAACAGCGGCTATATTTCATTAGGAGTTTGAGGAGATTTGGTATGTCACCTAAAACACTCACAAATTTCTACAGATGTAGCGCGGAGAGCATTTTTACTGGCTGCTGAGGTGTGAGGGGTGGGGGGGTCTCCTGCACAGGATTAAAATAAACTGCAGATAGTTGTAAACTTAGTCAGCTCCATCATGGGCACTGGCCTAGGTAGTTTTGAGGATTCAGTTGCACAAGGAGGTCTTGAAGCTTATTGATTAGTCTTGAGGGGATGATGGTGTATGCTGAGCTGTAGTCGATAAATAGCAGCTTGATGTAGGCACCTTGCTGTCCAGATGTTCCAGGATTAAGTGAAGATCCAATGAGATGGCATCTGCTGTGGACCTGTTGCACAAGAAGGCAAACTGGAGCAGAAATAAGTCACTTCTCAGGCAGGAGTTGATATGTTTCATCACCAGCCTCTCAAAACACTTCATCATTGTGGATGTAAGTGTTACTGGACAATAGTTATTGAGGAAGGTTTCCAGTTGTTGTTCAGACAAAGCATCAGAAATGTGATCTACTTTGACAGTGGAGTGATTGTTGGTGCCAGACAGGGTGGTTTGAGTATCTCAGAAACTGCTGATCGCCTGGGATTTTCACGCACAACGGTCTCTAGGGTTTACAGAGAATGATGCAAGAAACAAGAGTCATCCAGTGAGCAGCTGTTCTGTGGATGAAAATGTTTTGTTAAAGACAGAGGTCAGAGGAGAATGGCCAGACTGATTCAAGCTGACAGGAAGGTGACAGTAACTCAAATAACCACACGTTACAATAGTAATGTGCAGAAGAGCATCCCTGAATGCACAACACATCAATCTTTGAAGTGGATGGGCTTCTGTAGCAGTCGACCACACCAGGTTTCATTCCTGTGCTTAATAAATTGACCACTGATTGTTCTTGCTGTAATCCATCAGCTTCTGTTCCAAAGCGTTCGCTGTTGTCCTCCAACTTCAGCCCAATCATTTAGTCAGTGTCCACATCTCCCTCCACACGTCCATCGTATTGTGTAAAATTCAAACAGGATACAGATAGATGCTGGACATTTATTCTTACAGATTTCCAAACATTTGGGTTTTGTGAAGGGATGGTAAGTCAATATACTCACATTTACTGGTAAAGTAGTGCCTCATTGGGTCTGCATTGGGAAATCCTGTTCATGCAGCAGTGGAAAGGAAAAGGTGAAAGAAAATTGCATTTATAGTTATCATTCAGTAATAATTCAGCATTTTCATTCATTAAGCATTTAAGCCATCTATTACAGAAGCCCAGGTTCTGTAGCTTTTCAATCAGGACTGTAAGAATGATAGTGTTAATCACTGAGCTAGAGTCAATGAACAGGATCCTAACATAGGTGTTTGTGTTGTCCAGGTGATCTAAGGCCACTTGAAGAGCCATTGAGATTGCACCTGCCGTAGACCCATTGTGGCGATAGGCAAATTACAGGGGATCCAGGAAATACAGCAGTAATATGCACAGAGTGCCTGTATACATCAGTCAAATAAACCACAGTGACTTGTTCTGGACTGTCGGTTTCTGGAGAACTATTGTAAGGGAGACTTAGAAGAAGCCCCTGCTCATTTGAGAGATCCATCAGATCCTTTATGTCCATCCTGGGGAGAGATGGACCTCCAACTAATTTTAAAAGCCACCCCATCCCTGTCACACTAAAGGTGTTAATTCAGCACTCACGGTTGTCCACGATCAATCACCCCCAGCTGGTTATTCAGACAGCTGGATGGGGTGGAACCTACTCAAAGCTGAGCCCAATTCTGATCTCGAGTCAAATTCCTCCAAGTCCACTTTGGAATTGAGACAAATCTGAAATAACTGCTTATTTCTTGAATAGTCAGGGCATCACACTTTGCAGGGAGAAGGCAGGAAAATGGGATTGAGAGGGCTAATAAACCAGCCATGATGGAATGGTGGAGCAGATTCAATAGGCCAAATGGCCTAATTCTGCTCCAATATCTTATGGACCCATGGAGGGAAAACTAGTAGTCACATAGTCATAGAACATAGCAGCACAGAAACAGGCCATTTGGCCCTTCTAGCCCATGCCAGACTATTCTGCCTATTGACCTGCACCCTGACCATCATCCTCCATTCCCTCCCCATCCATGTACCTATCCAAATTTCTTTTAAATGTTGAATTCAAACCCACATTTACCAGTTTGCTGACAGCTCATTAATTTCACCACCCTGATTGAAGCTCCCCTTCAAGTTCCCGGTAAAGATTTCACCTTGCACCCTTAACCCATGACCTTTAATTCTAATCTCACCTGAACTCCGTGGAAAAAGCCTGCTTGCATTTACCCTATCCACATCCCTCATAATTTTGTATAACTATCAAACTCCCCTCATTCACCTATGCTTTGAGGAATAAAGTCCTAGCCTACTCAACCATTCCTATAGCTCAGGTTTTCAAGTCCTGGCAACATCCTTGTGAATTCTCACTGCACTCTTTTAATCTTATTGATACCTTTCCTGTAGGTAGGTGACCAGAACTGCACACAATATTCCAAATTAGGCCTCACCAATATCTCATACACCTTCAACATAACATCCCGACTCTTGTACTCAATACTTTGATTTATGAAGGTCAATGTACCCATCACTCTCTCTTTAATCTGTGCATTGACTGAAGGAGCCAGGAAGAGGAAAGTAGTAATCTGAATATGCCCAATCACCCTAGAGTCCACTGAAAGAAAGGCCCGTGGCACTTCTCATATCTTCTCATTTGAACCTACTCAGCACTTTACAGCTAAGAGTGTGCTTGTCACTCATAGAAAGCCCAGCAGCGAATTATATACATTACTGGAAGTTTACACAAACAACACTGTGTACATGACGTGGAGTGAGGGGTAGATGGGATTCTGGGAAGAATTCCCCCAATTTCTCCTTGAAATGTTGCCCTGGAATCTGTTAAATTCTCCAGACAGACAGGAAGTATCGCAGTAATGTTTCACGTTTAAGAAAGCGCTCAGGTGAGACAATGATCAACTGTATCATGGCAAACTTGCAGCCTCTGAGGATGAAGTGAGTCTGGAAATGCCTTTGCCAGCGCAGGTGCATTGAGACTGTGCTGTTCGGTCACTGGGAGATGGCACCAGGTCCTTCATCCACAAATAGAACAGCAAATCACAGACCTCACCCACCTCCCCAGGACAATTACCAGGTTCACAGAATGCCGAAGACTTCCGGAATTAAAATAAAATAAACTTTTTTTTTAAAAAAACCTTTTTGCTTGCAGCTGTTCATGAGGATGATCTAATAAGTAGTTTGACAGATTGCAACATACTCAGACAGAAGCAAAAGAACTACGATCAGGTACAGCAACACGCCAGTTAGTCAATTTGCTCTTCTTTGTGCCCGGTCAGCAATTACTGAAGGAATTGATCCAAATCCCCATTTACCTATAGGAGTTGGGGAAAATGCTGTCCATAAATTTCAAATTATGGTAGAGGTGTCCCCTGCTTTACGCCACTGCTTTTACAAAAGACCTACATTAGTAGCCTGTTTTCACATTATAAAGAGGATTTTCGCTTTTACGAAAATTTTTCCCATATAAATTAATGGTTCTTTGCTTTACGCCATTTCAGCTTAAGAAATGTTTCATTCTCCCTTTGTAAAGGGAGGGACACCTGTATTGATTTTACTCCATCACAAACCATATATTGGTCATGTGACTATCCTGCACAGTACCCACATCCAAGGAGAATGCTGACAGATTCCCCAATGAGCCTCACTGGAGCTAATCTCATGAAGGACCGTTGTTCTCAATCCCAGCCTGACACTTCCTTTCTACAGGAATTAAACGATTGTAACTAATACTGTTAGAGTGAAAATCAATTTCTCCAAATCTTCCACCTTGTCCCATCACAAATCCTCCTTGAGTGAACAGAGCAGTTTGTGAGGGACCAACTGAGTTTGAGTGTCTCATCAGGCTCTAATATAAACTGAGGGTGTTAACTAATGGGAGTCTAACACGACTGATATACGTAAACAACCTAAGCCATTAAATTGAATATTAGAAAGGCAAAGTCTGTGCAGATGCAGCAACAAAACTCTCTGCTTTTTGAACTCAACACATGCAAGTGTTCACTCTAAGCACAGTGCTGTGTAAGTGCATGTGTCTTTCAGTCAGAAACTGTTTGGCAAAGCTCTCCTGCCCCAATTAAGCCACAGAGTAAACAAATGGAATCCTGACTATTTTCCAGGTTAGTTTTTGTTTATATTTATTTAGTTATTTATATAACTGTACAGTTTATATAAATAATATATAATATATATAATAGTTTATAAACTGTAAATTTACAGTTTATATTAATTTGTTTACAGTTTGGAATCGGCCCTTCCAGCCCTTTAAGCATCGTCGGCCAGCAATTTAACCCTAGCCTAATCATGGGACAATTAACAATGAACAATTAACCTCTTTAGATTGTGGGAGGAAACTGGAGCACCTGGAGGAAACCAACAATGTCACAGGGAGAATTACACACTCCCTACAGACAGCGATGGGAATTGAACCCGGATCGCTGGTACTGTAAGGTGTTGTGCTAACCACTACACTACCGTGCTACCCTTTCTTTAAAGTTTATCTCAAATAAGCAGCTGTCCCGATTAAACAATGACGCAATTAACCAGAATCCACTGTAATACCATCCCCTAGGGTACCAACACTGCTGAGAAAGAAAGTATTACTATTCCATGAAGCATCAGCTTTGGTGAAGAATACCAGATCTTTGGTTCTATGCAGTGTTTCTCCATTGGTAGAGCAGGACATTCCTACAGAAACAATTAATGAGCCACCATATCAGCTATTTGCTTAAATAATCCCAGTTTCTTTTCAGTGCAGATTTAAAAACACATTCACTTTCTCCTCACATCAGATCGTAAATCTGCACAAAGCAGTAGAGCCACCACTGTTATCCTGAACCTAAATACAAAAAAATTATATATACACAAACAAAATAATGGATAAATAATATTGAGAATGAGCTGTGGAGTCCTCTAAAGTTAGTCCCTATGTTGTGGAATCAGTTCAGTGCTGGGGTGAGTGAATTATCCCCTCTGGGTCAGGAACCTAATGGCTGAGGGGTAATAACTGTTCCTGAACCTGGCGGTGTGGGTCCTCAGGCTCCTGTACCTCTTTCTCGATGACAGCAGTGTGAAGAGAGCATGCTCGGGATGGTGCAGGTCCTTGAAGATGAATCCTGCTTTCCTGCACCAGCGCACTTTGTAAATGTGTTCAAGTGATGGAGATGGACTGGACTGTATCCACTACTTTTTGTAGGCTTTTCTGTTCAAGGATACTGGTTTTCCCATACCAGACTGTGATACAACCAGTCAGTATACCCTCCACCATGCATCTATATACGGTGCCTATAAAAAGTATTCAAATCCTTTGGAAGTTTTCATCTTTTATTGTTCTACAACATTGAATCACAATGGATTTAATTTGGCTTTTTTTTGACACTGAACAACAGAAAAAGACTCTTTCATGACAAAGTGAAAACAGATCTCTACAAAGTGATCTACATTAATTACAAATATAAAACAAAAATAATTGATTGCATAAGTATCCATCCCCTTTAATACACAAAATCATCATTGGTGCAGCCAACTGGTTTTAGAAGTTACATAGTTAAATGGTGATCACCGTGTGTAATCAAGGTGTTTTAATTGATTGTAGTAAAAATACACCTGTATCTAGAAGGTCCAACTGTTGGTGAGTCAGTATCCTGGCAAAAACTACACCATGAAGACAAAAGAACACTCCAAGCAACTCTGCAAAAAAATTATTGAAAAGCACAAGTCAGGAGATGGATACAAAAAAATTTCCAAGTCACTGAATATCCCTTGGAGTGCAGTTAAATCAGTCATCAAGAAATGGAAAGAATATGGTACAGCTGTAAATCTGCCTAGAGCAGGCCGTCCTCAAAAACTGAGTGATCGTGCAAGAAGGTGACTAGTGAGGGAGACCACCAAGAAGCCCATTACAACTCTGGAGGAGTTACAAGCTTCAGTGGCTGAGATGGGAAAGAATGCACACACAACAACTGTTGCCCAGGTGCTTCACCAGTCGCAGCTTTATGGGAGAGTGGCAAAGGGAAAGCTACAGTTGAAAAAGAAATTCACACGAAATCTCAGCTAGAGTTTGCCGGAAGGCGTGTGGGAGCCTCTGTAGTCAACTGGTAGAAGGTTATATGGTCTGATGAAACCAAAATTAAGCTTTACAGCCATCAGGCTAAATGCTACATTTGGCATAAGCCAAACACCACACATCATCAAAGATACACCAACCCTACTGTGAAGAATGGTGGAGACTGCATCACGCTGTGGGGACTCTTCACTGCAGCAGGCCCTGGAAGGTCTGTGAAGGTAGAGGGTAAAATGAATGCAGCAAAATACAGGGAAATCCTGGAAGAAATCCTGTTGCAGTCTGCAAGAGAACTACAACTTGGGAGATTTGTTTTCCAACTAGACAATGAACCCAAGTATAAAGCCAAAGCTACACAGAAATGGTTTAAAAACAACATAGTTAATGTCCTGGAGTGGCCAATTCAGAGTCCAGACCTCAATCCAACTGAGAATTTGTGGCCGGACTTGAAAAGGGCTGTTCACTCATGATCCCCAAGCAGTTTTTGTAAAAAACTGGGAAAAGTTGCAGTGTCCAGATGTGCAACTGTCAAGAGATCTATCCACACAGACTCAAGGCTGTAATTGTTACCCAAGGTGCATCTACTAAATACTGAGTTGAACGGGGTGAATACTTATGCAATCAATTATTGTTTGTTTTATATTTGTAATTAATTTAGATCATTGTAGAGATCTGTTTTCAATTTGACATGAAAGAGTCTTTTTCTGTTGATCAGTGTCAAATAAAAGCCAAACTCCACTGTGGTTCAATGTTGTAAAACAATAAAACATGAGAACTTCTGGAGGGGGGGGGGGGTGAATACTGTAAGTCTGCCAAAGTTTTAAATGACATGCCAAATCTTCAAAGACTTCTAAGAAAGTAGAGGTACTTCCGTGCTGGACTGAGGACACATCCTCTGAAATGACAACGCCAAGGAATTTAAAGTTACTGACCCTCTCCACCTCTGATCCTGATGACAGGGATCAGGAGTGTGAACCACTCGCACAGCCACTCCGGGATGAATATCTGTTATCTGTAAGTAGGGGCCGTGCACAATCCTGATTTGATGGGGGCGGATGTGAGAAGCACAGAAGAACATCTGGTAAAACTTCTGACATGCCTGTTTCGCTGCCGCTGCTACTGTGCAATCGAAAAATCTCTGGAGAGGAAGGCCCCGAATCCTCGGCTTTGCCTGTTGCTTGGCGGCCGGGGCTGAGGTCGAAGCACTCGGCAGAGATGGTGCTGGGTGTCGGTGGGCTGGTCAGAAGCTCAAAGTTTTTCAGACGGATCCAGAGTTGGCTGTGGTCGGATGCTTCCAGAGGCTGCATCAGGAAGCTTTGCGGCGCTGGAGGTTCATGGCAGGAAGAGTTTTTCTTCCTTCTACCGTCTACGTGAGATGATGGGCTATCGAGGACTTTGAGACTCTCTTTTACCATGTCCATGGTCTGCCCTTGTCAAATGACGGTATTGCTTTGCACTGTTGTAACTATATGTTATAATTATGTGGTTTTTGTAAGTTAGTCTTGGCCTGTCTTGTGTTTTTGTGATACCATACTGGAGGAACATTGTATCATTTCTTAATGCATGCATTACTAAATGACAATAAATGAGGACTGAGTGTCCTCACAATCTAATCTAACCATTTCTCCTTTTGGAATTGAGCATTTCCACCTCCTTAAAAAAGCACGCATCAAATGGGATGGACTGTTTGGTACAGTTCATGGTGTTATGACTGACATTAAACTATTAAAATAACATCTTGTAATCTTTACCTCCATCCAGATTCTAGAAAGGGTGATACAAAGATGCAGTCAACTACAGCCACCGGATACTGAACAGGAGATACGAGACATTAAGTACGTGGCAGAGCAGCAATAAAAGTGAGAGGGGCACAGTGGGAAAGGGGTAGGAAAACGTTCAAGTTCCGATTTATCCACGATCCTAATGACTGCACTGATACTGATCAGTACAGAATAACCAGGTTTAGAAGGAAGAATAACTGCTAGGATCCTGATGAAGGGTCTGAGCCCAAAACCTCTCCAGAGATGCAGCCTGAGCTGCTGAGCTCCTCCAGCATTTTGAGTGCTACTCTGGATTTCCAGCGTCTGCACAATCTCCAGTGTTTGTGTTGTGTTGCTCAGATCCTTCGCCTCTATTGACCATTTCTAGACTGTGAGGGAAGAGTTGAACTTGGCAGAGAAATTAAATGCCCAACTCACCGTCATGTATTTAGTGAGGACCAGTAACAGTCAGCACATTCAGGAGAAGGAGCAGAGAGAAACGGAACCACCAAAGGGTGGGGTGGGCAATATTGAGCAGGAGGGGTATGGAGTGTCCTCACACGGGTCAGTAACTAATGGTCCCCATTTGTGTTTCTACATAGACAAGCTATGGTTGAGATGCAGGAACAGATTCGGAATCCGTGTTCCTGCAGCAGCAGAAGCGAAACCATTGACAAGAGAGGTCAGTCTGAACAACAATGAATTTATTACCTCGTATTGAACTTATTTCAAAATGATTCCTCTCATTTGAAAGGGGAGCAGGAGCTAGCACACATTAACAATGTATTCATGGTCAAGTTTTGAATGTGTGCCCACTAATCCTTTTCTCTATCCTGAGAGCATTCCCTGCTATGTAGGTGTTATGAGGCTCAGTATTTTATTTACATTATTATTCCATTTTGGTAGAAGATAAAGACCACTTTAAACCACCAGAGGACTGGTGTTTGCAGAGATGAAACTGGCCAGTAATTGTGTCAGTACACCCTCAGTCACATAGTACTGAGCTTTAGTCCACTGCTGGCCATTCAGGAAACTGTAAGAAATTATGTTGCTTTCTTCTATTACTGTTAGAAGCTGTAACTATCTCCCTTCTCTTTCCCTCTAATAGTTCAGTAGATGAAGATATTGTCCCATGTGGTGGTACTGAATGTCAGAGCAGAAGAATCACTAATCAAGTCCAGATATCATGTGCCATCTTAACCAAGATCAACATGCAAGGCGCTATCACAGTGACCTGCTGCATGAGTTGATGACAATTGGGTCCATTCAGCTAATTAGGCCCATTCTCCTGCCTTCTCTCCATAACCTTTAAAATCTTTACTAATCAAGAACCCATCAACCTCTTCTTTAAATATACCCAATGAGTTGGCCTTCACAGCCATCTACGGCAATGAATTCCACAGATTCACCACCCTCTGGCTGAAGAAATTACTCTTTGCCTCCATTCTAAATAGATGTCATTCTATTCTGAAGCTGTGCCCTCTTGTTCCTAAAACCCTCATAAGATCTGAGATAAGTGACTTGTTATAACTAACTTCCTTTCTCATATTCCCAGTTCTGATGAAGGGCTTTTGACTGAAGCATTAACTCTTTCGCTTTTCATAGATACTGTCTGTTTGGCTAAACTTCCAGTATGTACTGTCTTTGAGTCAGTAGCATGAACTCACTTTCCAGGACCAGCTTAATGCTACACGTCTCCTACACTCCCTATTCACAACCTCAAGTTCCAGTCCCTAGGAAACTGTTCACAAACCAGGAAAGGGGTTGAGCGCCCAAGTTGGTGCAGTCTTTCATTGATTCCATGATGGATTTAATGAGTATGCCCACAAGAAAATTAATCTCAGGGTTGTATATGGTATATGTACTTTGATAATAAATTTACTTTGAACACCTTGGGCTATGTAACCTTCTATTACATTGCTTGTGCATTTGGGGTAATAACTCGGATTCAGCTCTTTACCTGGTAATTATTACATCCCCGACATTTTCACATAGCAGGATAAAATATCATACTCACCCACATCACAACTTAACAAGCCTGCTAATTTTAACTTTTATAGTTTAATGGCTGAGAACATGAGGTTTCCTGGTGCCCAATCCCAGCCTGTATAGGAGGCAGAAAAGTTTTAGTAAAGGGTAATAACTAAGAGATAATCATCTATCTGCTGTTCTATGACTGGGGATGGTGGGGAAATGGGTGACATGCTTGTGTATTGAACAATATATCTGTGATGCTAAATGTGGCCAATGGAATTGGGAGATTCCTCCTCCAGTGTGGAACTTATCCAGATTAGAAACCATAGGTAGTTTGCAATCTCCTGCTTTACAGTTTAAATAATGGCCAATTCTAGTTCTTAACCATTTGTGCTCATGTGATTTTTCTACCTTCACACGGAACCACAGCATGAAGCTGTGGATGGACAACAAACTTGTCTTGCATAGCACCTGTACGGGAGATAAGACCTTTCAAAGCTTCTCCCAACCCATATGACATCAAGGTGAAGTGTGAGGTAAGAGGAGAGAGATTCAGTCAGCTATCTTGCTGGATGTCAGCTAAGAACTCAGAACCATAACTTAGACCCTCATTCATCAAGAATGTCCAGTGTGTCTTGAACCTTCATGCTCAGAGGGGAGGGGTATCACAAAGTTGAGGCTCGCTCCAGAGTTCAGTGTTAGAAAGAAAAGCTGTCTCAACCTGCTTTGTAACAAATGCCAACAGATTGATCTTTGGTTAAAATTGTAATCCTCACAGTAACTACAGTGTAAATCCACTGTTTCCTCCAGTCCACCCGCTGGATTTTCTGATGGGATCAGGAAGTGGGTGAAATGCAACAATTAGCATGCTGTGAGCTGGTCTAGTTCAAACTGTGGCAATACAAAAGTACATTTTGGGTCAATAAAGCAAGATGGAAATCCAGATAGATTCCAGTAAATGGGACTGGTTGCATTCAAGAGGAGAATATTGCAAGTAGGACTCTTTGTGGATACATGTTACTCTCCAAGATTCTTTCTCCCCCTCCCTCAGACCAAAAAGATTGAATAATTCCACTGAACAGAGACGAGGAGGAATTTCTTTAGCCCGAGGGTGGTAAATCTGTGGAATTCATTACCATAGATGGGCATGAAGGCCAAGTCATTGAAAATATTTAAAGCTGAGCTTGATAGGTTCTAGAATAGTAAAGGTGTCAAAGATTACAGGAAGGAGGAAGAATGGGATAGGGAAAATAAATCAGCCATAATTCAAATGGCAAAGTAGACTATTGGGCAGAATGGCCAAATTCTGCCCTATGTCTTATGGTCATCCATAAACATATTTTAAATGCAGCCAATATTTGGATAATTCAGAGACAACAGGGATGCCAAAACAATTGGGAATTGATTTAAGTTAATTAGAAGAAAGATTAGAGGGAAATTCAGTAAAACTTTAAACCCAGAAAATGGTGGTTGGGGTGGGGGATCTCAATGCCTGAGAACTGAAGGAACCAAAAGCCTTCATCACATTCACAAAGTGACTGCGTGATGTGTTACAAATGTGAGAGAATCAAAGGGCAGAGATGTGAGATTAACACTGCAGGAGCAGGCCACAGCCTCAATTCAGTGCAGAGCCAAGTAAAGGTCAAGGAATAGTAAGCAGAACTAGTCCGTCCCTTGCCTCTGTTCCTGACATCCAATCTGGCTCAGTGCTTAAATTGTCCAAATATCAGGTCATTCCTCACTCTCAGACCTCTCTGGGACCTGGACTCTGCTGCCTGCTGGACCAGTACCAGACCTTTCCAATTTGGTCCAGCGATTAAAATCAAACACCATGTCTTTCCTCACTTTTGGGGGCACCCCGACCCCACCTCCACATCCACTCACCTCACCTCTCCATTGTTCAATGATTGTTATAAAAAAGTATTATTAATGAAGTATTTAGTAGATTTGTTTAGTTTGCCAGTAGTCACTGTGCTTCATCAATGCCATCTTAAACCTCTAGGTTATTGTTATTGGTTTTGCTTAATGGTGCTACCTTCAATGAATCATTAATATGGTCTTTTGAACCAGAGTCAAAATACATGGGGAGGGGTGTTTTAAAAAAAGGCAAATTTTATACTAGTAACATCTAGTAACAAATTAGAAACACATATACATTTTGCTCCCATATTTCTGATAATTTAGATCATTTTAAAGTAATAAAATTGACATTCCAAAAGTGAACAGTGGACTGAAATAATGCCTCTCAGCCCCTGCCACGTCAGCCTTTCAAAGGCAAAAGCTGTCTTGTGTTCCAGTGGTTAGGATACCTTTTAGAGATTCATGTTTAAAGATGCCTTCCAGGATATCCCAAAGTCTTCGAGTCCTTTTCAATATAGTTCTTGAATTTTTATTACACTGGACAACAATTTTTTTTCAAAAGTGTTGCTTCCCCAGAATTTTTTGTTTATGATAAGACTGCTTGAAGATGAACAAAAATAGAACTTCAGACTACTTGTATCACGTAGGAATTTGGAGAAACAACAAATTAACTTTTATTGAATATAATGTGTTTAATTGCATAATGGTGCTGATGCTTTGCAATAGTTCTACGAAGTTAAAAATATTTTGTTATTGATTTTCATTTGTACTCAGTGTCTGAGGCTTCTCGCTTAAGTGTCCAACAATAATTTGCCAGCATTGATGGATTCCAGTTGCCCTGGTATCTTTTCTCCAAGACTGCAATGTCCTGGTGAAACCTTTCACCATGCTTGTCACTAACAGCACCAAGATTTGCAGGGGGAAGTCTAAATAGGAATGCAGAAAATGAATCTTTAGTGACATGTTGCATTTCATGGTTTTATATGTTTGAAGCATGCTTTCAACCAGCTGCATGTAGTTTGGTGCTCTGAAGATGCCGAGAAAAAATTCAACAACTTCCTTGAATGCCTTCCATGTGATTTTCTCCGGTTCCACTAGAAATTCTTCAAATTGCCTGTCATTGATGATCTGTTTGATTTGCAGACCAACTAAAATGCTTTCCATAATCTTGGCATCAGTAATTCTGAGAAGCATCTTTCTCAAATATCAAAATCCTTCAAAGAAATGTTTGTGCCTAGTGATAGCAAATTCCATCCTTACAGTCCTGAACCCAATAATTATTACTAAAACCTGTCCTGTTATGCAGCAGCCGTGCCACCTAAGCATGCCCAAGCATGCCTCGACAAGATAGGAAACTTTCCAGCTTACATTGTAGGCAACATTTTAATTGACTTGAATTATGAATTGAAATAATAAGCATAAATTATTTCAAAAAATAGTGGATAGGGAAATTTCATGGTGATTTCATGATCAGTAGCCCAAAATTCATGATACTGTACACCTAAAGGTATTCAGGAAGCAAAATCTTTGTTGTTCAGTGTTATGAAATGAGACATTCCCATCAATTTCTAATCAGAAAAGGGATACACAGATATACAAATCAACCAGGGTTCTTTGAGTGAAAAGTGGTAAGAACACTTACCAGATCTGTGAAGAGATTTCCTGTCTACCCCTCTCCCAACTTGTTTTCCACTTTCCGAGTGCTGCTGAGATCTATCTGTGACCTGAAACATGAACTCTATTTCTCTTGTCACAGATGCTGCCTGACATACTGACCACTTCCGACATTTTCTATTTTAGTGTTCCAGTATTTACAGATTTTGATTTTCTTTCCAAGTGGTGTGTGTTGAACCCTGCTGAAAGGAGTTATACAGAGAAAAGTCTGTGCTTTGTTGGAATCAGTGAGAGAATTAATTAATTATGAGGATCTATCCAACAAAGACTTTTAAATTAACTTTTTAATGTTATTGAGATGTATTTAAATTTCCCCATTTGTACACATTACTGAACAGTAGTGACCACTGCATAATTCCTCTCATAATACAAATATGCCTTATTCTAGCATCACCAAATTTAGGCAAAACACCCTTCATGTTTGTAAATAAAAAGGGTATTCTGTCCTATCCTTTAATATCATGCCATCAGAAGAGATTCCCAGTTACACAGTTCTGCCCTCAAAGGGGAGGGTGTTTATAGAGTTGACCCATGACCCATTTTAATTTAAAGTGCATTATCAAATTTCCCCACCATAATCAAGATGCCCAAAACCCCAGGACAGGAAGGAGGAAGTTCTCTCCAGACTGCGATGCCAAATGAAACATTCTCAAAGGATTAAAACATGCTAGGAACGTTTCAAGACTAACTGTAAACTATTTGGTTTACTAGTACTGCACTGTGCACTTTAGGAAGGCAACCCCACTTGAGAGCAAGTTTGGTTCCTGGGAGCTTCCTGGTAATTTATGGATCAGTGCTGTTAGGGAACCAGGAAATCATTTGGACACTAATCAAGCGATACACAGGCCTTCCTAAAATAGCACAGCTGGAGAAACTTTCAGTAGTACATGCACAGTAACTTCAAGAATGAACTGTGAGAATACAAATATCATTTAAACACCAGTGATAAAATCGATATTCGCTCAAAGCAAACGCATTAAGGTTCAAGCAGATGGATTGTAATTTCCAACCAATTTCACAATAATATTCATCATTTCAAATTCAGGCATGTTTATAAATAGAGCAAGAAATTATGCACATGATTTTTCCAAAACCTAGCAGCATTATATTTAAGTAAAATGTAAAAGTGGGTAACTAGAATGAGGCACAGCCAGTCTTAGATATCTGATCATACTATGATTCAATCACACAGTGATAAGAGGGATTAAACAAAATGGCTCAAGAGTTAGGAAAGTAGTTGTTTGTTATTTGGGCTGGTCTCTACTGGGTTGCTGTAAACATACAGGAGAGTTTCTGTGTGGGCGGGGGGGGGGGGGGAGAGGAGGGGGTGAAAAGTTGGCTCCAAATTACTGTTGCTACTCAAAACAGCTCCCAATATTCTCCACAGTTAAACAATCTGACAGCATTCACCAATTACAATTCACTCCTTCCATTGAGAGAGCTGAGGGAAAGGATTTCAAAGGGTATAAGGAGTCAAGTCTTCAATGTGGAGGTTTGAAGAAAGGAGAGAGGATGGCAAGAAGAATAAACACTAAACAAGGGGGAGGAGTCATGGAAAGAACTTCCAACACAATTTAGGTAGGACCAAAGAAACAATACGAGAATGCCGCCTTACAGCCCTTGTCCTGCTTCTTCTACAAGAAATGAGACTTCAAGTTAACTAACCCTCCCAAGCCAATGGTTGCGGTCCTCAGACAGGTGAGAGGCAGCATCATTTATCAGAATTAGATTACTCATTGGAAAAATACCTCTTGATGTGCCTACACTCAGCTCAAAAATACTTGTTGATAAAGCATTCATATTACATCTGGAGAAACCAATACTGGAGCACAGTCCTGCTCTGAGACGTTCAAAGCAACATTTCAAATGCATATTTAGGGAAAATAATCTGCATTAATCCAGTAGCATCAGTCACTAAGCTAAGCATTTCTCATTCAATGAATTCCACTGAGTAACAATTGTATTATAGGTAAATATGGTAGGATGGTGTACATAAGCAACAATGAGATATTTAATCCTTTCTGGTTGAGGGAGGAACATTGGCCAAGATGGCAGAAGAACTCTCTTGCTTTTCTCTGAACAGTAACAGGGGCCATTAGGAGCTGTTTGAATGGCTAGAAGCACAAGAGTTCGAAAGGGTGTGGGAGACGGAAAATGTAGCCAACAAATGATTCACTAACAGGATAGATATGTCAAGGTTACTCTTTTAGATGTAATCAGCCTGATCAAGATGCAGAAATATTTTATATCTAGTTTGTCACTAGAGTAGAAATGTTCCATATTAATACCATGGAGTAATCCACTGCAACCTATTCATGCCTTATAAACTCAATCACTGTGCATGGAGCATTTGCAAATTCCACAGCTAGCTATGTGGCAACAGTGAAACAAAATCTCCATGTAGTTAATGTAATCACCACATAATAATAGGCACTCATTGACAAGATGATCAAGGTATCTGTAGTTGAGTTTGTTAGCAAGAGAGATGGCCATTTGTTTGAACAGAGTTAATTGAGAACCTTTAGTGCTCTCGACAGCTCTGCAATTTGATTAACGTTGTACACTCCCTGAAGTGCAGAAAACCTGTCGGGTGAACCACAGTGATCCTAGCTGTGAACGCTCATGGCTCCACCACACTGAAAGGTGACAACAGAAAGGCTGTGACAACATTGATTCATATTCCACCTTCCCTCCCCTAATCTACAATCTTTTTGTTGTTTCAAATTAAGTTTCTAGGCAAAATGCTTCCAAAAAAGTACCATACATACTAAAAATACTGTGCAGTTACCTTCCCTATTCTTAAAACAATTATTTGTTAACATGATGCAACAGCTCACCATCATGGTGGCCCACTGTCCCACTAACAATTTGGTCCTGAGTTTAGCAGTAAAAGACTGCAATGTAGCAATTAGCAAATTTTATGAACTGAACCCACAAAAAGTGGCAATACTATAAGCCCTCTTCAGCTAATGACGATTTATAAAGCCTGGCTGTTCATAAGATGTGGCAGTGGGAAGAGTACACTGTAGTGTGAATATCCCAATGCCAGCCAATGTCTCCAATGCAGGAATCATTAATTGATTTTCACCTGCTTGTACCTCAGTCCTGGTAAACTGATCCTCAGGATGTTTTCCTAAACACTACAGATATTTTAACTCTGGGGGTGCGGGGTTGTGGGTGGAAGGCATGGGTGGTGAGGAGGGAAGGAGCCACAGGGAAATGCACATAGCTGTGCTTCAGATCAAAGGCTCAGTCCAGAAATAAAAACTATATCAAAAATAGAAATTGAAACAGACAGAATAAATAATACAAACTAAGTAGTTATGTAATTAGACTGCTCTTACTTGTTAGCTCAATTAATAATTATAGACAACACTTTGTGAGTCATTAGGATCAGTAGTTACGTTTCGAGGTCTGTGATTAGCGTTGATAGCCAGCAGTAACATGATTGAAAGTACAGATTATACAATGGGTTACGTGGGGAGCAGAACTCCCTTTGGAGCCAGTGTAAAATTCACAAGCTCCAATGCAGTTTAAGTGCCACATGAATAGGAACAGAGCAGAAGGAGCTTTGCAATGACAGTCTTGACCAAAGAAAAAAAGAGAAGAGCACCTTTACCAACGCCCTGTGACCCAAGTTAGATTTTAATGTCAGTTATTGCCGAATCTGGGCCAGTTTTATCTGCTTGAACCCAGTTTCAAACTAGGCCCCAGCAAAAAATTTTTATCCCTCAAGAAGACTTATCACCAAGAAAATGGAGAACCTAAACCCAGGGTAAAAGGCATCCCAATCCTAGTACCAATCAAAAGTAAAATACTTCCAATGAAGGATAAAGCATTAGAATTTAAAAAATGTCACTGCAATGCAAACAGCTGTCTGTGTGGATCTGACAAGAAGCAAATCCTGGTTTTTAAAAATCCATTAAATGTTCTTCCTTTGTTCAGAGTACGCCTCTTATCGCACTATTTTGTAAATTAATCGACCAATCAAAATAGATAAATGATACCCATTCTTAAAGAGAAATATTTGCCTTTCCTTTTTCCTAAATAAAGATCTGATTTGCCATTCACCTAAGCCATTCGGGTCACAACACTGCCAGTTTAATGTTGAAACACAGTGCTGTGGGCAAAGGAGTGCTACAGTGTGACAATCTATGATCTGTACTGACATAGTACGTGTCAACACTCACGCAGGTAAAGAGAACTTTGATTTTTGACTCCCTCCTGTGCACAGTTTGAGCCACAGTAAGTGAATTCAAAGAGGTAGCTCCATAAACTGAAGTGCTGTACTTCTCAGGGAGAAGAGTTGGGGAAAAGATGCAAAATTCAGCAAAGGAGTCTCTATTTGCAATCTGCCAAAGGAACAATGGATCCAGACAATCAGTCTTCGGTAATCTGGACCCAGGGAAGTGATGACAGGCAGGATTCCCAACCTTTAACTGGAATTCTATAGCAAAATGCATCACAAATAAAGCATCAGACTTGGCAACCATTCCCCATCTGTCTCCCTATGAACTACTCCCTATTATCAAGTTTACACTATGTAAAGGATTGATCAAGGGTGAGGGGACCACTCAGTGAGCTCTCAGAATACAAGTCAGCACCTCAGCAATATCTGCATCAATACATTACATAAGTGGTTTCAATATCAACCCCAGCTTGAAACTGTCAATGCCTTGAAAAGTCTGCATCACACAGACCTATAAATGACATGCACAATTTCAGCCACATTATAAAAGGGAAAAACAAGCTAATCATTCTCAGGAAGAGTTCTACCAGTCTCATAGTAAAAGCTACACAGAAGGGATAATGATTGCCATGACTCCACTTCATTATGGAAAAACACCAGATATAAATATTGGAACATTCCAAGAGGACCCCTAGTTTGTTCCCTGTTGAAACATACAGTAGCAGGCACAGATATTTAATTGCAAGTCCATTGTTCACTAGAGAAAAACAAATTCTTCAGTGCTGCTCTGCTTCGACTTCCCTGCTCTTTCAGACTTGGAGATTCGCACAGTTGTATCCGGTTTGCAAATGCAGCGTTCATCCAGACCGTAATCCTGAGCACAACCTTCTGCAAAGGTGAAAATAGGGTACTTCTCTTTCAAAGGTGAGGAGCCTAAAACCTAAAGAAAAACAAAATCATTTGCTGTTGTTCTATTCCTGATTGTACACATCTCCGTGAATCATATTCCATCAAAGCCAATCGGGTAGCTGATAGGTCTTAAAGTGTCTATTACTGAAGGTGAATTTCCCTCTCCAATTTCCTCTAATGTACATCAAATCCCAGATATGACAACTTTGTACTGTTTCCACAGTCCGTCTCCATTTCTCAGTGAATTACACTTTTCTTGGGCAAATATTATTATTAGTGACTGTCTGAGCTATCTTAATTATATGTGCTATGTGTGACTTGTATAACTGTTTTGCACTTTGGTCCCAGGAGAATGCTGTTTACATGTGCATGTGGAATGATAATTAAACTTGAACTTGAGTGTCCAACAAAAGTGGTCTTGTAAACTGATCAATGACATGTGCTGTACTGATTTCAGAAACCAAATACATTTACAATTGAAGCCATTCGATGATGAATCACAAGTAGACTTACTGTCACCAGACTAACAACATTCATGCTACACTAGAAAATCCACCATGTTGCATTTATTGTGACTTATGGGTCACTTTAACTATGATGTACATGGATAGTTATTTAACTTTACTACAATACAAATCAAAATTTTAATTTCATCAAACATAATTCTCCAAAGTTGTAGCTTAATTCCAACATTAGCTTCAGAGTCATCTCCTTTGGCTCCACTCCAAGTTTCATATTGTTTATAAATTTGAATTCTGAATCTACACTGATTCACTAACCTAAAAGATGTGGTTCCAATACAAAATGCCCAATGCTCCCACTCAGCTTTCTATTCCAGTCCAATGTAACTCCTCCAACAACACCACCTACTGCTGTCTGTTAAAACTTCCCTCTGACCAGCAACACTGAGTTACTAATATCCATGCAGAGAACTTTATGAAGTTCCCCAGCCTGCTCTCCAGAAGGCAAGCATTCTGTGGATTAACACCAACAATGGTGTGACAACACTTAACCAATACTGATTAAAAAGGCTGAACACACCTCAAGCAAATAGCAATCAAGAGAGAACAGAAGAACAGCAACTAGTTTATTTTAGAGTTAATACATACGCCTACAGTTACAACCACAAGACCCATTTGATCAGTATTGAGATACTGCCCATCGAGACTGCTCCACCATTTGATGAACGCCAATTCATTCTTCTTCTCAACTGCATTCTTCTGCCTTATCTCCATAACCTTTAATGCCCTTAGTAATCAAGAACGTATCAAACTAGTTTAAATATATCCAATGATGACCTCCACAGCCTTTTGTGGTAATGAATTCCACAGATTCACCACCCTATGGCTAAAGAAATTTCTCCTAAATAGATCTCCTCATATTCAGAGGCTGTGCTGCTTGGTGCTAGACTCCCCTACTATAGGAACATAATGTCTATATCCAGTCTATCAGGCCTTTCAGTGTTCAGCAGGCTTCAATGACATTCCCACACCTCCCCAATCCTTCTCAACTCCAACAAGGCACAGAGCCATCAAATGCTCCTCATACATTAACCCTTTCGTTCCTAGGATTATTCTCATGAACCTCCAGCAAACCCCCTCCAATGCCAGCACATCCTTTCTCAGCTACAGGGCCCAAACTGCTCACAATGCTGCAAGCGTGGTCTGACTAATGCCTTTCAGCACTACATCCTCGCTTCTTATATTTTAGACCTCTAAAAATGAATGTTAACATTGTATTTACCTTCCTTACAACCTTTAGGGCATCTAGCATGAGGACTCCCAAGTCCCTTTGACCTGTTATATTTCCTTAGATATGAGAAGGTCTGCAGATGCTGGGAATCCAAAGTAATAGACACAAAATACTGAAGGAACTCAGTAGGTCAGGCAGCAAAGTTCAAAGTAAAATTTATTATCAGAGTACACAAATGTCACCATACACAACCCTGAGATTCTTTTTCTGTGGCCATACCTTAGCAAATCTACAGAATGCAAATACATGTAATAAATAAATACCAATAAATAACAAGCATGAAATAACAAGATAAAAGTGTCCTTAAGTGAGTGGAGTTATCCCATTTTGTTCAAAAGCCTGATGGTTGAGGGGTAGTAACTGTTCTTGAACCTGGTGGTGTGAGTCCGGAGGCACCTGTACCTTCTACCTGATGCATTTATGGAAAAGAGTAATCAGTCAACATTGAGCCGAGAACCTTCTTCAGGACTGAAAAAGGGTCTCGACCTGAAAAACTGTTTACTCTTTTCCATAGATGCTGCCTGACCTGCTGAGTTCCTCCAGCATTTATTACCTTCTTAGACACAGCTTCAGTAATCAATTAGAACAAAAACACTGCACCATTTACTTACCTTTGTGACATTTTCACACAAGTTTTCAAAATCCTCCTTAGTCTTTGCATAAAAGCCTATAGTACAGCTGGGATCCATCTTATTGAAAGACAGCTTCCTTGGAGAGATGCAGTGAAATGACTGTGAAACAAAAAGAACCATTCATGCACAGTTCCCCATGTTAAATGCTTCATTCTCCTTTATACTCTCAGATCACAAAACACAAATCCAAACCTCTTATCAATCCATGCTGTCTGGCACCAGCAAGGTTTCCCTCTGACATGCTCCCCATCCTAATCTGAGTGTGAGGGAGTTAGGTTGGGACAGTGGAGGGGCCTTGGAGAAAAATAATTAGCTCAGGTAAAATAATTCCTGGATAGTGTGTGGTCATCAGGCATCGGAACAGGATCAGCAATTGAAATAGATTATTTCCAATAAGATTTAATATCCAATAATCAATTAGATTTCCAATTCCTCTCCAATGAATCAGTTATTGCATCTGTAAACATTAACATACACACAAAAGCAATACAATATTTTCATTAGTAGGCCGGAAATGTTGAAGAAGCTTCTGATGCTAAAACAAATAGCTCTATACTGACTCAAAATTTATCTGTTTGCTCTCTAACTTGAAAAGAAATCTTAGCACTTGCTTGTGTGACTGAATGCAGACCAGCAGCAGGCACAGGCCTGCTCTGTAGCAACAGCCAAGCGTAACTTACCTCCAGCAGGAAATTGTATTTAGTTACATCCACAACGGGCTGGCAGTAGTGAGGGTCCAAATACAGCAGGTAATCATCTGCAAAGTAATCAGTACATCCACTGCTTTACCATAATTTAACCTTCCACTTAAGTTGCTAGAAATCTCCGCTAACATAGCTTTGGGGACAATTGACAGAATTCAGTATTCACAGGCCAAGTAGGCTTTTACAATTAACAAAATTGGCCGTTTACCAGGGACTTAAGGACTTGATAACTCATGTTCTCAGTACTTTCCTTATTTGGATAATTTGTCTTCTTTTGCACAATAGTTGTTTGTTTATGTACGTTTTTTTCATAAATTATTTGTTTTTCTGGAAATGTCTAAAGGAAATGAATCTTAAGGTAGTATATGATAATGAATTTGACTTTGACTTCTAGAGTATCTGCAGTATCATGGTCCTATGGATGAATATTCAAAAAGAGTTTCTAAAGGTTGTCACATCAGTAGTAGGGTAAAAATAGAATATACTTCCCCTCCCCAACTTTTTACTCTTCTGCCCCTTCTTTCTCAGTCATGATGGAGTGTCTCAGCCCAAAACATCGACTGTTTACTCTTTTCCACAGATGCTGCCTGACCTGCTGAGTTCCTCCAGCATTTTGTGCATGTTGCTAAAAATATAATGTTAAGAAAGTAGCATAGAAAATAATAGCTGGATTAGGCAGTCAACATAGAGTAATGAAAGGAAAAGTACATTTGAGGTGTCATCAACAGAATCAATGGGAGCGATTGGTTGAAGTGGTGCAGTGAATTCTAAGGATCTTCAATATGGGAATTTTATAAGAAATGTGGAGCATGAGATTGTGGACATGCAGGCATGGATTAATGACTAGAACTCAGAATATGGATAAAACTCAAAATAGGAACGCGTAGGCTATTATTGAGTCAGAGTACCCACTGAGGCAATGGTGCCGAGGATAAACTGTTTGCAATTCATAGCAATTATCTAGATTATGAGACAAAGTACAACATACCCTAACTTGTTAATAATAGCTGAGCAGCAGTGCAGGTTGCAAAGAGAATGCAGAGAGTTTACAAGGGGATTTATGTATAAAAGCTAACTAACTAGTCAAGGACATGGCAAATAGACTATAATGGAGAAATGTTAAGTCATCCACTTAACTGGTAAAAAGAAACAGTATTATTTTTTTTTAATGGGGGATTAAAAAGTACATTAAAACCATTCAGATACATCGAACAATTAGAAAGCCAAATGAGACTTTGATCATTAATGCAAGAGATTTTCAATACAAAATAAATATATTTTACAGCAATTAAATAGTATCCTGGTGCACCTAGACTTGGAAAATTGTACACAGGACTAGTCTCTCTCTGTCAGGTAGAACACAATTCTGATTAAAGGAAGTAAAAGCAACAAAAAAAAACCACCAGATCAATTCATGGAGTGATTAGGAGAGGGTGGGATACTGGAATTGATCTTACTATGGCTGGGCAAATAGATTCTCGAGTTTTGAAGACTAAGAAGTGATTCTCACTGAAACAGAACCACCTATGGGTTGTTCCTGCCACTGCCTGTAAGGAGTTTGTACATTCTCCCCATGACCACATGGGTTTCCTCTGGGTGTTCCAGTTTCCTCTCACAGTCCAAAAACGTACCAGTTGGTAGGTTAATTGGCCACAATAATTTGTCCCATGATTAGGCTATGGTTAAATCAGGGGATTGCAGGGGGCATGGCTAGAAGGGCCGAAAGAGCCTATTCTGCACTGTATCTCAATAAATCTGATGCAGGAATAATGGTTCACCCAACTCAGTAACAAACATGCATTATATAATTCACAAGAACAAACAGGCTCAACTGTGCCTCAGACCAGCTTCCCTGATGTACTGAGTTCTGGGACAAGCACCAATAAATAACCTTAAGATCAATGTAAGGAAGATTTTAGGAAATCTCTCTAAAATGCATTACAACCTAAACCAAATAACCTAGCAATGGAAATGATAAGGTGCAAGACCGTAACAAGGTAAACTGTGAGGCCAAGAGTCCAAATTATCATACAACACAGACATTCTGATAACAGTTCAATTAAAGCTATTGTTATTAAAAAAATTAAAATAAACAAGTCACATCATAACCTCTCAATACATTACAAAAGTAAATAAAACCTTAAGTACTTTCAAATGGCGATCAGTGGATCCAGCCTTTCACAAGATAGTTTTAGCAGAAAACTGAGTATTCCAAAGGAAGCTTAGGTTTCTATTTCCCCTGACTACAGTGATCTTCATTTGAAGAACAAAAGTACATTGGCGTTCCTTCACAGCAACTGCATATCAAAGTGCAAGATCTGGAGGAACTTAGCAGGTCAGGTAGCATTCGTGGGAGGAGAGGAATTGCTGATGTTTTGAGTTGAAACCCTGGATTGGGACTGGTGTAGAGTTCGATCCAAAATGCTCACATTCCTTTCCTCCCACAGATGTTGCTCACCCCACTGAATTCTGCCAGATAGCTTGTTGCTCCGGATTCTGGCATCTACAGTCTTGTGTGTCTCAAATGCTTGTCAAAGATGCACATTTAGTTAGTACTTCTAGCTCTCTTCCTGTTCCTGATCTCAACATAAGAGAAAATCTACTTTTTCCTGTAAGGTGGGGAACAAAAACATCAATACCTACCTTGATATCCAATGAAGTAAAGTGAGTGCTTGGGCTTCCCACCAATGATTCCAATACAGCATTCAAGCTTCAGGATCTCCTGCAAACACACAAGAATTAAGAGGCGGAACAAAGAACAATAGCTCTTTATTCCTCCCTAGATGCTGCCTAACCTGCTGAGCTCCTCCAAAATTTTGTGTGTCTTACTTTAGATTTCCAGCATCAGAAGAATCTCATGTTTACAAGAATTAGATGCTTAGTACTACTCTGTAGAATGTCACAAGGACGATGAGGTAGGGAGATACACCAGACTATGTAGGTGGCATGGTAGTGTAGTGGTTAGCACAATGCTTCACAGATGGGGCTTCAATTCCTACCTCTGCTTGTAAGGAGTTCGTACATTCTATCTGTGACTGTGTGGGTTTCTTCCAGGTGCTATGGGTTGGTAGGTTAAATTGGACATTGTAAATTGTCCCATGATGAGGCTAGGGTTTAAAAAGAAGAAACTGGGGGTTGCTAGGTGGTGTGTCACGAAGGGCCAGAAAGCACTATTCCACACTGTATGTCAATAAATAACTAACAGCAAGGAAGCTGCAAGAACTAGCCCATAAAGTGCCTAAAGAACAGAAAACATGACAAGGACCAACTTTCCTCATTGCGAACTATGACATCAATCACGGTTCAGTTAAACTTTTTACCCTTTTTGAGATACTCCTCAAAATAGTTGGTGTTTGAAAATCAAAATGAGTACCGCAGCTGATTGGTAGGAAAGCTGCAAGTGCACAATTGCACACAAGATTTAGAATCCAGCTACTGACACCCTGCTTACCTTCACACAATGCATGTACACGGGGTTGAGAGTTTCACCTCCTAGTCGAACAGGCACCAGGATAATAACTGACTTCCATTCCAGATCAGAAACACTTCCACTCTTTAATTGCATCTCACAGAGATTCACCACATCTCCTTTGTACACTGTCCCAAGAAGGGAAAGAAATAAATGTCAGCTTCAAATATGCAATAACGAGTTGCATAAAAACTGCACACAAAGCAAGATCATGATGATCTACACTAAATCATCCTGTAAAACTTGGGTTTGATTCATTGGGAACTCTGCAAAACTTAATGAGATAACATTTAAAATAGCTTTGTGGCGGGGTTTGCTCATCTCTGTGCCGGACTGAGGCTGTGGCCTGCAACTAGTGGTCTCAGGATGGGCTGCCGTGATGCCTGGCTTTGTGAACTTCAACTCTGAATGCTGTTTGCATGCTTTTATTGTTTGCGCTATTTGTTTCCTCTCTGCACACTGAGTGTTTGACGGTCTTTTGTTTCTAATGGGTTCTGTTGGGTTTCTGTTTCATGGCTGCCTGGAAGGAGACAAATTTCAATACCTTGATAATAAAGCTACTTTGAACAAAACTAGAAAATGCTCAACCAATTGTGCTGATGTCGAGACTGATTAATGAACAATTTCCATTTCATAATGTCAGAGAAATGATAACACTGATATCAAAAGCCACTGAGAGGTGTTTACTTATGTGAGAAATTTGATTTTGCCTTAGTTCTACTTGCAGTTTACACTTCATTTAGTCAGGCATGGGTAGTACTCTTCCCTCTGAGGCAGATATTCCTGGTTCAAATTTGACTACAGAAATTTCTGTATTAATCTAAGACATTCCAAATTTGTACCATTAATTGATATTGGTTTATTATTGTCACATGGCCCAAGTTGCACCCTGCCTCGCAACTGTATTTACAGATCAGATTATACAGTAAGGTGCAATAACAATGCAGAAAAGTGTAAGTCGAGTACATGTAAACATTAAAGTCCAACATCATAATGAGATAGATTGTGAAATCCTGAGTCCATCTTATCCTACAAAAGGTTCCACTAACAGTGGGACAAAAGCTGTCTTTGAACTTGGTGGTATGTGCATTCAGTGTTTTGTTTCTTCTGCCCAGCAGGGGAGGGGAGAAGAGAGAACGTCCAGTGTAGGTTTGGTCTGTGACTGGCTTACTGAGGCAGTGAGAATTTTAGAGAGAGTCCAGAGGGAGGCTGGTTCCAATGATGTGCTGAACTGTGTTCACAACTCTCTACAGTTCCTTGCGGTCACAGTTCCTATACTAAGCCATTATGCATCCAAACAAATTTCTATGGTGCAACGATAAAAACTGAAAAGGGTAGAGACATGCCCAATTTCCTAGCCGCCTGAGGAAGCAGAGGCATTGGTGAGCTTTCTTGGCTGTCACAGCAACACAGGACAGACTATTAGTGATGTTCACACCTAGGAACTTGAAGCTCTAAACTCTCTCAACCTCAACAATACTGATGTACACAAGGTCGTGTGCATCATCCCCTAACTGAAGTAAATAACCAGCTCTTTCACTTTGCTGACATCGAGGGAATGGTTATGACACCATGTCATTATCCTCTACCTCCTTCCTGTACTATGACTTGTTACAGAACTTCAGTGGTATCATCTACAAACTTGCAGACGGAGTGGCCAGATTGTACAAGAAGTAGAATTGGGGCTGAGGACACAACCTTATGGAGAATTAGTGTTTCAAATAATCATGGAATAACCATGTCCCTCTAGCAAAAGGGAAAGATCCAATGCCGCTATTGTAAAAACAGGAGAATTCTCCTAAACTTCTGACCATTTATTTAGTCCTCATGACCAAATTACTAAAACTGAATTACTTAATGACATATGTTGCTGCTACTTATGAGCGCTTGCCAAGTTAAAACTGCATTTTATTTCTTACATTCAAGATGTGTCTGCACTTCTAAAGCAGCCTGTGACTGAGGGCCACCTTGGGCATTAAAGTTTTAAAACTGGAATGAAAATGAGAAGTTCTTTATTCTTGATAATTATGTTGTATATAGAATTGCTATTAGTAGGGAGGGCAAAACAAGTGCCTTATCATTCCCCCCTTGATAGCAAGGATAACAGCAATTAAACTTTGGAAGAATTATTAAGTTCAGTAGGCTTGATTGCAAGGGATTTAATTAATCAAGTTCACTTGGGTTGGAAACAGCACCATTGTAATAAGTGGCTTGTTTCAGGGAAGGGTTTTTGCTCTATGATAAAGCTCTGGACAGAAAGATGAATGACTGGTTATCATAGTAGCAACTTGACAGTCATCATGGAAACAGGTCTTGTGGCTCACTGAGTTGCACAAACCATCAACTATCTATTTACACCACTACCACATTCATCCAAGTTTTTTAAAAATTCTCCCCAAGAGGGGTTTATTAGGGAAAGAGAGAGCAAGCCTTTGGTATGTCGAATTGTAGGGTGAACGATTAGGTTTTGTTGCACTACAGATCATGGTCAATTGATCATACAATCGCTGATTTTTTTTTGATGAAGTAAGTGGTGGAGGGGGATAATTGTTGTTTGGCTGCTGCTTGCACGTGTGGGGGGGGGCTTTGGGTTCGAAAGTTTTTTTTTACTGTCACTCATTCTTTGGGGCACTCTTCTGTTTTTGTGGAAGTCTGCAAAGAACAAGAATATATTGCATACATTTCTTTGATATCAACTCCCTCCCACCCCCAAACACAAAGCTTCCACTCACTTACACACCAGGGCTAACTTACCCACCAAACCACAGGTGACCACAGGGAGAATGTGTGACCTACCCCAGTCAGGATTGAACCTTGGTCTTTGGCACTGGAAGGGAGCAGTCTTATTGGCTTAATGTATTAATCAAGTGATATGGAAAGCTTGCAAAACAATGCTTTTCCTTTGTAACTTGGTTCACATGACAGGAATAAAACAAATTTTCAATTCTTTTTGCTCCAATATTATAAATGAATGAGTCTAGATGAGCCCCAGTTCCATATACTTTCCCACAGCTGACAAAGATCTTACAACAATTTTAACATGTCTCCCCTTTCAGCCTCAGAGTTTGCTTGAATGGTGTAAATACCCATTTCAAAGCATTGAACAAATCACAACTGCCACAAATCCACAGTTCTATGTGAGGCAAAGGTGGAGTCCGTCCAAGCAGCCAAACGAAGATAACCCCCTCAAATATTTATAGAGTCACCTTTTTGGAAATTACTGCTGAATCCACTTCTGATACTTTCAATTAGTGAACTGTATGCACAAATCAGTGTAATCTGATTACCTAACCTTCTAGAAATGGCAACACATTTTACATTTACTCCCGCAATATTACATGTAATTTGTAAATCTTGATCAAACTGATATAGTTAAAATGAGAAGAATTTGCTTCTGCTAGCAGTAAACTCCGATACAGTTCTAATCTCATGAATGCAGTGTTCAGCGTGTAACCGATAATCAGTGGATATTCACCTGTGCAATCCTGTGATACATAGACAGTAATACCAAGAGATTCAGAGTCTTCAGCTTTTTCCACCGCTCTCCTAAGAGAAATGAAGAGCCAGGAGAATGAGAGTCAATAATAAAGAAAATATGATTAAAAGCCAATTCAGCTTCCCAGTATTTCTTCAGACCCATCTGAAAGCCTTTCCACATCTCAGACAAGTGTCATTCCTTTACAAGCCAGTGTTTCAGATTCGATAGTGAGAGGCATTCTAGAGACAATTTCCAGCAGCTACCACCGAAGAACTTTCAAGAAAAAGACCTGGGCATCTAGCTGAGTGAGTTAATTCCATTATTAGGCCAAATGCCAAAAATCAGGTAATTCAACTCAGATAAATCACTTTCCTACCCTATACATCCTGAGAAAATGGTGCTCACTGTACAGTTTTATGTTCAGAATGATGGAGAGAAGAATGGGACCAAGACTGACATTTTAAGCTCAGAGAATGGAATCTACAAAGACAAGAAATCAGAACAAGATGAAGTGAATTGGGAAATTAACAGATCAGTCAAGACACGGTGGCATATATTTGAAAGGATCTTTCAGAGTGTACAGGAAACATTCCAACAAGAAAAACTATCCCAAAAAAGAGGCCTCAGTATCCATGGTTAACTAAAAGTTAAAGCTTGCATTAAACCTGAAGAAAAAAAACATTGATTGTGCAGAAGATAAATGGCCGATCCGAAGACTGGACAGAGTATAGAAAAACAACAAGTGACAAAGATTACTCAGGAAGGAAAAATTAAAATATAGAAACATATAATAAGTTTCTTTAGATATTTAACTAAATGAGCCTTAACCCTATAGAGAGCAAGTCTGGGGAACTTATGATGGGAAACAAGGAGATGAGATGACAAATGTATTAATGGGGATTTTATATCAACATCAGCTTTCATTATAGAGGAAATAACTAACATCTCACAAACAGCTAGAAATTTGGAACTGAAAGGGAGGGATTGAATCAGAAGAGTGACAATTATCATCAGGCAGAGGCATTGATTAAGTTGTTCAATCAGTGAATGTCAAGTGTGCAGGTCCTCAGGTACTGATGGACTTCATTCAAGAGGCCTTAAAAATGGCCAGTGTGATAGCTGATACAGACTTTAATTTTCTAAAATGCCTTCTTCTGGAAAATTTCCATTGAATGGTAATGGGGGGAAAAGCAAGAAAGTAGATGAGTTAGCTTCCATTTCCCCTGCTCCAACATCACATCACCAAGTCAACACATTCACCTGTTTCTTTTCCACAACTTGCTACGTCATTTATATGTAACACTGACTAAGAATAGACAGAGCAGTGTTTAGTTGGATTTTCATGTCTTTGACAATGTAGGTGCGGCACATGAGGCTGCTAAGCGAATAGGAACATAATAATTCAGGAAAGGTACTAGATGGATGGAAAAATTGATTGGCTAACTGGCAGAAAGCAAAGAGTGGGAATGAAGGAGGGCTTTACTGGTTAACTGCTAGTTGTGTTCCCCATGGATTGGAGTTGGGTCCACCATGTCCACTACTTTTCACATTTTACGTTAATGATCTAGATGACGAATTTATGCTTTATGGCCAGGTTTGCAAATATAACAAAGACATGTGGTGGGGTAGGTAGTACTGAGAAAGCAGTGAGTTTGCAGAATGACTTAGATACGTTGGGAGAATGAGCATAAAGAAGGAATACAGCATAGGGAAGTGTCTTTCTGTAGACACAATAAAGCTCAAACTGTTTTCTAAGTGGGAAGAGAATTCAGAGGTTTATTGTCCAAAGGAACTTGGGAGTCCTGGTGCAGGTTGAATCAGTAGGAAGGAAGGTAACTGCAATCTTAGCATTCACTTCAAGAGGACTAGAATTTTCAAAAAAAGGAAGCAATGCTGAGGCTTTTTAAGGCATTGGTCAGACCACATTTGGAGCAATGGGAGCAGTTTTGGGCCCCATATCTAAGTAAGGATGTGTTGGTGTTGGAGAGGGTCCAGAGGAGCTTTACATAACTGATCCCAGGGATGAAAGAGTTTTGATGGCTCAGGGCCTGTACTTGTTTGAGTTTAGAAGGACAAGCCAAATATCCTACCGAATATCGAAAGACCTGGATAGAGTAGACATGGAGGGGAGGTTTCCAGAAGTGGGAAAGTTTAAGACCGAGGGCATAGCCTCAGAACACCAGGATATCCACATAAAACAGAGACGAAGTATTGCTTTAGCCAGAGGGTACCAAATCTATTATCATGGACAGTTATAGAGGCCAAGAAGTATAATTAAAGTAGAGGTTAACAGGTTCTTTATTATAATGGTGTCAAACGGGAGTAAACGTGAGAAGGGTTTGAGAGGGGAATAATAAATCTGTTGATTGAATGGCCTAATCCTGCAGTGGCTTAAGGACTAAATTCCCAAAATGCTAAAATTGAATTAACAATTGTAAGGTCAGATAAAGTAAGAGTCATACAGCACAGAAACACCACCACCACTTCAGCCCACCATGTCCACACCAACCACTATACTTGTCTATCTATCCACTTGATCCATAGCCTTCACTGGCTCAGATTCTTCTTTAAGTTTTGAGTATCTGCCTTCACTACCTCCTCAGTCAAAACTTTTCAGATTCCAACCAGTCAGTATGAAACAATTCCCCTTCAGATACCCTCACCTCATACTAAGCTCCTCTTGCTTAAGAGAAGCCCACCATGGGAAAAAGATCACTACCATCTATCCCATCCATCCCCTTATAATATTGCATACTTCTATCAGGTCCCCTCCCGGCCTCCTCTGCTTAGGGGAAAAACAACCCAGATCATGCAATTACTCCTTGTAGCTGAAATACTCCAATTAAAGCAACATCCTGGTGAATCTCCTCTGCTACCTCCCCGCGACACTTGCATCTTTCCTATATTACCATAGCATTACTTTGGACACTCTGAACATTGGAAATGTGCGACATTTGCAGAGGCTTTACTTACTTGATTATATGTGCTACAATTGATGGGCCGTACCAGTCTCCTGCCTTCTTCCCAGAGCTCTTGCCATATTCTACAAGCTGATGTACCCCAAATGGGGCTTTGGGGTGATCGCCAAACCAGGAAATGATTTTGCGGTGCTCCTCCTCTTCTTTGTCCATTTTGGAAGAGTTAGGGTTGTCCAGTCTCAACGTTCGTGCGCGTGCTTGCGTGACCGTGGATCCTCGGGCATGCCGGAGGCTTCTACTCCTGTCCAACTGTGAGCTGAAGACATCAAAGTTTGACCAGTTGGTAATGCTGGATTTAGATGGTGACCTGGGTTCAGCTTCTGACTCAACGGAGAGTAACACATCAGGCCATGTCCAGTCTAAAAGAAAGGAGGGCACTTAAAACCACCACTACTAAGTTCATCCAATATAGCAAGTGTTTAAGCCATAAAAGTGGAAAATGATAGAAATTATCAGTTCAGATAGTATCCATGGAGTCCAACCTTTCACCAAAATGGAAAATCATTAGAAATGGGTTGGTTAACAATTCAAAGAGAGGAAACAAAGGGGAAAGTGGTAGGTATGGGAGAATGCAGGAAAAAATATTGGAAGAACAATCAGCAAACTTGAAAGAAAACAAAAATAAAACCTGTAAAGAAAGAAAATAATAAAGGGCTTTGAGGAGTTTCAAATGGGAACAATAACTGGCTTCTAAAATTGGTGAACTCATTGTTCAGTATGGTAAACCATAATGTCCCTCATCGAAAGGTTTAATTGAGTTTTGTTGGAACTGTGCAGAGAGGACAGAAAGAACACAGAAAAAAAAGTCATGGCAACAGCCCACCCTCTTTTATTACCCAAAGTGGTAACTTGACATAAGAAAGAAAAAGACACAAGCGATTATACAGTGGTAAGGAAAGTCACCAACCAAGGATGGTTTTGTTTTCACCAAGAATGTTTGGTACTGACCAGGAGCAACATTACCTTTTGGACTATGAATTGTAGAACTTTTTATTGCTAACTTCAACAGCAAATGAATATTTAGACAGGCATCTTCTATGGCAAAATTCTATGAATTAAGGAGACAAGGACAGTGCCTTCTGGTTAATTGAGTCATCAGTTAATCAGGCAGCTACTTATATGGGACAACCCTTAAAGAACAAATACTAATTGAGAAAATAGCTGAGATTCCCTTCATTTATTTGGGACACTGCCACATAATTGGAACAGGAGTCTTGCTGAACCATTTCTAACTAGTGTCAGTTGTCTGAACTTGTGTGGCCGTTAGACACTACACAGTGCTTAGAGTACCGTCAGTTGCAGGTGTTTGTGTTCAAAAGGTAGTGATGTCTGTCACTGATAGTTGGTGAAAAGTAATGATTTAGAATTGCTTTGCTCACTGCAGTTTCAAGCATTCAGGCCTGGAGGGACCAGAAAATGGCCAGCAGTGAACATGAAATGATTTCATTACTTCAACAAGCTAGACACTACGATTAATTTGAAGACAATGACAATCATTTTGAATGTTAAAATAAACATGAAGATTTTAGAGTAGGGGTTCCTAACCTGTGGTTCACTAACCCCTCAGTTAATGGTAGGGGTCCATGGCATACAAAAGGTTGGGAACCCCTGATTTAGAGGATGCAATTACCAAAAGCATTGTATGATGGAAGTCCATTGTTTGCGCTGATTTAGTTCACCTACAGTCAATCAAAAGAACACAGAAGCATTTTAGATATCTGACTTATCTGATGATGACAGTGAAAACCGTGTGAGAAAGTATTTAGAGCGGAAAAGCCATTGCACAGGTTCATTTCCATTCTCTCGACCTCAGAAGTCCAGACCCAATGGTATGAGTAGTCGTCACAAGCTGGGGTCTTCCTTAGTTGCAGTGGATAACCAGGACTTCTGCCCCTTCACTCTCCACTGTCTTCTTGGTGGTTGGATCTCACTGTTGATCTTATCCACTTAGTCCACTGGAGTTGACTTTTTATGCTAGGACAGGCATGTCCCCATTTTCCCTGGATATGAGGTCCACCATCTACTTTCAACTGGTAGAAAATCTTTCCTACCAAGTGCAATAAGCATATACAAGTTTATCTCTGTGCAACAGAACACACATCATAGTATAATAGTCTGTTTTATTATTTTGTACATTATTGCACATTGGTAAATTACTATAGTGTATTATTATTCTGTATTTTATTATTAGCTAAGTCTGCACACTGCTAAGTGTTTTTAAATGTTGCTGGTGTAACAAAAGGATTTCCCACATGGGATCAATAAAGTATTTATTATTAATACTAGCTTGCCTAACAAATTGGTATTCTGTACTGTGGCCACTGTTGCATGCAAACAGCTAATTGGAGCCACAGGTCAATGAGAGTTGAGTGTCCAGTGGGGACAAAAGGTGAGTAAGCGGCCCAGAACAGACATGCCAGAGGTACTACCCTCCCTAGACACACCCATACACCTGATAAATTCCTCCATCAATAGCTGTTAGGAACTACAAAACAGTTTTATAATACTTTAGTAGCACTGATAGTGTTCTAATTTGTTCAGTATTTCATTTAAATACATAATTTGTTACTCAGTTAGATGGTAGCTAATTGGGGCAGCCACTTAATTGGGCCAAACTGCACTGGTCCTGAAGTGTTCCAATTAACCAGAATCCACTGTATTCAAATGCATTCAATTCTGAAGCTCACCTCAGATGTAGGAAGTTAAGCAGAAGTTTACTTACAAATTGATTTCAAATCATTCATTTGGTTCATTCCTTCAGGAACTCCCAAACTTTTCAATATTTGGCTTTCATATCTTGCGATATGCTGACAGAATGGAGGGGAAAGTATACGCCGTAATGTGGACAAGTGCATTACCTGTCAGATTTATTTCTAACGTTTGGTCTGCATTGTTAGTTGGTGATCACAACTGGGCAAGCAACTAGGGCTAGAGTTTGACTTTGTACCTTGGGCATGCAAGAAAAAAAAAATCAGACAGGAATAATAACTACAGATTGATACTTATAGGAAAGGGCATGTATGTAGAAGAAATGATGTTCATCAGTAAAATAGTAGATAGGCAGGCTTTCATTTCTCAGGCACTTAACAATAAAGGTAGGCACTTGGTGACTGATCGTCACTCCTGCAAACTGCACCTCAATAATAATCAGAAGATAAAGACAACAATTTACTTCGAGACAGAAGATGCACAAGAAGCCCTTGAGCAAGGAGCATCTGTCCACTGCGCAGCATGCAACCCCAGCCACAATCCGTCGTCCAGATAGAACCCTCCAGCTGTGGAAATTCACGGCGGTACGTCAACCAGATTCGAGAGCCAAAGTCCTTCCGAAACAAGTCCACTGCTGCAGAAGCAGCATTCTGGTTGTCTCGTGCCTCACGACTGGTGTCTGCTGGATCAGCTAATGGGAAGGAAACAGACAGTTTTGTTATGAGTAGTTCTGACAGCTATCGATGGTTAAAACATCACAATATGTTCCAGACACATAAATGAACAAATTACCTTTTGATTCAAACTGGTAGCACCGGCCCAGCAGAAAAATCGGGGATGTTTTGCTGAAATTTGTTCTCCCTTTCACTACCCAACCTGCAGAGACATCAGTTAATACAGCTGGTTCTTAAAAGATAATTTTTATATATCATGTGATGGCATCATGCAGAAAAAAAATTTAAGGGAAAAATATTAAAAGTGATTACACAATACAACTGAATCATCAGCAAAAACACAATAGAATTGTTTCAGAAACTCCCTGACCCTCAGATCTGGTTAATATGCTATCATTAAGTGCCAAGGTTGAAAACGCATTAAATCTCACTATTGTGTACGCACTGAATTCACTGTCAGGCTTTCCATGGCAGTTTTTTGACCACAATCACAGTACACACTTTAAAGAAAAAGATTTAACTGTAAACAACAAAAACTGAAGCAAAGTCCTGCTATAAAAGAATTCCCAATATATCAAGTCTCATAGATCGTCAATAGTTTGCCAGCATTTTCTGCTACCCATTTATTTATTGAGATGCAGCACAGAGTATGCCCTTCCAGGCCTGTGAGCAACACCATTCAGCAGTCCCCGGATTTAATCCTAGCCTAAACATGGGACAACTAACAATGACCAATTAACCTACCAACCAGTAATTCTCTGGACTGTGGAAGGAAACTGGAGCACCCAGGGACAACCCTTGTAGACACAGGGAGAAGGTACAAACTCCTTACAGACAGCTGCAGGAATTGAACCTGAGTCGCTGGTACTGTAAAGCATTGTGCTAACCACTATACTACCATGCCACCCCAACAAGTATTTCCTTAATCTATTCGTAGTCCCCATATCTGATTCCTGTCCCATTACACACCTGATATCAGTTTCCATATGCACACTGGCAATACTCAGCTCTAAGTAATTATCATTTCCTCTCCCAGATTCTCTAAATTGTCTTACTGTTTCTAATATCTGATGAGCAAGATCTTCCACCAAATAATTAGTAAAACTAAGTCATTCTGTCTCCATCACAAAATCTATTCTTTAGTCACTGGCTCCACCAGTCTGATCCAAGATTGAATCAGACTGTTTGCAACCTCGCTATCAAAAATGACTGTATTGAACTTGACTGTACGACCAGTACCACTATGAGACACCCATCTCACTATATTGTCTGAACTAGATCCTGTCTCACCTAAACAGCTGCCGAGACCCTCATTCACACCTTTGTCACCTTGACTTGACCAATCCAATAGCCTCCTCCCTTTTGTCACTCCTCAAACTTGAAGTCAACTAAAACCCCAAACAGGACGAAGGGTCTCGGCTCGAAATGTCGACAGTGCTTCTCCCTATAGATGCTGCCTGGCCTGCTGTGTTCCACCAGCATTTTGTGTGTGTTGTTTGAATTTCCAGCGTCTGCAGATTTCCTCATGTCAACTAAAACCCTGCAGTGCATCATCGAACTCTTCATCAAATACTCTTCATCCATCCCTATTCTCACTAATGCATACAAGCTACCAGATAAACAACTAATTTTAAATTCTCAGCCATTTTCAAATCCCCTTCATAGTGCACACATTCCTTTCAATTGGACCCAGACTAATAGTTTTCTGTGATAGTCATGGTCCTTCAATTATGGCACACTACTCAGCCTTCAAAGCAATTGCTTTGCCACTAGCAGTAACTTCTTCAGCTGTCGCATTCTTAAGCATTCCCCACCCAAACCTCATTTTTCCCAACTGCTAACTAAGCTTTATACTAATTTTCCTATTACTTACATGTCAAAGTGCCTCTATGAGGCACTTTGGGATGTTCTGCTGTACACACATATACTCAGTAGCCACTTTACAGCTGTTCATTGATGCAAATATTTAGCATGCTGACAAAGTCAAAAGATTGAGTTGTTGTTCAGACCAAACATGAGAACGGGGAAGAAATGCGATCCAAGTGCCTGTGACCATGGAACGATCACCGGTGACAAACAGGGTGGTTTGAGTATCTCGGAAACCGCTGATCTCCTGGGACTTTCACGTTCAACATTCTCTAGTTTTTATAGAGAATGGTGCAAAAAACAATGCAGTGAACGGCGGTTCTGTTTGGCAAAAGCACCTTGTTAATAAGAAAGGTTCAGAGGAAAATAGCCAGACTAGCTCAAGCTGACAGGAAGGTGACAGTAACTTAAATAACCACGTGTTACAATCGTGGTGTGCAGAAGAGCATCCTTCAATACATAACATGTCCACCCTTGAAGTGGATGGGCTACAGCAGCAAAAGACTGCACAGGGTTGCACTCCTTGACCTAATAAAGTGGCCATTGAGTTTAATGCAAGCTCTCAGAGACCATTAGGGCAGCAATGATCAGTTAGTATCCATATAACGTTGACTAAATATCTTGTATCTGCTATTAAACTGGGAATCATGACAACCACCTAAAAAAGGTATTGGAGCTCAGTAAATATACCACAGCAATAAAAATAAGGTAGTACATTCAAGACAGAATGGGAAATAGAGTAAGAAACACTGTACTGAAGGTCTGATAGTACCCTCACCATATTTGACATTGTTCCAGGCTGTCATCAGCTTAACTTTAATCTTGTCCACATCAACGGATTCATTCTGCTGGGATTTCTCTGGCAAATCATAATGGCCATTCCAGCTGTTCTCTTGCTCACTGGCTCCTGGGTGCAGTCGGCTCTTTGTATCTGGGGGAGTCAAGTCTTCCTGGCTCTGGATAAACTGAACGGAGGAAGGCGAGACAGAATTCATTGGTCATGTAGTTAATTGTCAGAAGACACAGCATTGGTGAGCAGTGCATCGATTCTTTTGCCTCTTGGCCATTTGAATTAAAACAAGGAAATCCTAGAAAAGGGAAAGAATATACACAATTAGCAAAAGTATAGCAATTAAGTGACAGATCTACACTCAGCGGGCACTCATTAGGTACAGGAGTGGAATTTGAGTGTAATCTTTTGCTGCTGTAACCCATTTACTTCAAGGTTCAACATGTGGTGCATTCCAAGATGCTCTTCTGCACACCACTGTTAAAATGTGTGGTTATTTGAGTTACTCTCACTTTCCTGTCAGCTTGAACCAGTCTGGCCATTCTCCTCTGAACTCTCTCATTAACAAGGTATTTTTGCCCACAGAACTGCTGCTCATCGGACTTTTCCCCCCATTTTTCACATCATTCTCAATAAATCCTAGAAACTGTTTTGTGTAAAAATTCCAGATCAGTGATTATCCTACCACCCAGTCTGGCAACAATGATTCCAGTCAAATCACTTAGTTTAAATTCTTCCCCATTTTGATGTTTAGTCTGAACAACTGACCATCTAACCATATCTGCATGCTTTTGTGCACTGAGTTGCAACCACATGATTGGCTGATTAGATATTCACATTAATGACCAGGTGTTCTAGGGTACCTAAAAAACTGGCCACTGAGTGTGTAACTCAGAGAAACACACAGTAGGCTAAAGGCTTGTATACCCTTGTGCTTAAAAGTTTCACTTGGTCAGCCATTTTCCTTCCCCTTTCAAATTCTGTTCTAACATTTGCGAAGGGTTTCGCTTTCAAGTGCTGACGAACTATCTCTGCATACATCAGCAATGAACAGTCATGCACTCACAACTGAACATTACCACCACATCCAGTGGTCAACTTCCTATTACCATTAACAGGATGTTTGTGTCTGCTCAAAGAATACTACCTTCAAAAGTGCAAATATCAGAAACAAAACACTGGAAATACTCTAAACACAGCACGGCAATAAAAATTAGGGAGAATAGATTGGATTAATCTTTACAGCTGAAAAATTAACTGTCTTCAATTAATTAGGAAGAAGATAGGTGATGGAGGTAATAAAAATCTTAGCCAAGTGCCTCCCTCTCAGGACTCAACCAATGCTGGGTGTTTGCGATCTCTGCCTCACAAGATTTCAGACTATCTTTGTTTACCTATCCTTTGAGCATATCACCCACAGAAGGACATAGCTGATTAGTGCAGGGGGTGCCACATTGAATACAGAAATTCATCTCAAAGGCTTACATTTATGACCCACACTGATCTCTCCTCTTGCCCTGATGAAGGGTCTCGCCCCAAAACGTCGACTATTCCTTTTCACAGATGCTGCCTGACCTGCTGAGTTCCTCCAGCTTTTTTTGTGTAACCTCACTATTTCTTGTTACTCAAAAGTTTATCTAGGTTCCTTTTTAATGCATCTATGCTTTCCAACTCTAGTTAAAAGCTTGTTGGAGTTTCATCTGTTTAGGATTCAAGAGTTATGAAATTATGTGAATATAGCAGACATATTTTCAGTTCTTAACGTAAATTGCAAGCAGTATTGAGTTTGAAGTTAAAAGGACAGCGTTTTAAATAAACAGTACGCTCTCCAGAGAACAGGCCGCTGCCTACTTTGGTTTGGTTCATAAAGTGACCGTAACATGTTTTAGTATGCATCCGCCAAATGCAAGACTGAGGTTATGTTAATTGGCTACATCAAACCAAGCAACATAGGACAAGTTATTTTTCACCACTATGACCATGTCCGATGGAACTTGTAGACCAAGCTGATATCACTTAGGGCATCAAACACGCTCAAAGACACGTTTGCTCAATCGATAGCAGGCATATTTGTGTACTTGAGGCAGCCCTTATAGCAGTAACTTTGTGTGTCTGGAATTTCTGCCTCCTCAGAAGCTTTTAGGAAGCCCTTGGGAATTAATTTGTGGCAGCAAAGAGGTTTAAACCTTCAAAGGTGCCCCCCCATTGTAGATATTCAAATAAACTGTCAGACTCAAAGTATTGAAGTAAACAACTGTAACTTTAGAAATTGTATCGAATGAACTGCTGTTACCTTTGACCTTAAAGGTATAAAAATGTGATATCCTTTGAGTTTGGGAGACTCTACCTAAAGGGTCTCCTAAAGAATGTCTGCTTGTTATAATGAATATGAATTTTACAACAGCTTCAGTGTCTCTCCAGTGCCCAAGATAAAAATCACACCATTTGAGGCCATGATCTCTCACCAAGCTTCAGTGACAATGTTTCATGTGAATACTTTACTGTCATTTACAGTTTCTAGCATTGGATTTATTAGGATTAACCTGTCTTTCTACATCTATAAAACAAACCTACACCTTCACCACTTTGTGACTATTGCAGCATGTTTGAGCAAGTTAACTGAAAACTGCAATCACTCCGTTTGAAGATGTCACCCACTTGCTGCAGATTTACTACAATGATGTGTGTTCCTGGGCTTGATAGCCTCCTCTCCCTCAACAGTACCACAGCACTTCTCTGAAACGTACTGTGGACAATTGTATACAATGTGCTGTTTTTAAAGATTTGATGCCCAGGACCCATCATGCTCCACTTACACCATTAACCCATCTAACCTGTTCTGAAACATTAACATGGTCTATTAGCAATTCTGTATTATATTGCACTGCTTGAAACCTCATTTAAAAAAACTCGTTCTCAATGGTTCAATTTAAAATCAGAGAATGTTTACAGTACATAACCTGAAATTCTTGCTCATCACAGACATCCATGAAACAGAATTAAACCCCAAAGAATTAATGACAGAAAAACATTAGAACCCCAAAGCCCCCACCCTCCCACTCACAAGCATCAACCCTCCCTCCAACGCCCTCTTGTTCCAGCAGGAAGCATCAGTGTCTACCACGCCAGCAATAACAAAGCCCTCAAGAAGAGACCGTGATCTGCAGTCTAACAAAAACGATTACTCACCCAACAACTCAACATGCCACAGACTCACTCCCTCACTCACTAACAAGGTGTCACCCTTTGCACAGCGAGAGGGGTGACAAACAGCTCGCTATTTCGATGTTACAGTCTGAAGCGACACTTATTCGAGCTCACCCGACTCGAGAACCAGCAGACTCCTGCCCATTCCCATCAAGAGAGTTCTCTGTCCTAGAAGTGCTAAGTTTAACTTTGTAACAATGTCACCTTGCTCCAGAGCGATCAGCCAGTAGAAACAAAATATTGGCTTAATTCATGTCTTAGCCAATCACCATTATAAATGCTTCAAACCATCTATATTCCACAGAAAACCATAGGAAGGGCAATGTATGTGTATTTTCTCTCAGAGGGTTGTGAACCTTTATAATTCTTTAGCTTAGAAAAAGTGGAGGGCAAGTTGTTGAATATATTAACTCAGAAAGAAATATTTTTGAACTACTGGAGAGAGAAGAGTGGTGGGAAAATCAGTAAAGCAGACTTGAAACCAAGGTCAGATGGTGAAGCAGGCTCGAGGGGTCACATGCACACTCCTACTACTATTTCATGCTCTTAAGAGCTACAATACGACAGGACCACCATCTATGCCATGTAATGTATCATCCTGATCTGTCACTAAATTCAAATGGTTGAATAATATTTAGATTTCATTACCCAAAACCATTGTGTAATTGCAATTGCAATACAAGCCGGTGAGCATTAAAATGGCAACAACCTACTTTAGAAAACAAAGTGTGCCTTCTGATGCCATCAGTCAAATAGCGAGTTTCACAAGATGTTTGGGACAAAAATGCCTATGATTACATTCTGAAGACTTTAAATACAACAGTCACAAGTGTTACGGATTCAGCAACAATAAATATACAAGTGAGGCAGGGTTTTTATAACAAATAAAACGTTTATTAAACACTGAAAAACAAACCCCAAAAGTAAACAAACCACTAACGCAACTGGAAATCAGCTGCTGTGCGGCAGCTTGAGCATATCTTAAAAGGATAAAGCAAAAACAGTTCTTAAAGCAATGCTACAAAAACAGTTCTTCAAAGTAGTACTGCGAGAGTTCAAAATGCTTACATTAAAGGAGAGACTTTTTTAGACGATTTAAATTCTCTTTCACATCGTATTGCTGCGGTTCCCAGTCAAACTATACTTTTCCTGGAGAATTTACGACGATGAAAATGAAACGGCTTAAAGGCACTGACCTTTCCTTGGCGAAACTTTCCCAGAAACCCAGTAACAGAAACTTTCTGCTCTATCACAGGGGCTAACACGGAGACAGCCAACAAATTCCTTCCGAATGAGGTTCAAACAAGGTCGAACCTGTTTCACCGTCGAATTCGACTTTCCTCGATCTTTTAGCTCCCGAACTCCGATCTTCACTCTCCACTGATTTTTAACTGGCAGTATTATGAAGAAACTGCCAGCAATGACCTTTTAAACTTTAGGCATTAAATAAAACTCCACCTTTCAACGGAACTGCGTCATAATATTGGACCACGCAGTGGCATGGAGTCAAAATGGCAAATCCAGCCACGAACTGCCCCTCCTCACAGGGAGGGGTCCTCCTTTTATACCCTGTTGAAAAAACTGTCACATGACCTCTACTGGTGGGAAAATGACATCACTCCACCAGCACAAGACCATTACCTTAGGTCCAGTATAGCTTCAACACCACTGTCACGTGACAAGTACAAGATACCCATGGGTACGTAGCACAAGCCATTTGTTTTTAGTAAATATAATCAGACCATGGCGTGTGGCCTAGTGGGCAAGGCATCAGACTAGTAACCTGAAGGTCACTGGTTCGAGCCTCAGCTGAGGCAGTGTGTTTGTGTCCTTGAGCAAGGCACTTAACAACACATTGCTCTGCGACGTCACCGGTGCCAAGCTGCATTGGTCCTAGTGCACTTCCCTTGGACAACACCGGTGTCGTGGAGAGGGGAAGGCCTGCAGCTTGGGCAACTGCCGGTCTCCCATACAACCCTGCCCAGGCGCAGATCCATGGTCTCTCGAGACCGAGGGATGCCACCACACAATCAGACCATGGAGCTATATGACAAAAGTTAAGGACACGGAAGTTACTCAGTAGCCAATAATACTGGTTAAAATGCAAAATCTTCTGGACGCTGGAAATCTGAAAACAAAACGTTTAGAGATGTTTAACAAATCAAGTTTAATTGTCATTCAATCATACACGAACACAGCTAAACAAAACAGTTTTACTCCAGGGCCATGGTCCAAAACAGTAGCCGCAGTCATATAAGACAACAGTAAACACAGGTGCACAGAAATCCAAAGGTCTGAACAGTCTGCAGTGACAGACCGTATAGCTTGCTTTTCACCAAGCAAACGGGGGGGGGGTACTATCTCCAACATGGTGTCACGCCACACTACCTCCAGCACTCCAGCGGAGCACCCAACTCCAAAGCCTTTCCCGCACTGCAACACCGCCACTTGAGGCCAAGAGCTCATTACGACTGAGTTCCCCTGTCGTTCGTCAAAACAAACCCATGAGTTGAACTTGCAGCATCAGGTCTTTCTATCAAAAGAAAAATGACAGACGATCTCTCACTGTTAGACTGCGCAGCTCCCTCATGTATCAACACCCTTCTGTCACAGGCAACATCACGGTCTGTACCCAGCCCAGCTCGTACAGTTTCTCCGGCAATGACCAACTCACCAATGGGGTAGTTCTTAATATCCAGCAGGGTCTTGCGATCGCAAAATATATTTTTAAAGAAAGACAATAAGTCCTTTGGTTAACCCCATAGAAGCCACCATGCCCAAGTGCGCTGCCATCTCACCGGAACTCAGGCAGCTTCTGTGAGGAAAGAAACAGGTATTGGTTCAGTTCAACAACTTTTCCATCAGAAATGGTTCTTCTATAAAGTAGAAAGTAAACTCTCTTTTCAGAGATACTTGGGCCTGTTGTATATTTTCAGTCTTTCCTGTAGAACATTTAGAATATAAAGGAACTGAACAGCATTTCTTGTATCTTTTAAAATGTGAAGCTTAGCAGCACACAACTACCCAAAATTATCAGTCAGTTTGAAACTGAGGGAAGATCTGGTATAACGGAAACACATTCTGCATACTCAGCCCATTCACTGTGTGGAGCTTGGAAATTCATTGCAAAAGATAGAACTTGAACAATATTTTACATGCCAGCTGAGCCAACAGAATTTTAAGAACTATAACAGAATACAAGAGAAGTACAACAGTCTTGATGAAGGGACTCGGCCCAAAATGTGAACTGTTTATTTCTCTCCATAGATGCTGCCTGAGCTGCCAAGTTCCTCCGGCATGTTGTGTGTGTTGTTTTAGAATAGACAATTGGCCACTTTGAAAGTTCACCATTACCAGGCAAATGTTTGGCAATGGTGCCGACTGAGGCAAAGTGCCAAACAAAAGCCACTACTGTCACCAACAAGAGAAGTACTAGATTCAGATACTACTACTACTTGTCTAGCAGTAGTAGTTTTGCTACTTATCTATTACTGTCTTGTTTTTATCTACTGCTTTGTTTTGATTGCCTGAGAGGAAGCCAGAGTTTAATTCTATCTATTCAAGATTCAAAAACTTTATTGTCATTCCAACCATACATCAGCTCTGCAGGGCAGAATGAGACAGCGTTTCCCAGGAGCAGTGCAATCATAACATAACAAAAGCAACAATAAATAGTTAACACAACAATAAATAGTAAAACACAACAGCCACATGTCGGTTAAAATCAAGTTATAAGTGTCCAGTGCAAGTTAAAAGTGTCCAAAGCAGAGTCAGGTAGAGCAGCTATTTAGCAGTCTGACTGCCTGTGGGAGGAAGCTGTTTAGTAGCCTTGTGGTTTTAGTTTTGATGCTCCTGTAACGTTTACCTGATGGCAGAAGAACAAACAGTTTATGGAGAGGGTGTGAGGGGTCTTTAATGATGTACCGTGTCGTCTGGAGGCATCGTCTCTGAAAGAGGTCTTGTACAGAAGGTAGGGAGACCCCAATAACCTTCTCTGCTCCCCTAACCACCCTCTGCAAGGCTTTTTTGTCGGCAGCACTGCAGCTGGAGTACCAGGCTGTGATGCAAAAGGTCAGCACACTCTCAACCGTGCCTCTGTAGAATGTAGTTAAGATGTTAGTGGAGAGTGATGCTTTGTTAAGTTTCCTCAGAAAGTGCAATCTCTGCTGGGCCCATTTCACAATCCCAGTAGTGCTCCTGGACTAGGTGAGATTGTCCGAGATCTGCACCCCAAGGAACTTGATGTTTTCCACCCTCTCCACTGTGGAGCCGCTGATGCTGAGGGGTGTGTGCTCAGGCTGAGACCGTCTGAAACCGACGATCATCTCCTTGGTTTTGGTGACATTAAGCATCAAGTTATTGTCACTGCACCAGCTCTCTAGGTGTTTGACCTCCTCCCTGTACATTGTTTCATCATTTTTGCTGATGAGCCCCACCACTGTGGTATCATCAGCAAATTTAATGAACAGGTTCTCCTTGAATCTGTAACCAGCAGTGGGCTGAGCATACAGCCTTGTGGGGATCCAGTGCTCAGTGTGATGGAGTCAGAGATGTTCCTGCCAACACAGACTGACTGTGGTCTCTCTGTCAAGAAATCCAGAATCCAGCAACACATGGCAGTGTTAAGGCCAAGCAGCGACAGTTTCTCCACTAGTCTCTGCAGGATGATGGTATTGAACGCTGAACTGAAATCAATGTACAGGATTCTGGCATAAGTGTCTTTATTGCCCAAGTGAGAGAGAACTGTGTGCAGTGTGGTGGATATTGCGTCCTCCGTACTGCGGTTGGGATGATAAGCAAACTGTAGAGGATCCAGCGATGAGGGGAGGCTGGCTGTGATATGAGGCTTGACAAGCCGTTCAAAACATTTCATCACTATGGGGGTCAGGGCGACGGGACTGTAATCATTCAGACAGGCTACAACTGATTTCTTTGCTACAGGGATGATTGTGGAGGTTTTGAAGCATCTGGGGACAATGGCTTGACTAAGGGAGATGTTGAAAATGTCTGTTAGGACATCTGCTAATACATCAGCACATTCCTTGAGCACACATCCAGGGATGTTGTCGGGACCTCCCTCTTTTCGTGGGTTAACCCTGGCAAGGGTCCTCCGTGTGTGCTCTGAATCAATAATTGGAGCCGGCTGGTCAGATGGTAAGAAGGGACTGGCTCTCCCCCTTGGTGTAGTGTTTGATGCTTCGAAGCATGCAAAGAAATTGTTGAGCCTGTCTGGAAGAGAGGCGTTGCTGTCATCAGTTTTCTGCCTGATCTTGTAGTCTGTCAGAGCTTGAATTCCCTGCCACATCCGTCTGGTGTCACCTGTGTCATAGAAGTGTCCATGTATTTTGCCCGTGTAGGCCCTTTTCGCTTTCCTGATCCCTAGTGAAAGCGCAGTCCTGGCTGAGCGAAGCACACTCCTGTCCCCCGATCTGTAGGCTGTGTCACGGGCCTTCAGTAGTGAACACAGCTCTGTTGTCATCCATGGCTTTTTATAACCACGTGCGGTGAAGGTTTTCATCAGTGACATCCTCCGTGCATTTGGCTAGGTAGCTGATTACTGCCTCAGCATACTTCTCAATGTCTGTATGGTCATCATAGGAGGCTGCTGTCTTGAATATGTCCCAGTCTGTGTGCAAAAAACAGTCTTGTAGTGCTGAGGCTGCTCCTTTTGGCCAGACCCTTATCTGTCTTTTCTCTGCTCTCACACGTTTAAGCAGTGGTTTATATGCTGGTGGTGACATGACAGATATGTGGTCAGAGTGGCCAAGATGGGGGCAGGGGGCTGCTTTGTATGCCTGTGGGGTGTTGGTATAAACCAAGTCCAGTGTGTTGTCTCCCCTGGTTCTGAAATCCACATATTGCGGGAATTTGGGGAACATAGTCTAAAGACTTAAAAGCTGGTGTGGTTAAAGTCCCCAGCAATCACCACAAAGCTGTCAGGATGTGTATTCAGTAGCTCACTGATGGCTTCATGTAGGCCTCCCAGTGCTTCGTTAGCATTAGCCTTAGTATTTGCACTGGGAGCTACATAAACAGCTGCTACAAGCATGATGGTGAATTCCCTCAGCAGATAGAACAGCCAGCATTTCACAATGAGAAACTGAGCCAGAGGTGAGCAGTGTTTAGCAGCTACTGTAGTATTCGCACACCAGTCTTTGTTGATGTAGATACACAGACCCCCCTCACCAGCTCTTACCAGAGCTAGCTGCCTCTGTCAGCAAGAAATGATGTAATTCCCTCTAGCCGTATCGCCGCGCCCGGTATGTTGTCATGGAGCCAGGATTCCGTGAAAACATACACACAGCAGTCTTTAAACTCCTTGCGTGTTTCTCACAGCAGACGTAGCTCATCCAGCTTGTTGTCGATGGAGCGGACATTTGAGAGCAGGAGGGACGGTACCGGTGGCCTAGTGGGGTTAGCTTTTAGCCTAGCATGGATGCCGGCCCTCTTACCCCTCCTCTGCCTTCTCTCACAGCGCTTTCGCTTCCTCCTCCCTCGGGAAGCAGCCGGCTTGGTAGCAGGTAGTGGTCCGTAGCGGTGTAAACTGTCCATGTCACACCAGAACTCGTCAGTTTTCCCAACATAGTTTGCCCTGATGTTAACGAGTATATTCCGACTGTATGTTATGCGTCTAGGACAAATAGGACAAACACTAGATACACTTATCACTCCCCAAGGGGCCGCTGCGTCCATGCGTGCCGCCGTCTTTCCTATAATGACAATAAAGATCATTCAATTCAATTCAATATTCAATTTCAATGGTAATACAAAGTACAAAGTAATCAAATACAAAGTAAAGTGTTGCAAGTCTGCTGTGGTGGGAAGTGTTGCAGTAAACTGCCAGTGAAACAGCTACTGCTTATGGCAGCAGAACCAACAATTTGCAGCTGCAAATTCATATGAATAATCAATCTGGTAATGTTTATTTGCACACCAGGAATACAGTGAAATGGTTGAAGCATTGACAATGTTTACACTTTAAGGTCGAATGCTGACAAATTAAGCTGATGTGTATGTTAATGGAGAAGAATCAATTAGGAATGAGAGCACAGGGCATGAATTGGGCATTGGATCAATATAGTTATAGACCAGGATAGTATTGTCCAAAGGAAAAAGTGATTCATAACAAGGAATTAGTTACTATACCCCACAGCAGTGGGGAGGATGGGTAATAAAGCACCGCAAAGCCCTCTTATGCGGAACAATTAATAGCGCAGGTGCCTAAAAGATATCATACCATCAGTAATGTTAAGGGGGCTGACTACTGCTACCTCTTGACTGGGTTATGATGAGAAAAAGGGTGACAAAAGTCTGTGTGAATGAGTTAATGCTTAAATCCAGTAATTTATATTCCCCACAGAAGTGGAAAGGGATTAAGACTGCGGTCTTTAGCTATCCCTAACAGAACAGCAAGTGCACAAACCCATTACGACACACAACAATTCTCCTACAGGACCAGTACTCGTGATAACAAATAGAAATTACTCTAGATTATGGAGTTGTTTAAAAAAATAAAAGTAACCCCTAAGCTGACATTTCCTCGGACAGATGTTAGATGGATCACTCCCACACAGCTGTGCACCTGAATCCAGGTTCACAGGTACCTGGGCCCCAAGTCCCATAGTTGGACTGGATGAAACAAGGACATTGCCACAACAGAGCAAAGTTAAATTGTTAACATTCCAATGGTTCCGGAGTATGGTGTTGACACAATATTGGCTCTTTGTATCGTGCATGAGTCACAAAAGGTTGGTTTGCAGGTGCAGCAGGCTCTCAAGAAGCAAATGGAAATGTTGGCCTTCATTGCTAGAAGGATTGAATTTAACAGCAGGGAGATTATGTTGCAACCGTACAGGGTACTGGGGAGGCCGCACCTGGAGTACTGTGTGCAGGTCTGGTCTCCTTACTTAAGGAAGGAGATACTGGCTTTTGAGGTGGTGCAGAGGAGGTTCACCAGGTTGATTCCAGAGATGACGGGGTCAGACTATACGAGAGATTGAGTCACCTGGGACTGTACTCACTGGAATTCAGAGATCTTATAAAAACATAAAATTATGAATGTGATAGATAAGATTGAGGCAGGAACGTTGTTTCCACTGGTAGTTGAGACTAGAACTATGGGACATAGCCGCAAGTTTCGGGGGAGTAGATTTAGGATGGAGATGAAGAGAAACTGCTTTGCCCAGAGAGTGGTGAATCTGTGGAATTCTCTGCTCAATGAAGCAGTGTAGGCTACCTCAGTAAATATATTTAAGACAATGTTGAATAGATTTTGCATAGTAGGGGAATTAAGGGTTAAAGGGAAAAGGCAAGTAGGTGGAGATGAGTCCATGACCAGATTCAGCCATGATCTTACTGAATGGCGGAGCAAGCTCAATAGGCCAGATGGCCTAATCCTGCTCCTATTCCTTATACTCTAGTCCCGCATGTATGTTTTACCTTCATGGTGCAGCAAAACCCAACCATGAGGATTGTATTTTACATCTAAGCTTGGAACACATGTACCCATTTGATGTTGTAGTTTGCGCCAAGTTTGGCAATTAGCTTGCAGGCGTTTCATCACCAGTCAAGGTGGCATCCTCAGTGAGCAGTTGGTGTTTCTCTCTGGGAAGGTTTGTGTTTATATAGACCCCATTCGCTTGCCTCTATACTGATTGGTTACCTCTTCAGTTGCCCTTTAAATTCTATTGGCTCATGTTTTTAACACTAACTGGCAGTGTGGAGACATGATCCACTTTCACTGATCTCGGTACATGAAGATGGAGAACGCCACTTTAACAGGGACACCATGCTGGTTCTGGAGCAGGCAAACATGAAGCAGGCATGAGAATTTTTACAAGTGTGGTTGTCCTCTGATAACTCCATAAACAAACATTTCAAAATAAATTCCATCTACTAACCCCTAAGAGCTAAAGAAACATAAGCCAATAGAATTCAAAGGTCAACTGAAGGGGTGGCCAATCAGGACTGAGGCAAGCGAACAGGGGCCAATATAAACGCGAGCACTCTCAGAATAAAACACCAACAACTGCACACTAAGGATGTCACCTTGACTGGTGATGAACGTCTGCAAGCTAATTGCCAAACTCAGCAAGCATCACATCAAATGCCTCAAACTGAGCTACCAATAATTACCACCACTTGGTTACAAGGTTGTCAAGCCAAAGGGTGGTGGTGGGGACAAGCTCCCACTACCTAAAAATGCTCCTCACAGCATGCACCTCAAATAGCCTCTGACAACCAAGTCCAACTCCTGCCCTAGTCCTGGCACCTTAAAGCCAGTGCTTCGGGTAGATGGAGCTCGTCAGCCTGTGACGGCAGTCTATCTAAGAGAGGGAAAACTCTGATTTCAAACCTCCGCTGCCTTGTGGCCATACCCGCTCATGGAAAAGGCTTCGGAAGTAAACCCTGAAGACAAATCCGGAGCTGGAGTCCCTAAGGCAGTCCGACGTTGCCTTCAACCTCGCTCTGGCAACTTCTGCGACGTCACTGGTGCCAAGCTGTATCGGCCCTTGCCCTTCCCTTGGACAACATCAGCGGCGTGGAGAGGGGAGACTTGCAGCATGGGGAACTGCCGGTCTTCCATACAACCTTGCCCTGGCCTGCGCCCTGGAGAGGACAAGACTTTCCAAGCGCAGATCCATGGTCTCGCGAGACTAACGGATGCCATCACAAACATTTACTCTTCCTTATGACTTAATCGGGCACTAGACTCATTTTAGTTATGATATTCTGATTCTGTAGAGATTTGGTGTAAATATGAAGGCACATTAACCAATCCCAACAATCAATATTATAATCCTAAGTTAGAAGAAGCACAGCTAAGGTTGGCAATGCCTCATCAAGGTGAAATACTGTGATAGATAGCAGGGGCCATTCATAGATGCAAATGTATTATGCCATATGTGCCCATTACATTTATCACGATAATTGCTGAAGCAAGTAGAAATAGTTTCTTCCTGAAACAGCTCAACCAAAGAAAGACAAATATCAATAACACTCCAAGTCCTGTCACTCTGGACACAGACATAGTCTGTATATCTTTTACGCACATATATAAACATCGATTTCTTCTTCTGGTAAATAAATCCCCCCCCCCCACCCCTCTATTCCTCACTCTGACCTTTTACCTCTTCTCATCTCCTTGGTCCCCTCCTTCCCATTCTCCTATGGTTCACTCTCATCTCCTATCAAATTCCCCTTCTCCAGCCCCTTACCTTTCCCATCCCCACCCCCGTCTTCGCTTATCACCTTCTAGCTAGCCTCCTTCCCTTCCTCCCCATCTTTTTTATTCTGGTGGCTTCCCCCTTCCTTCTCAGTCCTGAAGAAGGGTCTTGTCCTGAAACATCGACTATCTATTCATTTCCATAGATGCTGCCTGACCTGCTGAGTTTCTCCAGCATTTTGTGTGTGTTTCGGCAGAAATACAGTCACTTAAAGTTAAATCCAATTAGATGAGGCTAGAAGTTGGCCACACTTATGTCCCAGCGTGCCATGATCCCCACTAGATTCTAAAACATGAACACTGCAGACTTTGTCTGTATAGACAGTCTGGGTATCTTGAAGACAGGAACATTGAGACAATGAGTATTTACCTCGGTGGTCCAATAACCAGATGTAATTGGCAAGTACGAAAAGATATTTGGATAAATTACCTTATTTAAGACACTAGCCAGGAAATTAAATACTAAATAATAGTATTTAATAGATGGACTTCTTTGTGGAGAACTAGTCATTCTACAGATATGAACTCCATGAATGTTGGATGTAACTGGGTTAATTTCAGTTTGTACCATGACAGCCTGGTAATGTAATATGTACAGTCAGTACAGAGTAAAATTATTTTCAGAAATAACATACTCAAGCAAAGTAAATTCAGTTATTACAGGTTTGAAAATGGTCGTCACTAAGGACTTCATTCTTACTCTCACATAGCCTGACAGCAGAAAACTTAATGCTACGCGAATTCACAATTCCATCACACTAAAAACAACCAGACAGCCACCTTCTTCATCCCTGGCAGCTCAAAACTGCACCATTTAAGAACTCATTTTACCAAATATAATTTATAACATTTGCTGAAAACTACACTAAGGCACCTTGTGAGGACAGCATCATGTTCAGGTTTAATATCACCACATACGCCATGAAATTGGTTAACCTTATGGCAGACGTACATTATAGTAAAATAATAAAAACCAAGAACTGTGAATTACTGCATCAATATGTTCAGCCCAGGATAGATCTGCAGAACTGCTGACACCCAAGAACTTGAAATCGTTCATTCTTTCCACTTCTGATCCCTCTTCCCTCATCTTTCTGAAGTCCACAATCAACTCTTTGGTTTTACTGATGTCGAGTGCATGGTTGTTGCCGTGACACCACTCAATTACATGATATATTTCACTCCTGTACACTCTCTCATCACCATCTGAGATTCTGCTAACAATAGTTGTGTGGTCAGCAAATTTATAGATGGCATTGGAGCTGTGCCTAGCCACACAGTCATAGGTGTAGAGGGAGAAGAGCAGTGGCTAAGCACACATCCCTGAGGTGTACTAGTGCTGACTGTCAGCAAGGTGAGATGTTATTTTTGGTCCACACCAGAATGGTGTCTTCTGGTGAGGAAATAAAGAGGATCCAATTGCAAAGATTGGTATAGGGGGCCAGGCTTTGGAGCTTTTTGATCAGACCTGTAGGAATGATTGTATTGAACGCTGAGCCACAGTCAACTAACAATAGGATTAGTCTTGTCTAGGTATTCCAAGGCCACATTAAGATCAATCAGATTGCATCTGCTGGAAACAAGCAAACTGCAGTGGGTTCAGGTCCTTACTGAGACAGGATTAAATTTTAACCATAACCAACCTCTTAAACACTTCATCACATTGATGTGTGTGCTACACGACGGTAGCCATTAAGACAGCTCACCCTGTTCTTCTTGTGCCAACACTGGTGTCTTCCATAGAATATACCGGTAGTTATCCTTTGACTGACAGAGGTAGATAATATGAGGCAGAACAGTTCTCAACTGTAAATAACAGGGAGAAAAAGCTCAGCTTAATGATGGCTCAAAGCTTTTATTTTGAGAATGTTTTTAGAACTAATGTTCAAATTGTAGGAAAGAGACAAAACTAAAAAAAAGTTTTGGAGAATAGAGAAGAATGTGTATTGTGAGATTCACAAGACTAACCTCAAATCTTAAAACATTGCGGTAGGAAAAGCTGATGAATGAAATGTGCAGACTTAAGATAAATACTGAACCATAGTGGGAGATAGAGCACTGAGTTTATGCTTGTTGATTTACATTGGCAATGCTGTCAGACAGTATTAATTATTCAAATTCTTATCTTCATTTCCAAACCCATCTGTGATTTCACTCCTGTTCACTGCAGCCTCGTCCCAATAACTCCGATCTCTGTGCTTTGTAAACTCAACTGACTTATCCCAGGGTTGGCAAACAAGTCCTTGCTTTCCATGGCTTTAAACCTCCTTTATGCCACAAACCAATGCCGCTGAGCAAGGGATTGGGAACCGATTCTTTTCTCCATGAACACTATCCGACCAGCTAGACAATTTCCCAACACGTTAGAAGAAAATATCTTAGTTATGTGCAACAGATCATGGTGTTACAACACAAAAAGCTATGAAAGCACATGAAACCCTTCATAGCTCAGAAACTATTGTTATGGTCTAAGAATATTTCATTAAAATAAAACATTGGTAGACAATGTGCTTACCCAATGCAGAGTTCTGCAATGATGCATGTCATTCTATCACAATAACTTCATTATCATGACTCATGACAAATTAATAGAAATTATTAATTTTTGCTAGAAAATTACAGACAAGTCAAAACATAAAGGCCATAACTAGTTTAATATCGTAGATAAATATCTCTTCCTTGTGCTACTTTGGAGGATATTTCACTCAGCCCCATTATCTTTCTCTAATGTATAGACACCATTTCTACTGACCCATTCACTCATAAATATGGGATCCTTAAATAAATACCAAACACCTGCAGATGCCAGTAGTTTAAAATAAAAACAGAAAATGACAGAAATACTCATGTTAGGAAGCAGATGTGGAAGGAGAGTTAACCAAGTTAAATTTCTGGATAGTCACTTTCCAATCTAGTATACTGAATCCGTTACATGAGAAAATCTGCAAATGCTGGAAATCTAAAGCAACACACACAAAATACTGGAGGAACTCAGCAGGTCAGGCAGTACTCCTGATGAAGGGTCTCAGCCTACTGAATCTGTTGCTCGCTCATACTGTGGTCTCTACATCGGAGAACCTAAAGGTAGACTGGATGACGAGTAGCTGCATTTAGCTTCTAAGGGATTCTAAACATCAAGTTGTCCTTCAGCTTTGTTCTTTCTCTCTCCAATCTGACCTCTTTTCCACTGAGGTCCAGCAAAGCACCCTGCATTCCACCTGGCCACATTGCAGATGTTCAGAGTGAAATCAAAACGTTCAGCCTACTTTCTTCCTTCGTATCAAAGTTGCCTGCTTCGGTTGTACGTCATTTATCTGCAACACTAACTACATTTCCCTCTTCTTTAGTATGGCCTGACTTGTTGGGCATTCATTATTCGAATTTATAACCCTCAATTGGAATACAGTTCCCTCACAATCATTCCCCCTACAATTAACGTCTATACAAGCCGCAATTCCTGCCTGCTCTGCTGGATTCTAAATTGCGGCCTTTAAAACGAAATCAAAAATATTCTCCCACCCAGAGAACGAAGGAGATAATAGAATTTATTCGTGGGTCACTTAATAACCTGCGCCAATTGCTTCATAAACACTGTAATTACAATTTACACACCATCACCTGTTGTGAAACACTGGCACTAAGAAACAGATGCATCGCGGTCAATATTTTTTTAAAAAACAACTCACATTCGGTTACAGATGTAACTGGTTTAAGATCATCCCGTGAAAGGAAATACTTTAATTGAAATTAAGGTTGTAAATTCACCCAAATCTCCAACTGGATTGTGTAATAGGAGCTGCGATAATCCTGTGAACATCTCAAACCTACGCCAGTGCGATTTGATGGTCTGTTAAAGTACTCCTGGGCGCTCCATTGACTATTAAAGTAACGAGGAGCATAACAACATGACGTAGGTGGAAATACTGGACCGTGCTCCCGTCCCGGGCCCACACCACAAAACTAAAGGTCACCGCATCCAAACTTATCCCCACTTTGGTGCAAGATATGATTGAGACCTCCGAAGACCAATCACAGGGGAGATAAACATTTGATTAGCGGCCGAACAGCCAATCACCGCCGCTGGACACACCCCTCCGCTATGGCGTCTGGTTGCCGGAGCCAAGCTTTGCGATGACCAAATCGTATAAAGCACTCACCCTAACCCATTTCTTCCTCGTTACTGAGGCGGTGCGGTAGCTTCGCTGCGGCGGTGGGAGGTTAAAATGGCTCCTGAGCCCATCGCTGATTCGGCTTCTGCTCCGATATCAGATTGAGGAAGCGGACACCCGTTCCCTAACGACGGATAGAAAGAGTGGCACCTTCATCCGCTGAGCGACGTACCGCCCCTCGCCGCGACAGCGCCGCCCCAAGGCCCGGAGGAGCAGCAGAGCCATCCCAAGACCCGGAGGAGCAGCAGCGCCACCCCAGGGCCCGGAGGAGCAGCAGCGCCAGCAGGACGCACTCGTGGTCACCGCCCGGGAAATGGGTGGGAGTAATGTTGGCTGCGGACCAACTTAATTGATTAATTTAGCCATACCAGGCACGATGAAATATGCCGTCTAAGCAACACCATGTGTCACTGCTAGGCTCCTTAACCACTATACCCGGCCTTGCTCAGTCAACAAAATTAATCCATCTCTACAGAGTTTGGACTGGAGTTACTCCAGGTGAAGCGGTGCTATTGCCGGTTGGTAGGAAACCAATCGATTGGATAATACAGTATTCGACGTTTCGGGTGAGACCCTTCGGCAGGACTGAAGAAACAAAAGAAGAGTAGATTTAAAAGGTGGGTGGGGGGAAGAGGGAGACACAAGGTGGTAGGTGAAGCCGGGTGTGGGAGGGGTGAAGTAAAGAGCTGGGAAGTTGATTTCGCTTAGAGATGCAGGGCTGGAGAAGGGGGAGTCTGATAGGAGAGGACAGAAGGCCATGGAGACGAGAAAAGGAGGGAGGAGCACCAGAGGGAGGCGATGGGCAGGCAAGGAGATAAGGTTGAGAGGGGGAAAAAGGGGATACGGAATGGTGAAGGACTGGGGGAGGCATTACCAGAAGTTCGAGAAATTGAAGTTCATGCCATTAGGTTGGAGGGTACGCGGACAATATAAGGTGGTGTTCCTCCAACCTGAGTGTGGCCTCATTTCGACAGTAGACTGTTAACTGTGTCTGCATCCCTTACCGAGCCTGCACTGCTCCGTTACTACTGATGGTGAGGGCCTGGAGGTACACCTGGGTGACACACTTGCATGGAGCACCAACACAGAGAGTGTGTACAAGAATGCCAAGTGGTTAAGGCATCGGTCCAGTGATCTGAAGGTCGCTAGTTCGAACCTTAGCTGTGGTAGCGTGTTGTGTCCTTGAGCAAGGCACTTAACCACACGTTGCTCTGTGATGACACCAGTGCCAAGCTGTATGGGTTCTAATGCCCTTCCCTTGGACAACATCAGTGGCATGGAGGGGGGAGACTTGCAGCTTGGGCAACTGCCGGTCTCCCAAACAACCTTGCCCAGGCCTCAGTCATCATTGAAAATCGAAGGACAGCTGAAGAAATACAAGGGCCATAGTCACCTCTACTACCTGAGCAGACTGGGGTCCTTTGGAGTATGTAGGCCTCTCCTTCATAGGTTCTGCCAGTCTGTCATCACCAGTACAGCCCTCTATGCGGTAGTGTGCTGGGGCAATGGCATCAACACAGGTGATGCCAACAGGTTCAATAAACTGATTAGAAAGGCTGGCTCTGTTACAGGAGTCAAACTGGACACACTGGAGGCTGTGGTAGAACAAAGGGCCCTACAGAAAATCCCGGCAATTCTGGACAATGTTTCTCACCCTCTGCATGCCACCTTGGCTGAACAGAGGAACACTTTTAGTAATAGACTAAGACAACTGCGCTGCTCCAAAGAGCGCTAGTTGAAGTCATTCTTACCCTCGGGCATTAGGCTCTATAATGAGTCAACCTATAGCCAGGGAAGTGATGACCCCCTCCTGTCAGACTGTTATTAATCTCTGTTTACCACACTCTGCTATCGTGGACAGCCTGTGTAATACTACCATCTCTTCTTACCTGGACGGTGTGAATGTGTACCCATTACTTATATTATGGTCATTCTTGTATTACAATCTTAGCTGTGGAAATCTTGTACATCTTATTTTTAAGGTAACTTATTTATTTTTCTTACTTTTCAAATATTTGTATACCTGTGCAAATGTAATGCTACTGTGACACTGTGATTTCCTTTGGGACCAATAAAGGATCTATCGATCTTATAGTTTTAGGTATTGAGTTCCACAGCTTAGACGCATAGTTCTAAAAAAGCTGACCTGCCAATAATCTTTTGAGGGAGATTGTTTAAATTTAAGAGGCTGGCAGAAGAAAACCTGAGAGCTCGGCAGAAATATAAAACAAAATTGATTCTGTGATGTACTCTGACCCAGATCACTGAGAGTTTTAAAAACAGGTAAGAGACTTTAAAATCAGTTCTGAAAGATAAGGAAGCCATTGCAGAGTAGCTAGAACAGGGTGATCTATCCCCTTATCCTGGTTTTGGTTAAAAGCCGAGCAGCGGTGTTCTGAATGAGTTGAAGTTTGTCAATAGATTGCTTTGGAAGGCTGGTAGAAAGTGTATTCCAATAATCTCATCTATTCAATATAAAGGTGTGAATTAGTTTGTGACAGAAATGGATGCACCTTTGAAATATTTCCTAAGTGTAGAAATCCTGCTCTGGTCACTTTCTTTATGTGCGATTTAAAATTCAAATCTGAATCAAGTTTGCCAATGACACAAAATTAGGGGGACAGGCTGATAACATTCAGGCAGAAGAATCAACACAGTTGGATCTAAACAAAATATAGATGTGGACAGATAAATGACAGATGAAATTTAATGTAAGTAAATGTAAAATATTACATGTAGGAAGTAGAAATAATAAATTTAAATATACAATGGGAGGTCCTGAGTCAGAAAGTGCGTGTATGAGAAGGATTTGGGTGTCCTGGTAGACTCATCACGGTCAACATCTAGACAATACACAGAGGCGATAAGGAAGGCTAATAGAACGTTGGGCTAAATAATGCGCTCAGTGGAGTTCAAGTCTAGAGATGTTCTCCTGAAGCTGTATGATGCGCTTGTGAGGCCACACCTTGAGTACTGTGTACAATTTTTCACTCCATATTGTGTGAGGGATGCTAAGGCAATAGAGACAGTCCAGGGAGGGGCAGCTAGACTCATTCCAGGTCTGCAGGGTATGAGCTGTGAAGAAAGATTGAAATAATTAAATCTTTTTAGTTTAAGTTGATGTAGAATGAGAGAAGACTTGATAGAAGTGTTTAAAATCTTTAAAAGGTATAAGTAAGGTGGATGCCAGCTGGTACTTCAAAATTAATCTATGAACAAGGACTTATGGCCATAACTGGAGACTGGTTGAAGGGAGATTTCAGACTAACATCAGGAAGCATTTATTTACACAGTGACTTGTGGACACATGGAACAAACTACATAGTTGTGTAGTTGCCAGTAGTAGCTCGAAATCTAAACTCGATAGTTATTTCAACACACTATGTGAATAGGAGTTTGGCAAGCTGTGTTGGGCCGAATGGCCTGTTCTTATCAAAAACTTTCTAATGTTCTTAAATTCCACCTACCTTCCAGATTTCCATGGGACACATTGGCAATCAATGGCAGTAAGAACAAGTTATCATCAACCCTAGGGGACTCTGAGGGAGAACTGCTACTGCCATTGCAAAATAACAAGCTCACATGTTTTCCATTAAGAACGTGAAGATTGTATATTGCTGATACAAAACTTGGACAAGTGGAAGTGTACAAACAGATGTACAGGCAGTGCAACAAGACATTGAAGTTTGAGAATTAAATGGACTATTTTCGGGTTGGCAGAATTTTACCAATGAAAAGCTTTAATAAACTTAGCTGCACTCTGAATGATTTATTTATATTAATGACTTGATTGATGGGACAGAGTATAACACTTTCACTTTCATTGTTACAAATCGGGAGCAAAATAGATGTAAGTAGGTTATTAACACAAGCACGAGGAAATCTGCAGATGCTGGAAATTCAAGCAACACACACCAAATGCTGGTGGAATGCAGCAGGCCAGGCATCTATAGGAAGAAGTACAGTCGACGTTTTGGGTCGAGACCCTTCGTCAGGACTAACGGAAAAAAGGGATGGAGATTTGAAAGGGGGGGGGGGACCTGAAATGACAAAAGACAGGGGGGGAGGGATGAAGCTAAGAGCTGGGAAGTTGATTGGCAAAAGGGATACAGAGCTGGAGAACAACACCTTATATTCCATCTGGGTAGCCTCCAACCTGATGGCATGAACATTGATTTCTCTAACTTCTGTTAATGCCCCTCCTCCCCTTCTTACCCCATCCCTATATTATTTTTAATTTTTTTTTCTCTGTCCCTCTCACAATCACTCCTTGCCTGTTCTCCATCTTCCTCTGGTGCTCCCCTACCCTCTTCTTTCTTCCAAGGCTTTCCTTCTCCAGCTGTGTATTCCTTTTGCCAATCAACTTCCCAGCTCTTAGTTTCATCCCTCCCCTCCTGTCTTCTATCATTTCAGGTCTCCCCCTCCCCCTCTCAAATCTCTTACTATCTCTTCTTTCAGTTAGTCCTGACGAAGGGTCTCGGCCTGAAACGTCGACAGTTAGATAGATAGATACTTTATTCATCCCCATGGGGAAATTCAAAATTTTTTCCAATGTCCCATACACTTATTGTAGCAAAACTAATTACATACAATACTTAACTCAGTATAATATGATATGCATCTAAAATCACCCTCTCAAAAAGCATTAATAAATAGCTTTTAAAAAGTTCTTAAATAGTTTACTAAAATACATTGAATGGTAACTTAAGCTCAGTCCTAACCCCGGCACTTTAACATATCTTACCCCTGGCGGTTGAATTGTAAAGCCGAATGGCATTGGGGAGTAATGATCTCTTCATCCTGTCTGAGGAGCATTGCATCGATAGCAACCTACCGTTGAAGCTATTTCTCTGTCTCTGGATGGTGCTATGCAGAGGATGTTCAGGGTTTTCCATGATTGACCGTAGCCTACTCAGCGCCCTTCGCTCTGCTACCGATGTCATACTCTCCAGTTCTGTGCCCACGACAGAGCCCGCCTTTCTTACCAGCTTATTAAGACGTGATGCGTCCCTCTTCTTAATGCTGCCTCCCCAACACGCCACCACAAAGAAGAGGGCGCTCTCCACAACTGACCTATAGAACATCTTCAGCATCTCACTACAAACATTGAATGACGCCAACCTTCTAAGGAAGTACAGTCGACTCTGTGCCTTCCTGCACAAGGCATCTGTGTTGGCAGTCCAGTCTAGCTTCTCATCTAACTGCACTCCCAGATACTTGTAGGTCTTAACCTGCTCCACACATTCTCCATTAATGATCACTGGCTCCATATGAGGCCTAGATCTCCTAAAGTCCACCACCATCTCCTTGGTCTTGGTGATATTGAGACGCAGGTAGTTTGAGTTGCACCCTATCACAAAGTCCTGTATCAGTTTCCTATACTCTTCCTCCTGTCCATTCCTGACACACCCCACTATGGCCGTGTCATCAGCGAACAGTACTTCTCCCTATAGATGCAGCCTGGCCTGCTGCGTTCCACCAGCATTTTGTGTGTGTAGGTTTATTATTATCCTTTATTCCTTTTAATATCTTCAAACTTTGGGGCTCCTATATTCTACCTATTCACGTATTGAAAAATATTGAAAGAACGATCAGCAAACCTGAAAGAAAGCAAAAATAAAACCTGTAAAAAAAGGAAATAATAAAGGGCTTTGAGGAGTTTCAAATGGGAACAATAACTGGCATCTAAAATTGGTGAACTCATTGTTCAGTATGGTAAACCATAATGTCCCTCATCAAAAGGTTTAATTGAGTTTTGTTGGAACTGTACAGAGAGGAAAGAAAGAACACAGAAAGAAATTCATGGCAACAGCCCACCCTCTTTCATTTCCCAAAGTGGTAACTTGACACAAGAAAGAAAAAGGCACGAGCAATTATACAGTGATAAGGAAAGTCACCAACCAAGGTTTTCACCAAGAATGGTTTGGTGCTGACCAGGAGCAACATAATCTTTTGGACTTATGAATTGTAGAATTTTTATTGCTAACTTCAACAGCAAATGAATATTTAGATGGGCATTTTCTATGGCAAAATTCTATGAATTGAGGAGACAAGTACAGTGCATTCTGGTTAATTGGGTCATTGGTTAATCAGGCAGCCACTTATATGGGACAACCCTTAAAGAACAAATACTAATGGAGAAATTAGCTGAGATTCCCTTTATTTACTTGGGACGCTGCCACATAATTGGAACAGGAGTCTTGCTGAACTGTTTTTAACTAGCGTCAGTCGTGTCAACTTGTGTGGCTGTTATAAACACCACACAGTGCTTAAAACCATAGAACACTACAGCACAGTACAGGCCCTTCAGCCCTCCATGTTGTGCTGACCCATTTAATCCTTAAAAAAAAGTACTAAACCCACATAACCTTCCATTTTTCTTTAATCCATGTGCCTGTCCAAGAGGCTCTACTTTCAAATCTCTTACTATCTTTCCTTTCGGTTAGTCCTGACGAAGGGTCTCGGCCCAAAACGTCGACAGCACTTCTCCCTATAGATGCTGCCTGGCCTGCTGTGTTCCACCAGCATTTTGTGTGTGTTGTTGCTTAAATACCCCTAATGTTTTAGACTCCACCACCATCCCTGGCAAGTCATTCCAGGCACTCACAACCCTCTGTGTAAAAAACTTACCCCTGATGTCTCCCCTAAACTTCCCTCCCTTAATTTTGTACATATGCCCTCTAGTGTTTGCTATTGGTGCCCTGGGAAACAGGTACTGACTATCCACCCTATCTATGCCTCTCATAATCTTGTAGACCTCTATCAAGTCCCCTCTCATTCTTCTACGCTCCAAAGAGAAAAGTCCCAGCTCTGCTAACCTTGCTTCATATGACTTGTTCTCCAATCCAGACAACATCCTAGTAAATCTCCTCTGCACCCTCTCCATAGCTTCCACATCCTTCCTATAATGAGGTGACCAGAATTGAACACAATACTCTTAAGTGCGGTCTCACCAGAGATTTGTAGAGTTGCTATCGATGCAATGCTCCTCAGACAGGATGAAGAGATCATTACTCCCCAATGCCATTCGGCTTTACAATTCAACCGCCAGGCGTAAGATATGTTAAAGTGCTGGGGTTAGGACTGAGCTTAAGTTACCATTCAATGTATTTTAGTAAACTATTTAAGAACTTTTTAAAAGCTATTTATTAATGCTTTTTGAGAGGGTGATTTTAGATGCATATCATATTTATACTGAGTTAAGTATTGTTTGTAATTAGTTTTGCTACAATAAGTGTATGGGACATTGGAAAAAATGTTGAATTTCCCCATGGGGATGAATAAAGTATCTATCTATCTATCAATCATGACCTCTCTACTCTTGAACTCAATCCCCCTGTTAATGAAGCCTAGCATCCCATAGGCCTTCTTAACTACCCTATCAACCTGTGCAGCAACCTTGAGGGATGTATGGATTTGAACCCCAAGGTCCCTTTGTTCATCCACACTCTTAAGTAACTGACCATTAATCCTGTACTCAGTCTTCTGGTTTGTCCTTCCAAAATGCATCACCTCACACTTGTCCGGATTGAACTCCATCTGCCATTTTTCTGCCCAACTCTGCAGCCTGTCTATATCCTCTTGTAACCTTTGACTACCTACAGCTCCATCCACAACTCCTCCAATCTTCGTGTCATCCACAAACTTACTCACCCATCCTTCCGCCTCTTCATCCAGGTCATTTATAAAAATCACAAATAGCAGGGGTCCCAGGACAGATCCCTGCGGCACTCCACTAGTCACCGACCTCCAGGCAGAATACTTGCCTTCCACAACTACCCTCTGCTTTCTTCCTTTAAGCCAATTTTTTTATCCAAACAGCCAAGGTTCCACTTATCCCATGCCTCATGACTTTCTGGATGAGTCTCTCATGAGGGACCTTGTCAAATGCTTTGCTAAAGTCCATGTAGACCATATCCACTGCCCTACACTCATCAATTTCTTTTGTTACCTCTTCAAAAAACTCAATCAGGCTCGTGAAGCACGATCTTCCCTTCACAAAGCCATGTTGATTATCCATGAGTAGACTGTACTTCTCCAAATGCTTGTAGATCCTATCCTTAAGAATCCTTTCCAGTAGTTTGCATACCACTGACGTAAGACTCACCGGTCTATAATTCCCAGGTTTCTCCCTATTACCTTTTTTAAACAAGGGAACTACATTTGCCATTCTCCAGTCCTCTGGCACTTCCCCTGCAGGCAAAGAGGATTCAAAGATCATGGCTAATGCTCCTGCGATCTCTTCTCTCAATTCCCACAACAACCTGAGGTGTATCATATCTGGCCCTGGGGATTTATCAATCTTAATGTTTTTAAGAAGATCCAGCACTACTTCTTCCTTAAGAGGAAACAATTTTAAATACCATCAGTTGTGTGTGTTTGTGTTCAAAAAGTAGTGATGACCTATCATTACGTGACAGAAATAGATTTACCTTTGCAATATTTCCCAAGTGTAGAAATCCTGCTCTGATCACTTTATGTATTTAAAATTCAAATCTAAATCAAGTTTGCTGATGTCACAAAATTAGGGGAATGAGTTGATAACATTCAGACAGCAGAATCAATACAGTTAAATCTAGACAAAATATAGATGTAGGCAGATAAATGACAGATGAAATTTAATGTAAGTAAATGTAAAATGTTATATTCAGGAAGTAGAAACATAATTATACCTGGGATCCAACCTGGACCCAACATATTGATGCAGCTACAAAGAAGGCACGATGGTGCATTATTTCATTAGAAGTTTGAGATTTGGTATGTCACCAAAAACTCACAAATTTCTACAGATGTACTGCATCACCGTCTACTATGGGGGGGGGGGGGGGGTTGGTGGAGGGGGCTACTGCACAGGATCATAGTAAACCGCAGAGATTGTAGACTTAGTCATCTACATCATGGGCACTAGCCTCCATGGTATTCAGGTTATCTTCAAGGAGTGATGCCTCCAAAAGGCATCGTCTATCATCAAGGACCCCCAGCACCCAGGTCATGCCTTGTTCTCATTGCTACCATCTGGAATGAGGTATAGATGTGTGAACACACACACTCAATAATTCAGGAACAGCTTCTTCCCCTCTGCCATCCAACTTCTGAATGGACATTGAGCCCATGAACTCTAACTCTATCTTTTTTTAAATTTCTGTTTTTGCACATTTTATATATACTTTAATCCAGTTTTTTCCTCTCATTATTGCATTGTACTGATGTTGCAAAGGTAAACTGCCGTTGCAATGTATACCGGTGATACTGCTACCCTTACAGTACCCACACAACTATTTTCACATTTTACCATCTCATTTTCTAAATTTAAAATATATTGTAGGATTTTAGAGCTAATTTACAAACCATTGTGCATCATGTCAAATCAAAAGAGACATTGCAAACTCTGTCAACAATTTACTAAAAGCTAAAAACCAAAACACTGAAAAAGTATTCATCCCCTTTGTAATTACTACATTTACTTTCCACAGGTGTAATACTGTATAATTACCTTACCAAATTTGATGATGTAGAAAATTGGAGGATCACCTGATTTCAATGAATTCATACAAATGAATACCCCTTCTCTCTGCAAGGTCCAACAGTAGATTTTTAATAGACCAAACCAAAATGAAGACAAAAGAGCATTCAAGACAAGTCAAGGAAATGGTAATAGAGAAGCACAAACTGGGGAAGGGTACAAGACCATCTCAAGGGCACTGAACATACCTTGGAGCTCAGTCTGCCCCTCTAAGCTTAGCCACTGGTGAAGAAGGGCACTTGTAAAGGAGGTTATTGTAATGCCAAGTCACTCTCAGTGGCTACCAACTGGAGATGAAGTTTATGGCTCCACCATTTCTAAGGCCTTTTTTGTGGAAGAGTGGCAAGATAGAAGCCCTGGCTAAAAAAAATCATAGCTTGCTAGTAAAGACTTTGGAAAGCATCACTTAGAAAATACTCTAAAGATGTGGAAGACAGTCTTGTGGTCGTATGAGACTAAAGTGGAACTTTTTGGTCTCAACACTGTGGTACATGTGGCGTGACTCTAATACTGCACGTTAACCAGGTAACACTATCTCTACTGTAAAGTATGGTGAAGATAGCATAATGATATAGGGATGCTTTTCAGCAGCAGGGACTGGACATCCTGTCAGGATTGATGGGAAGAGAAACGCTGCTAAATGCAGAGAGCTCCTGGAGCTAAACCTGCTCGCCTCTGTCGGAAAGTTTAAGCCGGAGAGGAATTTTCTCTTTCAGCAGGACACTGAACCAAAACACACTGTTAGAACAACCATGGAATGAAGAAACTTGAGTGGCCTAGTCAGAGTCCAGACCTTAACCAGATTAAATATTTGTGCCTAAACCTCAAGATTGCTGTCCGCCATCACTCACCAATTGACCTGGCACAGCATGAGCAATTTTGCAAGGAGCAATGGGCAAATCTTGCTTCATCATGTTGCACAAAGCCAATATAGACTTACTCAAAAGAATAAAAGACTTATTCAATAGATTTATTCAAAATAGCTGTGATAGGTGATTCAACGAAGTACTGAACAAAGGGGATGAATACTTCAGAACTACTCACATTCCAGGTTTTGAAATTTCAGCTTTTCATGGTTTACAATTTCCCCTTTTTATTTGGCCTCTACTGTGAAAAGAGGAACATGCGATTCACAAATAAAACTTCTCAGTTAAATTGACCAACCTGCGAGTAAGGGATTGGGGTCTGAATACTTTTTCAAGGCACTGTATATTTACATTCTCAAACACTAAACCTCAGACTAATTAAATATGATCTTTCATGTCGAGTGACAGGATGGAATCTGAATGATTTTGATTTCTTAAGTAATATTGTTCATCAAACCATGTTTTATGCTTTACCAGAAAGCACAAATAAGCAGAACTCCAGTCTCAAGCGTGACCTGTACTACTGCAAGGCTATTCTTGAACTCTACTGGGGTTGTGGTGGAGCTTGGAGTGGGATTGCTAGCAAGGCTGGCGAACATAAATGAAAGATGGACAAAGCATAAAATTGAAATCTTTATTTCTCCTCTGGTGCTTTTTTTATCAAGACAGATTACAACTCTAGAAACAAACTGGTAACCATAGGAACTGCATAATTGTAAAGCACTCCACAAACCAAGGTAACAGAACAAAAATAAACTGCTTCAAAAAAATGCAGCAGTATCATGTAACAGCTTGAAAAATTGTCTTTGAGCAAAATCTTGCTAATACTGTTCAGATTGAGTCAGTAAATTGAAATATAAGTTGAAATAAATTAACAGAAAAATGAAAATACTGAATTTGGTAGTGGTCTGAACAGGCAGGAAGCAACATTAGATTCCCCAAAATTCATTATACTTTTCAGCTTCCTCATTTCCTTCTTATGTCTTTCTGTCAAAGATTCACTTACCCATCAACTCCCCCTGGTGCTCTATCCCTTCCCTTTCTTCCATGGCCTTCAAATCTCTCCTCTCTGATTCCCCCTCCTCCTGCTCTCTCTCTTTCACCAACTTTCAGCTCTTTACTTACCCCCCGCCCCCTCTCCCAGTTTCACTTATCACCTAACACCTTGTACTTCTTCCTTCCCTCCCCATCTTCTCACTCTGACTTCTCTCCTTCTTTTCCAATCCTCAAGAAGGGTCTCAGCCCAAAATGTTGACTGTTTACTCTTTTCCATAGATGCCGCCTGGCCTGCTGAGTTCCTCCAGCATTTTGTGTGTGTTGCTTTGGATTTACAGCATCTGCAGATTTTCTCGTTTGTGACTTGCTAACCTGGCTTGTGTTTAGATTTTATTTTCTTGCTTTCCCATTTTGTTTCAGTCAAGTGTGATAAGCAAAGAGACAGGTGTCCTCTGTGTTGTCAGATGTGAGGGAAACAAGTGGGGGAGAGGTAAGAGGTCCGCAGCATGGTCGCAACTCTGCCCCAACTGGTGGGAATGGTTCTTTGGGGGAAGGGGCAAGGGCAAAAGAAGGAATGGGTCAGCTCAGAGATGTCTGCAGAACCAGGGGAGATAGCATTAAATGTTACAATGAATGCTGTGGGAAATTAGGAGGTCATTAGATTAGTAAGGGCACAAATGGAATCAATTTCTGTACAGTATGGACCATTACAGAGCGGAGCAGCATCAGTGTCAAAAGAGTAGAGCACATGGATGATCACGAAAAAGAATGGGTTCAAGCTTCTCAGTATCAAGCCTATGTCACTCAACCGTAACATGCAGATAGCACAGAAGTGAGTTAAGGCACAGAGGGGCTGGAGCTGTACACCAACATTTATAACGTGAAAACTCATGCCAGGTCCATGGGTAATCTGTCCATAGAGGGAAGGGAGTAATTCAGAGGCAAGTGTTTCTGAAACGCCATTAAGACTATTCCACCCGTCACGTCGGTATAATGTCCTACTGTCCCACTCTCTCCAATTTAAACTTTATCTTAAATTACATAACTGATTTTGCTTCAATCACTCCTCGCAATAAGCCATCCTGCCCTAAAATTATCCTCAATGTAAAGAAACATTTCGGAAGCACTTCTCACGGATAAACCACAAATGGCTAATGCACTCGATCAAAAGGGACACCAGTTATCAGGAAATAGAGAAATATGTAAATTGTTACAAATGATAAAGTTTATTTTTCAAAATGCACGAACAGAGCTCTCAAATTAAGTTACCTAGCTGAATGAGTGTGACAGTTACTGACCAATTTAAATACACTTCATGGGCCGCCAGGAAACCGTGAACCATTTGATTAGCCCCCACGCCACTGCTCAGCA